>NC_057800.1:235581636-235881636 GCF_018294505.1 Triticum aestivum
CGGGGCGGTGGCTCGGATCCGGGCTGGGAGGGCTCCGGATCCAGCATGGGCGGCGGAGATCGAGCGTGAGGCCGACGAAGGGAGCGGGAGGCGGCGGCCGGGCAGCGCGGCGGCGAGCTGCTGGCGCCGAGGGGGCGCGCGCCGCGGCATGGATGGCTGGGCGGGGCGAGGTGCGGTGGAGACGGCACCAGAGCCTGCGGTGAGGGACACCAAGCGGAGCTGCGAGGTGAGGGCGGACGGGGTGCCTGGTCACCGGAGTTGGCGCCGGCGATGGCGCGAAGGCGGCGGGGTCTAGCGAAAGCGGCACGGGATCTGGGCGGATTGGGCCCGTCGTGGCCCGGAGCGGGCCGAAGATGGGCTCCGCGGGCCCGGCGGCGAAGTGGGGCGCGGGTGGACACGTGGCACGACGGGGTTGGATGCAGGGGCGGTTGGAGCTAACGTGGCGGCCTCGGATTGGCCGGAGCGACGTGGAGGCTGGTGGTGGACATGTTCGGCGCAGTGCGGACGCGTCCGACGCGTGGAGGAAGGAGGAGACTAGGGTTTCGCTCGAATTTTGGACGGGGAGGACATATTTATAGGTAGGAGGAGTTTGGAGTGTCCAAATGAGGTGTAGTTTTTGACCACGCGATCGTGATACAACGGCGGAGGACATGGAAGAGGTTTGGAAGGGTTATTGGGCCGTTTTCAAGGGGTGTTGGGCTGCAACACACATGAGGCTTTCACAGTACCCCGGTTAACCGTTGGAGTATCAAACGGACTCCAAATGGAACGAAACTTGACAGACGGTCTATCGGTGGTGTACCAAGGCCGTTTGGCAAATCATTCCGAGAATGTTTAACACCCTCTCACGGAAAGAGACAAAAGGGGTACGCCGGTGCACGTGGGAGTGTCGGATTGAGAAACGAACAACGGGGAAAATGCTCGGATGCATGAGATGAACATGTATGCAAATGCGATGCATATGATGACATGATATGAAATGCATGACATGAACAAAAGCAAAACAAAGACAAAAACCCAACCACGTAAGGAACCTCATATCGCAACTTCGGAAAAGGCAAGAGTCGGAGTTACAAATATGGAAAGTTGTATCCGGGGTGTTACACCCTAGATGGGAGGAGAGTTCCCCCTCTGGCCCATGGCCTCCATGGCGGCTGAGGGGCGGGATCCCCTCCGAGATTGGATCTCCCTCTCTGTTCTCTTCTGTTTCGTGTTCCCCAGATCTGGCCGAAAACCGTTTCTTATATTCTTGGAGATCCGTAACTCCGATTGCGCTGAGATTGTAACACAATTTTTTTCCGGATATAAGCTTCCTTGCGCCCGAAGTAGATGTCCAACCAATTTACGAGGTGGGCACAACCCACCACCGCGTGCCAGGGGCCTCTGGCGTGCCCTGGCATCTTGTGCCCTGTGTGGGCCTCCGTTTGCGGTGCTTCCAACTCCCCAAAATCACATATATTCCAAAATAATTCTCTGTAAAATTTTATTTCATTTGGACTTCGTTTGATATTGATACTCTACGATACAAAAAACATGCAGAAAATAGGAACTAGCACTTGGCACTAGATCAATAGGTTAGTCCAATAAATCATATAAAAAGTTGCCAAAAGTATGTACAACTTGTATAATGTTGGCATGAAACAATCAAAAATTATAGATATGACGGAGATGTATCAGTGTCCACCATACCTATCTAGGGATTGAGCAAGATCCCTCAAGTAGGTTGTCATCGGTGCAAAAAGGCAATAAAAATTGCTTCTAAAAGTGTGAGATCATTTAGTGTAAGAGAAAATTGAGCGTTGTACGAACATGGATGACAAAGAACAAAAGCGACAGACTGCATAATAAAGGTTGTCATCTTAAGAGGCAATACAACATGGTGTTCTCTTGCACTAAGGGATTGAGCATACAAACAAATAAGCGCATGGCAACCTCTGCTTCCCTCTGCGAAGGGCCTACCTTATACTTTTATGCAAAGAGAAAAAGTTTTTCTCTCTATTCCTTTTATTTTTCTCTTTTGGCAAGCATCATGTGGTGAGGAAAGATCTAGGCACATATGTCCAGTTGAATATAGATAGCATGAGTTATTATTGTTGACATCACCCTTGAGGTGAGTATGTTAGGGGGGGGGGCAAAATCATAAAGCCCCTATCTTTCTATGTGTCCGGTGGAAAGGTTTTGCCCATGGATACAGGGCGAGTGTTAGCAATCATAGAAGACTATATGATGGTTGAGTATCTAGACTTGCTTTAAAAGCTCCAACATGTGACTCTTCCTAAAAAGATGATGAATTGTAGTTGCAAAGTTGAATGAGAACATAGTTTGTTGGTTTCTAATAGAGTTCTTGCTTTAGACTTTGATTATGTGATGAACTGTTACTTATTCATAGGAAGTATATGATGCAAGTTTTATGAGAAAAGTCCTATGTTTAATTTTGTTGCTGTTACAATAATCAACATGATGCTTCTATGTTCGTATTTTGTTTTTATCGACACCTCTTTCTCAAAGCACGTGGACATGTTTTTTGATTTTGGTTTTCGCTTGAGGACAAGCGAGGTCTAAGCTTGGGGGAGTTGATACGTCCATTTTGCATCATGTTTTCCTACTGTTATTTATAATGTTTTTATCCATAATAATGCTTTTTGGAGTAATTCTAATGCATTTTCTCTCATAATTTGCAAGGAACACACCAAGAGGGAGAATTCCGGCAGCTGGAAATCTAGACCTGGAAAAGCTACGTCAGGCCACCTATTCTGCACAACTCCAAATGAGATGAAACTTTACAAAGATTTTTTATCGATTATTTGAGAAATACTGGAGCCAATAAATACCAGAGGGGGGCCACCAGGTGGGCACAACCCACCTGGGCGCGCCAGGCCCCCCTAGCGCGCCCTGGTGGGTTGTGGCCTCCTCGGCCCACCTACGGTGCCCATATTCTGGTATATAAGTGGTTTTGACCTATAAAAAATAAGAGGAGGACTTTCGGGACAAAGCACAACCGCCTCGAGGCAGAACTGGGGCAGGAGCACTTTTGCCCTCCGGTGGAGTGATTCTGCCGGGGGAACTTCCCTCCCGGAGGGGGAAATCATCGTCATCATCATCACCAATAACTCCCCCATCTTGGGGAGGGCAATCTCCATCAATTTCTTCACCAGCACCATCTCATCTTAAAACCTAGTTCATCTCTTGTATTCAATCTTGTTACCGGAACTATAGATTGTTGCTAGGGGGTGACTAGTAGTGTTGATTACATCTTGTAGTTGATTACTATATGGTTTATTTGGTGGAATATTATATGTTCAGATCCATCATGCATATTAATACCCCTCTGATCATGAGCATGTTTGTTGTTTGTGAGTAGTTACCTTCGTTCTTGAGGTCATAGGATAAATCATGTTGCAAGTAATCATGTGAATTTGATATGTGTTCGATATATTGATAGTATGTATGTTGTGATTCCCTTAGTGGTGTCATGTGAGCGTCGACTACATGACACTTCACCATATTTGGGCCTAAGGGAATGCATTGTGGAGTAGTAAATAGATGGTGGGTTGCGAGAGTGACAGAAACTTAAACCCCAGTTTATGCACTATTCCGTAAGGGACCGATTGGATCCTAGAGTTTAATGCTATGGTTAGAATTTATTCTTAATACTTTTCTCATAGTTGCGGATGCTTGCGGGAGGGTTAATCATAAGTAGGAGGTTTGTTCAAGTAAGAAAAGCACCTAAGCACAGGTCCACCCACATATCAAATTATCAAAGTAGCAAACACAAATCAAACCAATATGACGAAAGTGACTAGGTGAAATTCCCGTGTACCCTCAAGAACGCTTTGCTTATTATAAGAGACCGTTTTGGCATGTCCTTTGCCTCCAAAGGATTGGGCTACCTTGCTGCATAGTTGTTACTATTAACGTTACTTTCTCGTTACAAACTATCTTGCTATCAAACTACTCGCTACTTACAATTTCAGCACTTGCAGACACCACCTTACTGAAAACTACTTGTCATTGCCTTCTGCTCCTCGTAGGGTTCGACACTCTTACTTATCAAAAAGAGCTATAATTGATCCCCTATACTTGTGGGTCATTAGTGCCATCAAGGAATATAGGAAGAAGGGATAGGAGTTTGAGCAGGAGAGTGCCTGCCAGCAAAGCACCTCGTCCAGCATCTGAATCAGATGTCCAGCAACTTGGTGATCCAGTATAGACTTCAGTATCTTTCGTTGATCCGGTGTTGACTGACCAACCTTCAGCGTTGACTGCCTAGGCTCCTACTCCGATTACCCAACTTCAAGCTTCAGCTCTATTGGCCATGCCTTCTGTTCCAACCTCTCCTCTTTTTGTTACCCATCACATCCCGGAGGACCAAGTAGGAGCTGCCAAGGAGGCCATGATCCAGGCAGGCCTAATGATGGACCGACTGAAGGTGGTGAACGACACCAGCAAGGCCGTCTATGACGCCATCTCTGCCCTCCAAACCAATGTCCGAGTAAGTGGGATTGTAAGTTGATTTCCGATAGGCTTCCAGCGTGACCTTTGCTCTGTTAGGATATGCTACCTGAAAACTGCTGCTTTATTATTTGTAAGATGTCAGCCCGCACCTTGCATCTATACACCCACTGGGTGTGGTGTTACTTGTAGCTGTGTAGCTTCCTTTCACTCGACTTAGACAAGTCATGTCGAGTGATTTCTTGGTCCAGTGGGGGCACACTAAGTACACCCACTGGGTGTAGTCCTCGAGACCGCCGTTGACTACGGGCAGTTGACAGTGGTCTTAGAGTAGATGTTCGTTTTTACTCCTTCTACTTGGGCTAGGCGGACCATGCTTAGTGGGAAATCAAACCAGTGGGGGCACGCTAAGTGCACCCACTAGGTGTAATCCCCGAGACTGTTGTTGAATGTGCGATTCGGCAGTAGTCTTAGAACTCTTTTTTTGTTGTGGCCATTTAATTTTGCACACTTTCCACTCGAAAGTAACTGATCTCCGCTTCCGTCGACTGACTTGTCTTTTTGTTGATTTGCAGAGAGCTTGTGAACTTGGGACCAAGTACGCTGATTTGGAGAAGAAGTAGATCCAACTCAATCTCGACCTGGAGTTAGCCAAGGAGAACCTGAAGAAAGCCCAGGATGAAGCAGCCATCATGGGAGGTAACAATTTGTCGATTGCTCACCTTGCCATCTTTTCCTTTTCATCCTTTGAACCGAGTGATTTCACTCGAACAGATGTGCGTAGTGAAAATTGTCAACTCCAAGCTCGTCTGAAGAATGTTATTTCTTAAGACAAAATGAAGCAGGCTTTGCAGCAGAAGGATCTTCATCTTGCGGCAGCGCAGAAGACGGCGCGTGAGAAAATTGAACTTGTTGACAAGAAGCTGGTTTCAGTCAAAAAGTTGGAAGAGGAGAACGCCAGGCTAAAAACTGTTGTCGATGAGGCAAATAAAGAGGTTGTGCAACTGAAGGAGGAGAAGGTGGATTTGGCTGACAAAGTGGATGTTCTCACTCGAAAGAGGGACAAACTGGAAACTTATCTAGGTGGTCTTGCCAAGAAGATGTTTCTTATGCTTGAAGGTACTTTCCCTTATCCGATTGACTTCAAAGAACTTCTTCACCATGTTGCTGCCAATTCATTACCTTTTTGTGTGTGTGCAGAATTCTATCAGAATTGTGAGGAGGAAACTGGGGGGATTGAGACAGGACTGGACCCCGTCAACTCTCTTGTCAAGGGCGAAGTTTCCATGAATGTGCTGCGACTGGAATCCCGTCTTGCCAGTGTCTTGGACTACGTCACCCGACTGAAGGTCACGCTGTCTCAGATCGACAAGGAGCTATGGTTAGAGGGTGTGCTTCTGAATGACCTCGAGTCACTGATGACTCGACTCAATAGCATCCCTGACCGAGTGCAGGCGTGGAAGAAATCAGCTGCTCGCTGCGGTGCTGATGTGGCTTTGTCACTTGTCTGTGTTCATTGCAAGGACACCAAGGAAGAGAAGCTGAAGGCTCTTCAGGTTGCTAACACCAAGAAGCATCAATTTCAATCTTTCATGGAGACCTTCATCGACGCAACCACTCGCATTGCAGACGGCATCGACATGGACACTTTCGTCGAGCCAACAAGCCCTCCTCCTGCCGAGTGAAAACTTGATAACTTGACCTTATATGCCTCGGAATGCCGAGTGATTTTGTAATCTTTAAATTCTTTTGGGCTTGAAGCATGAGCACTTTTGCTGGTGGTTCAGAACCTTGCTGGATTCATCTGAACTTGGTTGTTTTATTTGAATGCAGTTTCTTTGTCTCTAACGTCTTCGGAATTTTTGACTAGGATCACAACTGAGTTCCCGAGTGAAAGGATAGCTCTTCACTCGGGATAGATGTTGTACTTTTGACGCAGCTCAAGGTGCAACTGGACATTATACCTGTGGCGCAACTCAGAGTGCGACCAGACATTGTACTTGCGGTGCAGCTCAGGGTGCAACCGGACGTTGTACTTGTGGCGCGGCTCATGACACACCTCTCTGATACTTAGGTGAGTACGGGATCGTAGCTAAGCCCCCGAGTAAGAGGATTGCTCTTCACCCGGAGTGTGTTTTGAAGCTTAGACGAGTATAGGGTCACAACTAAGCCTCCGAGTGAGAGGATCGCTCTCCACTCGAAGTACGTTTTATAACTTAGGCAAGTACGGGGTTGCAGCTAAGCCCCCGAGTGAGAGGATTGCTCTTCACTTGGAGTATGTTTTGAAACTTAGGCGAATCAGGTTCGTGGCTAAGTCCCTGAGTGAGAGGGTTGCTCTTCACTCGGAGTATGTGTCGGATCCGGGGCTCCACAGACCCTTGAGAGGTTCGAACACTGGGGTGCGTATGAAGAACTCCCCCTTCCCAACCTACTGGCCCAACGATTCCACGGCCTAGCTCCATGAACCCAAGGGATAAGAGACACAATAGTTTATCCTGGTTCGGGCCACCTGGCGGTGTAATACCCTACTCCAGCTTTGTGGTGGATTGCCTCGAGGGGCTGAGGATGAACTAGTACAGTGGTTGGACAGCCATAGGAGGTGAGGTGTTCTTGAGCTCGATGAGCTAGTGGGTAAGAGGATGATCTGAATGATCCGATCCCTCTCTCGGGTGGTGACTAAGTCCTATTTATAGTGACCTTAGTCCTCTTCCCAAATGTAGGCGTGAAGGGATCCCACAACAGCCAAATTCAAAGGGGGACAACTAGTACAAGTTATCCTAACAAAAGTAGTCTTTGCCAGCAAAGGCTCTAGTGGTGATGCTATAGTGGGCTCCGCGATGACCTCCGTCCTGTCGTCCTGGCAGTCTTGGTCTCGTTGCACCAATATGGAAACCTTTGCCTGATTCCATGGGACTCCGCGCCTGTGCTTGCCTCTTTGGCACCAAAGGGGAAACTGGTACACTACGCCCGCTGACGCCCGCCTAGTCTTGGTCGTCATGGCTCATGTCATGTGAACCTCGCATGGTACACCTTGCATTGATATCTCCGCTCCTCAGGAGCCAGCCTAGTGAGCCACCCACCAGGGAGGTCTTGGTGTCGTCCGACTCGTGAGGCTTGGCCCCTCGCGAGGGTCTTGAGTCGTTGCTACCGAAACTCGGCCGTACCGGGCCACTGATGGAGCCACGCCGTGGGCAGCAGGCAGGCAAGTCTGGGTACCCCCGTTCCCAGGACGCCGAAAGTAGCCCCCGGGCCCAAGGCGCGCTCAAACTTGGCTTTGAGGCGAAGCAAAAAAAGCAAGTGCGGAGTGCCGCGGGCCCCAATCGCTTGCGGCCTTGGATGACACGTGGTGATTGATGGGACGTGGGCGCCTCCGCTTCCCCACGCTCCCTTGGAAACCGTTCGACTTGACGAGACTCTGCTGCATGCACAGGAAAATCATCATTACGTGCAATCGTGGAGGCCGGCGGTTGGCCTCCTCCTGGCTATAAATGAGGGAAGGGGCGGAGCCCCCTTGCTCATCTCTGTCTTCTTGTAGTTCGCTTCCTCTTCTTTTTTCCCATCTCTTCTTCTTGCTGCAGCTCCCATGGCGCCAACGAGGAAGTTCTCCGCTGCCGAGAAGGGGAAGGCCCCCAAGGAGGGACCTGACTCGCCCCTCCCAAGAGAGGGCGAGGCCGCCCGCGCAAGCATGCCACGACCCCTACGATGGCTCCTCGAGGGCGCGGGCGCGCCCTGGCTGGCCATGGCGGCGCTTCTTCTCGTGGTGGGTGCCGCCGGGGGCGAGGCAGCCCTTGCGAGGAGTGAGGCACGCTGTGGTCGCACGACCTTCCAGGACGCACTTCCACTCGACTGACGTGCTCCCTAAGTTCGTTGTGTGGTCGGAGAAGCCAGCCGGCACCTGGCTCCAGCTTCCACACTCCTTCGCTGGCGAGCTGACGACCATGGGTCTTGATGGCCTCTGGCTGCAGGCCAATGGCTTCTGCAGCAAGGCCTCGTGGGTTGCGGTCGAGGTCTCCGCCACGGGCAGCATGGCCCTGACCCGCGGTTGGCAGACGTTCGCCCGCGCACGCGGCTTGAGCGGGAGGTGCACCCTCCACTTCAAGTATGACGGTGTGGCGACCCTCTTCATGAGGGTGTTTGGGGAAGGCGGTCGCCACGCAGGGTTCTGCCCCGAAGACGGCGGCAGCGGCGACGAGCTCGGCCTTGACAACGACTGTGACGACGCTGAGGGCTTGCTCGCCCTTGGCGACGGCCGCGGTTTGTCCAGCGGTAGTGGCTCCTTCTCTAGCAAGAGGACCAGCAGCAGTGGCTACGACTAGCTTCCACGCCGTCGGTCTCGCTTCGAGGATGGTGGTAGGTCATCTCGTTGCCACGCTTCGGTGAAGCGTGAGGAGGGCTCAGGCTGAGCTGAGTCCGGAAGGCCCTCAAAGCCAGGCCCCGTGAGCCACTGAGGTCGCGGGGGCCGCTTTTATTTAACCTTTCCCTTTCTCCTGCATTCGAAAAAAGTAGAGGGCCCTGCTGGGGCGTGTGATGAACCATGATATCTATGTTACTATGCTATGTTTATTGTTCTGACGTTACATTGTGGTGCTCATGTTCCAAATAGGTATGGTAGGATAACTTAGCTTGATACGCTCGCGGTAGTTTCCCTCATGAGGGCGCATGCTTCGTTATCTGAGGAGGCCCTCTTGCTGGCGGCTCAGGGGCCATTGGCCTCAGGAGATGTCTTGAAGCTGTGGAATTGTTAGAAAACTTGGTCGGGCGTCTTGTTCTTCCATGCGCGATTCCTTAGGTATAGGCTAGTCGTGGCTTAGTGCACCATGTCGCAGTACCCGAGGGGCATGGACTTTAAGAGGGTGCGTAGGTCACGAGCCTACTCGAGGGTGTCTCGCGAGGATAGAAAAAGCCAAGGACCTGGGGAACGGGGATGTGGTGAAGTATGTTCGTGGCGCGGGGCGGCCCGACACGTACGCACATACCTGCCCAGCCCCCGCGCGCGAGACGCACGAGGAAAGGCGACGGGCAACTGCCACCCCTCCTGGGCTGAGACCGACGGTCAAGAGAATAGGCGAGAGGGAAATCCAACTTGGCGATCCAAAATGCGAGAACTCCAAATTCCATTAAGAGAGATTGCTAACCAACTACATAAAGCAAGCAAATGAACAACCGCGTCCGGCACCTAGTCTAGTCTTCTCACCAGCGCGGAGCTAAGTGCTGCTACTAGGACGTGGGAGGGAGCCCCCGAGGCCCGAGGACGGATCTCCGGAGACTCCGGGGCATGTACAGCCCCACTCATTATTACGTGAGAGTGTCACAAGAGGAGATCTTCACATGCACTGGGCCTTGCTTCATGGGTAGAACTTCGGGAGGTGCTGGATGTTCCAGGTGTTTTGGATGGGGATCTCGTCCTGCGTCTCCAGGCACGCGGCGCCATGCCTGGAGACGCGGGCGACCCTAAACTATCCCTCCCACATGGGTGAGAGCTTATGCAGCCCTTCCGTGGAGAGAACCCATCATAGGACGAGATCACCCACCTCGAGCATCCTGGGGTGGACGCTGCGACAGTGATACCGCCGCAGCACCTGCTAGTACCTTGCCGCTCGAAGCGAGGCTTGATGGCGGTGTTCCTCCCCCAGCACGAGGTCCATCCCCCGCATGGTGTCCTGGCGTGCCTCGTCAAACAACAAGACCCGCGCGGAGCGATGCCTGACCTCATGTGGGAGAACCGCTTCAGCTCCATAGACGAGGAAGAATGGAGTTTCACTGGTCGGCTTGGTCGCGGTGGTGCGGACGGACCACAGCACAGACTGGAGCTCATCAAGCCAGTCTCTACCATAGGCCTCGAGCTTCTTCTTGAAGGTTCTTGTCTTGAGGCCCCTCAGGACCTCCCCGTCAGCATGCTCAGCTTGGCCGTTGCTCCTTGGGTGTGCCACTGAGGCGTAGCATATCTGCGTTCCAAGGTTAGCACAATATGTTTTGAAGAGATTGCTACTGAACTGCTAGCCATTGTCGGTGATGATGCGATTAGGGACTCTGAACCAGCTCACGAGGCCCTTGATGAACTTGACCGCCAAGCCGGTTGGGATGGTGCAGACAGCTTCCACCTCTGCCCATTTGGTAAACTTGTCGATGGCGACGTAGAGGTAGCGGTAGCCCCCAGGCGCTTGAGGGAACGGACCCAAGATGTCCAACCCCCAGTTCGCAAACGGCCACAAGAGTGGGATGGTCTGGAGGCCCTGGGCAGGCTGGTGGATTTGCTTGGCGTGGAACTTGCAGGCTTCACAGGATCTCACCAGCTCGACCGCATCGCTGAGCACCATGGGCCAGTAGAATCCGCTGCGGAATGCCTTGCCCACGAGGGTGCGCTGTCAGATTTCGGGTTCTGGCAGACCCTTGAGGTTCGAACACTGGGGTGCGCGCGGAGATTTCGCCTCCACCTACCTACACCCCTCCGCCTCGCTAAGATCTAGTCTATGGGAAGAACGACACAAGGGACACAGGGTTTATACTGGTTCGGGCCACCATTGTGGTGTAATACCCTACTCCAGTGTGTGGTTTGGTGGATTGCCTCTTGGGCTGATGATGATGAACAATACAAGGAAGAACAGCCTCGCGAGGGTCTGTTCTTGGCTGGGGGGGGGGGTGAACTGCCAGGAGGAGTTCAGTCACCCTTCTCTCTCTCTCTAATTTCGATCTTCTCTTCTTCGTCCTTAGCCTCTGCCTCTCCTCTGCCTACCCTGTGGGTGGCTGGTCCTATTTATAGAGGCCCTGGTCCTCTTCCCAAATATCGAGCGGGAAGGGAGCCAAAAATGGGGGCTAATTTGAAGGGGACAGCTAGTACCAGCTATCCTGACAAAAGTAGTCTTCGCCTGCACAAAGCTCTAGTGGTGACGCCGTCTTGGGCTCCACAATGACCTCCGTCTTGCAGTCCTCCTGGTCTTGGTCTTGTTGCACCAAAATGGCAACCTTTGCCTGATGTCTCGGTACTCCGCGGCTGCGCTTGCTCCCTTTGCACCAAAGAGGAAAGGAGGACACCGCGCGGGCTGGCACCCGCCCGGCGCCTTTGGTCGTCATGGCTTGTGTGACGGGCACCTCGTGAGGTACCCCGCCTTGATCTCTCCGCCTCCTCGCGAGCCAGCCTGGTAAGGCCGTGCCTGAGGAAGCTCCGTGTCGTCCGCCCCGCGAGGCTTGGCCCCTCGCGAGGGTCTTGAGTCTGTGTTGATGAGGATGGGCCGTGCTGGGCCCCACTTTGAGCCATGCCACTGGCTGTAGGCAGGCAAGTCTAGGGACCCCCATTCCTAGAACGTTGACAGTAGCCCCCGGGCCCGAGGCGCGCTCGGACTTGGCCATGCAGGGAGGCGAAAGGGTAAGCGTGAAGCGCCGCAGGCCCTAATAGCCTGCGGCCTTGGACGCCGTGTGGCGGTTGATTGGACGTGGGCGTCTCCACTTCCCCATGGCGCCTCGGCAACTGCACGGATTGGACAAGTCCCTGCATGCAAAGCGGGTCATGATTACCTGCGATAGTGGGGGCCGACGATTGGCCCTCGCTGGCTATAAGTACGGATTGGTGCGCGCCCTTCCAGTTCATTCCCCCTTGCTTCTCCTTCTTCTTCATGGCCCCGTCGAGGAGGTTCTCGGCCGCAGAGAAGGGGAAGGCTCGCCGGGTAGAGCCGGCTTCTCCCCCGCCCAAGCGCGGCCGAGGGCACCCTCGCAAACATCCTATGGCCACCACGGCAGCTCCCCGCGGCCGCAGAGACGATTTCCAGCATGGTGATGGGCGGACTGCTGCGGCCGGGGGCGTGCTTCAGTCGTGTGTCCCCCTAGGCCGCGCTTTCGCGCTGCAAAGGCGCTGCTGGAGTTTGTTGTGTGGTCGGTGGAGCCGACTAGCACCCGGCTTCCACTTCCTCGCTTCCTCCTCGGCGAGCTCCCGGCCGGCGCCCCGGGCGGCCTCTGGCTCCAGGCTGACGGCTGCTGCAGCCGGGCCTCATGGGCTTCACTGGAGGTCTCCGCAGCCGGGAGCCTGGCCTTGGCCCGCGGTTGGCAGACATTTGCCCGCGCGCGTGTCCTGAGCCATCGGTGCACCCTGCACTTCAAGTTTGACGGCGATGCCACCCTCTACGTGAGGGTGTTTGGGGAAGATGGTCACCGCGCGGGGTGCTGCCCTGAGGACGACGACCGCGGCCGGGAACCCAGCTCCGACGATGATGGAGAGGACAACGCTCGCGTGACTGGCGGCGCTCAGGGTTCCCCAAGCTTCTCCGGTTCTTCTTCAAGCGGCGACTCTTCTAGCGGTGGCCGCGGTCAGCCTCCACGCCGTCGTATCTGCTTGGGAGTTGGTAGTGTGTCTGCCCGCCGTCGCGCCTCGGTGAAGCATGAGAGGGAGTCTGCCTGAGTCCCGGAGGCGGCTCGAGTCCTCCCTGCAGGCCGGTGTGAGGCGAGCGGCGCCTGATTTGTTCTTTCTTTTCCTTTTTCCTGCGCAAAAAGACAGTAGTGTGGAGCCCTGCGGGGGCGTGTTTGGGTTATTGCTGTTAATCATCATTTCGCTTCCGTTATCGTGCCTTCCGGCTATGTGCCCGCGCGTGGGTAGTTCCCGGCCCCAGCCGTGGGGGCAACCGACCCAGGCCCTGTGTTTGTGTCGCGGTGCCCGTGGGGCACGGACTGGAGGGGTGCTCATGTAATGGACCCAGGTCGCGAAACCTTTAAACAACTGGGACAGGAACACTCGCAAGGGCGCTCGGCTGCCCCCCCTCGCGAGGCCTTGCATAAGAGAAATCGAGGCAGGAGAGTGAAAAGTCAAAGAACCACAAGCCAAAGACGGCAACAGCTTCAAGAAAACTTCGAATGAGCATGAACAAGCCAACTGCGGAAAGCAAATGAAAAAGCCGCGTCCGGCACCTAATATAGTCTTCGACGTCTTCTCACCAGCGCGGAGCTAAGTGCTGCCACTGGGCGTGGGAGGGAGCCCCAGGGCCTGAGGCCGGCGCTCCTGAGACTCCGGGGCATGTACAGCCCCAACTCATTATTACGTGAGAGTGTCACGGGAGGCGAGCTTCACATGCGTTCGCCTTCTTCACATGCTCCGGGCCTTTTCCAAAACACGACAGCTTCACAGGCATTTGCCTTCTTCACAGGCTCCGGGCCTTTTCCAAAACGCGACAGCTTCACAGGCATTCGCCTTCTTCACAGGCTCCGGGCCTTTTCCAAAACGCGACAGCTTCACAGGCATTCACCTTCTTCACAGGCCCCGGGCCTTTTCCAAAATGCGACAGCTTCACATGCATTCGCCTTCTTCACAGGCTCTAGGCCTTTTCCAAAACGCGACAGCTTCACAGGCATTCGCCCTCTTCACAGGCTCTGGGCCTTTTCCAAAACGCGACAGCTTCACAGGCATTCGCCTTCTTCACAGGCTCCGGGCCTTTTCCAAAACGCGACAGCTTCACAGGCATTCGCCTTCTTCACAGGCTCCGGGCCTTTTTAGGGGTAGAACCTCCGGAGGTGCTGGATGTTCCATGCGTTCTGGACCGGCACCCCCTCCTGAGTCTCCAAGCGCGCGAAGCTGGGCCTGGAAACATGAACAACCTTGAACGGGCCCTCCCACATGGGAGAGAGCTTGTGCAATCCCTCCCTGGAGAGAACCTGCCTGAGCATGAGGTCTCCTACCTCGAGAGTTCTGGGGCGGATGTCGCGGTAGTGATATCGTCGCAGTGCTTGTTGGTACCTTGCCGCTCGCAGCACGACTTCTCGGCGACGTTCCTCCCCCAGCACAAGGTCCATCCCCCGCATGTCGTCCTGCTGCGCCTCGTCGAACGCCAGGACCCGCGCGGAGCAACGTCTGACCTCGTGAGGGAGGACTGCTTTGGCTCCGTAGACCAGAAAGAACGGGGTCTCTCCAGTCAGCTTGGTCGCGGTTGTGTGGATGGACCACAACACGGACTGAAGCTCGTCGTACCAACCTCTGCCACAGGCCTCCAGCTTCTTCTTGAACGTCCTGGTCTTGAGGCCCCTCAGGACCTCTGCGTTGGCTCGCTCGACCTGGTCGTTGCTTCGGGGGTGCGCCACCGAAGCGTAGCATATCTGCGTTCCAAGGTTAGCACAGTATGTTTTGAAAAGGTTACTGGTGAACTGCGAACCGTTGTCTGTGATGATGCGGTTCGGCACCCCGAACCGGCTCACGATGCCCCTGATGAACTTGACTGCGGAACCCGCGGGGATGGTGCGGACGGCCTCTACTTCAACCCACTTGGTGAACTTGTCCACGACGACGTAGAGGTAGCGGTAGCCCCCCGGCGCCCGAGGAAACGGGCCCAGGATGTCCAGCCCCCAGACTACGAATGGCCACGAAAGGGGTATAGTCTGCAGGCCTCCTGCCGGCTGATGGATCTGCTTGGCGTGGAACTGGTAGGCCTCACAAGCTTTCACTAGTTCGACGGCGTCATTGAGTGCGGTGGGCCAATAAAACCCACTGCAGAACGCCTTGCCGACGAGGGTCAGTGATGATGAATGATGTCCACAGTCTCCGCCGTGTATATCTTCCAGCAGTTCCTTTCCTTGTTCCCTGGAGATGCAGTGCAGGGATACACCGTTTGATTGCTTCCGGTAGAGCTCTCCATCCTTGATGCAGTATGCCGTGGCCTGCCATGCCACACGCTCCGCTTCCTCCTCCTTCTCCGGCAGGGTCCCTTGTGTTAAGTAACTACGGAGCTCCGTGATCCAGCACCCTTCCTGAGGTTCTATCGTCAGGAGCAGGCGTGCTCCTGAGGCCGGGCCACAGGCCGGGGCTCCTGAGACAGGTGGCTGGGGGAGCTCCTCCCGAGGCTGTGCCGTGTTTGACAATGACGGCAGGGCTGAGGGCTTGAAGAGCCGCTCCTCGAAAATGCCAGGCTCCTGAGGTAACCGCCTGGACGCCCATTTGGCGATGTCGTCGGCCTCCTGATTGGTGCCTCGGGGCACATGCTGCAACTCCAACCCCCAGAACTGCTTCTCCATCCTGTGGACCTCCGCAAGGTAGGCTTCCATGTGCTCATCTTTCGGCTCGTACACCTTGTTGGAGAAATTGACAAGGAGCTGCGAATCGCCCTTGATGGTGAGGCGTTTCACCCCCAGGGCAGCTGTGGCCTTCAAGCCTGCTATTAAACCTTCATACTCCGCTATGTTGTTGGAGACCTTTTCACCTTGCTGGAAACAGAGTTGCACAGCGTAGTAGAGCTTGTCCTGAATGGGCGATATAAGCACCGCCCCAGCCCCAGCGCCATGCCTGGAGAACGCCCCATTAAAGTACATGACCCAGCCTTCTGGCGCCTCGCTTCCCGGGGAGAGGGACCGATCCTCGTCGGCCTTGAGGCCTGGTGCCTCCGTCCATTCCGCCACAAAATCCGCCAATGCTGCTCCCTTGATGACTCTGCTCGTGCTAAATTCGAGCTGAAACGCTTGCAGTTCTATGTTCCACTCAGCGACCCTTCCAGCTGAGTTAGGGCTCCTGAGCACTCTCTCCAGGGGGTATGACGAGACGACCTTGATGGGGTGGCCCTGAAAATAGTGCCGCAGCTTGCGCGAGGCCACCAGTAGCACGAGGAGGAGTTTCTAAGGCATGGGGTACCGTGCCCTTGCGTCTCGCAACACCGTGCTGACGAAGTACACTGGGTGCTCAACAAGATTGGGTGCGCCAGTGCTGGTGGCTCCCTTGGGAGACCATGGCGCCTCATGAGGCTGGCCATCTGGGAGAGGGGCCTCTTCCGCCTCCGGTGCACTCCTCTGCAGCGGCTGATCCTCCTCAGCCGCGGTGGCGGTTTCTACGGGCCTTCCTTGTTCCTGTTTTGCCTTGTCCCGGGCTGCTGCTGTGGTTTTGATTCGACGCTCCTCTCTAACTGCCACCAGGGCTGCGCTGGCGGAGTAGGGAGTGGCGGCGAGGTAAAGCACCAGGGGCTCTTGAGGGCGCGGAGCCACCATGACCGGTGGGCTAGTCAGGTATCTCTTGAGATCCTGGAACGCTTTGTCGGCCTCTTCAGTCCACTCAAAGGGCCCCTTTTTCTTCATTAGCTGGAAGAAAGGCAGCGCTCGCTCCCCCAACTTGGAGATGAAGCGCCCTAGCACGGTCACGCGCCCAGTGAGCTTCTGCATTTCTCTGAGGGTCTTTGGCGGGCTCATGTCCTCGACCGCCTTGACCTTTTCCGGGTTAGCCTCGATGCCTCGGTGGGACATGAGGAAACCCAAGAGCTTGCCCGAGGGGACTCCGAACACACACTTCTCTGGGTTGAGCCGTAGGTTCACTGCGTTGAGGCTCGCAAAGGTTTCCTCCAGGTCTTGTATCAGGGTCCTGGCCTCCCGAGACTTTACCACAATGTCATCGACGTAAGCCTCAACATTCTTCCCGAGTTGCGGGCCCAAGGTGATGTGCATCAGCCGCTGAAAGGTCGCCCCTGCATTACGCAACCCGAATGGCATGCATGTGTAGCAGTACACCCCACACGGGGTTAGGAAGGCTGTCTTTTCGACATCTTCTACCGCCATCTTGATCTGGTGATACCCAAAGAAGGCATCCAAGAAGCATAGCAGGTCGCATTCCGCAGTGGAATTGACTATCTGGTCGATGCGGGGGAGAGGGAACGGATCTTGCGGGCATGCCTTGTTGAGGTTGGTAAAGTCGACACACATGCGCTCCTTCCCTCCCTTCTTTGGCACAACGACAGGGTTGGCCAACCAATCCAGGTATCGGACCTCGCGAATGACCCCAGCAGGTTCTAATTTGCGGGTCTCTTGGACGATGAAGGCCTGCTTTTCTGTGGACTGCCGCCTTGCCTTCTGCTTCACAGGGCGCACATTGGGGCACACGTTGAGGTGATGCTCGATTACACTCCTAGGGATCCCCGCCAACTGGTCAGGCTCCCAAGTGAATACCTTCTTGTTCATGCGCAGGAACCCGACCAGGGCCTCCTCCTGCTCGGGTTCGAGGTTGGCGCCTATGGTGAAAGTGGCGTTGGTGGACCCGTCCTCATCGACGGGTATCCGCTTGGTTTCTGCCTTGTCTTGGGTGAACAACTATTTCTTCTTGGCGGGTGCAGCCCCCTTGGGCTCGGGGGTGTCCGAGTCGGCGGACTGTGCTGACGCTGCCGTCTTGAAGGCGAGCTTGAGCACCCGCAGCGCGTCTCCGGTGTCCCCGTGCACAGTGAGGACACCGCTGCTTCCGGGCATCTTCATGAGGTTGTACGCCGGGTGCGTCGCGGCCATGAACTGGGCCAACGCTGGGTAGCCGAGGATGGCATTGTAGGGAAGGCCGATGAGGGCGATGTCGAAGTCGACCAGCTCCGTGCGGAAGTTGTGGTAGGTGCCGAAGGTTACCGGGAGCCGGATCTGTCCCAAGGAGCTGGATGATCCGCCCCCAACGCCTGAGAACGGCCGGCTGGGATGCAGCCGTTCCAGGGGTATGCAGAGGAGGTTGAAGGCCTCGACCGAGAGTACGCTGAGGCCCGCACCGCCATCGATGAGAGTTCTGGTGACGGCCACCTGGCAGATGGTGGGGGTGCATAGCATGGGGAGCGCACCCGAGCAGGCCGAGTTGGAGGGGTGGTCCTCCGAGCTGAAGGTCAGGCCGACCTTGGGCGCCGCCCGGTCCGGGAGAGCCCCCTGCCGCGTGGGAGCGGCGCTGACCCGGCGGATGAATGGCTTGACGTGGTGACTTGTAGGCGGCGCCTGCGAGCCGCCCAGGAGGGCTGCGACGACCGGGGGTGTTGGTGTAGCGTGATGGGCGGGGAAGAGGCCACGGGGCTCTTCCCAAGAGGCCACGGAGGCTGCCGGCAGGTGGAGCAGCCACGTGCGCGGAGCGCCGGTGAGGGCCATGGGGAGCCAGTTGGCCATGACCCTATCGTCACCTCCAGCTTCGAGGTTGGCCTCCTCGTACGCCAGCAAGAAGGCCAGCGGATCAGTCGCGCTGCCATAGCGTGGCGGCGTCGTTGGCTTGAACTGGTCCGGCCACCATACCCGTTGCTGGGCGGTGGCCAGGGCTCGGAGCCCCCTAGCCCCCGTGCTAGCGCCGGCGGCCGGAGCGGGCGACGCGCTACTCATCGCGAGGCATGTCGTGGCGGTGGCGGAAGGGAAAACTCCGGTGCGCCCCTACCTGGCGCGCCAAATGTTGGATTTCAGGTTCTGGCAGACCCTTGAGGTTCGAACACTGGGGTGCGCGCGGAGATTTCGCCTCCTACCTACCTGCACCCCTCCACCTCGCTAAGATCTAGGCTATGGGAAGAACGACACAAGGGACACAGGGTTTATATTGGTTCGGGCCACCATTGTGGTGTAATACCCTACTCCAGTGTGTGGTGTGGTGGATTGCCTCTTGGGCTGATGATGATGAACAATACAAGGAAGAACAGCCTCGCGAGGGTCTATTCTTGGCTGGGGGGGGGGGACGAGCTTCTAGGAGGAGTTCAGTCACCCTTCTCTCTCTCTCTCTCTAATTTCGATCTTCTCTTCTTCGTCCTTAGCCTCTGCCTCTCCTCTGCCTACCCTGTGGGTGGCTGGTCCTATTTATAGAGGCCCTGGTCCTCTTCCCAAATATCGAGCGGGAAGGGAGCCAACAATGGCAGGCTAATTTGAAGGGGGACAGCTAGTACCAGCTATCCTGACAAAAGTAGTCTTCGCCTGCACAAAGCTCTGGTGGTGACGCCATCTTGGGCTCCACAATGACCTCCATCTTGCAGTCCTCCTGGTCTTGGTCTTGTTGCACCGAAATGGCAACCTTTGCCTGATGCCTCGGTACTCCACGGCTGCGCTTGCTCCCTTTGCACCAAAGAGGAAAGGAGGACACTGCGCGGGCTGGCGCCCGCCTGGCGCCTTTGGTCGTCATGGCTTGCGTCACGGGCACCTTGTGAGGTACCCCGCCTTGATCTCTCCGCCTCCTCGCGAGCCAGCCTGGTAAGGCCGTGCCTGAGGAAGCTCCGTGTCGTCCGCCCCGCGAGGCTTGGCCCCTCGCGAGGGTCTTGAGCCTGTGTTGATGAGGATGGGCCGTGCTGGGCCCCCCTTTGAGCCACGCCACTGGCCGCAAGCAGGCAAGGCTGGGGACCCCCGTTCCCAGAATGCCGACATGCGCGATGATGAGTGATGCCCGCAGTCTCCGCCGTGTATGTCGGCTAATAGCTCGCACCCCTGTTCCCTGGAGATGCATCGCAAGGAAACATCATTTGGTCATTTTCGGTAAAGCTCACCGTCCTGAATGCAGTAGGCTGTGGCTTGCCGAGCTACGTGCTAAGCGTCTTCTTCCTTCTCCGGCAGGGTCCCCTAAAGTAGGTACGCATTGAATTCTTCGGTCTATCAACCCTCCTGAGGCTGAAGAGCTAGGAGTAGGCATGCTCCTAAGGTTGGGCCGCAGGCGGGGGCTCCTGAGGTAGGTGCTGGCAGGAGCTCCTCCTGAGGTAGTGCTGGCTCCGCAACGGGCGGGGCTGCTAAAGGCTTGTAGAGCCGCTCCTCGAAGACACTGGGCTCCTGAGGCTAGCACTTGGATGCCCTCTTGGCGATGTCGTCGGCTTCCTTATTCGTTTCGCAGGGCACGTGCTGCAACTCCAGGCCCAAAAATTGCTTCTCCATCTTGTGTACCTCCGCCAGGTATGCCTCCATGTGTTCATCCTTCGGCTCGTACACTTTGTTGGAGAAGTTTACGAGGAGCTAGGAGTCGCCCTTGATGGTGAGGCGCTTCAAGCCCAAAGCAGTTGCGGCCTTGAGGCGAGCAATCAAGCCTTCGTACTCCTCGATGTTGTTGGAGACCTTTTCACCGTGTTGGAAGCAAAGTTGCACGTTGTAGTAGAGCTTGTCCCGAGTAGGCGAAATGAGCATAGCTCCAGCCCACGCGCCCTGCCGTGCGAAGGCGCCGTCGAAGTACATGACCCAGCCATCTGGTGCTTCGCTCCCTGGTGAGAGCGATCGGTCCTCGTCTGCCTCTAGCCCTGGGGCATCAGTCCATTCCGCCATAAAGCCGGCGAGTACAGCTCCGTTGATGACCCTGGTGGTGCTGAACTCCAGCTGAAATGCCTGTAGTTTGATGTTCCATTCGGCAACTCTACCTGCTGCATTGGGGCTCCGGAGTACCCTCTCTAGTGGGTAGGACAAAACGACCTTGATGGGGTGTCGTTGGAAGTAGTGGCATAGCTTGCACGAGGCAACGAGGAGCGCGAGCAAGAGCTTCTGCGGCATGGGGTAGCGTGCTCGCGCGTCCCGCAGTACCGTGCTGATGAAGTACACTGGGTGCTCAACGAGGGAAGGATTGTCGATGTAGTCCAAGACCTCCTGTGGCTGAGGTGCCTCCTGAGGCTGGTGGACCTCAGGAGCTTGTCGCCTGTTAGTGCAGCCATGGCCTCAGGAGTACCGCGTTGAGGCTGCGTCGCCTTGACCGAGCGCGCAGAGTCGTGTGGCAGGCCCTTCGACTAGTGCTCCTTCCTGACGTCCACCAGCGTCGTGCTGGCTGAGTGAGGCATGGCGGCCTGGTAGAGCACCAGGGGCTCGAGTGGACATGGCGCCACCATCACCAGCGGGCTGGTGAGGTATCTCTTGAGATCTTGGAATGCGGTGTCGGCCTCCGGAGTCCACTCGAACGACCCCTTCTTCTTCATCAACTTAAAGAATGGGAGGGCGCGCTCCCCTAGCTTGGAGATGAAGTGCCCTAGCGCGGTCACACAGCCCGCCAGCTTCTGCATTTCCTTAAGGTTATGTGGTGGACTCATCCTTTCTATCGCCTTAACCTTCTCCGGGTTTGCCTCGATCCCTCTGTGTGACAGCAGAAAGCCCAACAGCTTGCTGGAGGGGACGCCAAATACGCATTTCTCTGGGTTGAGCCGCAAGTCCACCTTGTGCAGGCTGGCGAACGTCTCTTCCAGGTCCTCAATGAGGGTCCTTGCCTCCCGAGATTTTACCACTATGTCGTCGACATAGGCCTCTGCGTTTCTCCCGAGCTGCTGGCCCAGAGCAATGTGCATGAGCCGTTGGAAGGTCGCCCCGGCATTACGCAGCCCAAAGGGCATGCAGGTGTAGCAGTACACCCCGCACGGGGTTACGAAGGCTATCTTCTCGACATCCTGCACCACTGTCGGTGTCAAAACCGGCGGATCTCGGGTAGGGGGTCCCGAACTGTGCGTCTAAGGCAGATGGTAACAGGAGGCAGGGGACACGATGTTTACCCAGGTTTGGGCCCTCTTGATGGAGGTAATACCCTACGTCCTGCTTGATTGTTCTTGATGATATGAGTAGTACAAGAGTTGATATACCACGAGATCAGAGAGGCTAAACCCTAGAAGCTAGCCTATGGTATGATTGTATGTTGTCCTATGGACTAAAACCCTCCGGTTTATATAGACACCGGAGGGGGCTAGGGTTACACAAGGTCGGTTACAAAGGAGGATATATACATATCCGTATTGCCTAGCTTGCCTTCCACGCCAGGTACAGTCCCATCCGGACACGGGACGAAGTCTTCAATCTCGTATCTTCATACTCCAACAGTCCGGCCAAAGGATATAGTCCGGCTGTCCGGAGACCCCCTAATCCAGGACTCCCTCAGTAGCCCCTGAACCAGGCTTCAATGACGACGAGTCCAGTGCGCAGTGTTGTCTTCGGCATTGCAAGGCGGGTTCCTCCTCCGAATACACCATGGAAGAGTTTGAATACAAGGACAGTGTCCGACCCTGCAAAATAAGTTCCACATACCACCATAGAGAGAATAATATTTCCACAAATCTAATCTGCGGACACGTTTTGACAGCTTGACATCACGCCATGGCCCGGTCATTATTCGAACCGTTTTTCTCAACCAGGTCCACACATAATGCGAGGTAGTTTTCTTGACACATCTTGTCAAAGCAGAGATCGTGTCCCTCTTATCACGGGATTCTCATCAATACAAACATGGGTAACCCAACCATGCCTGTTGGTATGACTCCTAGATCTTAGGCAAGTCCCAAACGGCCACGACGAGGACGCTCGATATTCACCCTCTTTATAAAAGGGACAAGGCTTTTTCTTTTTTCCCTCCCGCGCTCAATTGAATTCTTCCCCCGCCTTGAGTTCTAACACCCAAAGCTCAGGTCAGGTGCTTCGGACCTTCAACCATGTCCGGATCCAACCTTCAAGGTCGATGGATGCCTTCCTCCGTCACGGAGGAGGACATCAAGAAGTTGAGGGAGGCTAGATATCTGACCGCCGAAATTTCGCATAGGCTGCCCGCCCGAGGGCAAGTCGTCCCTACTCCCGAACCCAATGAGAGTGTTGTGTTCGTCTCCCACTTCCTTCGAGGACTAGGCCTCGCTCTGGATCCCTTTGTTAGGGGTCTTATGTTCTATTACGGGCTGGATTTTCACGATCTGGCCCCAGATTCCCTTCTTCACATCTCATCATTTATTGTCGTATGTGAGGCCTTCCTCCGCATTACCCCTCACTTCGGCCTGTGGCTCAAGACCTTCGACGTGAAACCGAAGACGATCGAGGGGCGGCACACAGCGTGCGGAGGTGCTTTAATAAGAAAAATCGTTGACGCTCCATGGCCTGAGGGTTCCTTCCCAGAGGAGTCCGGATTGTGGCAGCGGGAGTGGTTTTACATCACAGCTCCCCGAAGTGCCAAGTAGGTAGCTGCCCCCACCTTTCGCTCGGGCCCCCCACCACAACTGATGTCATGGATCAGCAGGGGGTTGAGCTAGGGTCCAGCCAAGGACGTGCCAATACTGCAGAGCCGTATCCGAGATCTCTTCGAGGGAGATTTCAGTCTGGTTATGGTAGTGCAAGTTATGCTAGTTCGTCGAGTCCAACCTTGCAAACGTCGGCCCCTCCGCATGTGGGAATTCAACCCGGAAGGACCGCGAGCTATTCAGCATTTCCTCGAGATGATGCATGAAGAGATGTACAAATCATTCTTCGGACCCCAAATAGAGTGTCTGGACACCACCGAGGACGTGGGCCTGAGCTGCAACCCCCCGCTGCCCAAGTAAGTAATCCCTTGCCAAACCTGCTGTCCTTTTATTTATCATGGCATCATTCTAAAGAGCCGCTCTTTGACTAGGACTGGATAGCGAAGGCGATGATGATCAGGTGTTCGACCCCCCTTCCTGAGGTCTTGGACAATCCGGTACTGGACAAGATGCTCGAGCCGGTGCCTTATCCAGTGCCCTCAAAGGAAGATGATGGGCGGAAGAGAGAGGGCGAAAGCGAACCTCACTCGCTACTCATTCCAACCGAGGGGATGTGCGCCTCCGTGAGGGAGGACAACCAAAGGGAAGAATCTGACATTCTCGCTCCCCAGGGAAGGAAGAGGACTGAAAGTGCAACTATCCCTAGGTGGTTTTGGTAATTCATAACAACATATAGCTCATTGAGCTAATGCTATTCCAAGATGATTATTTCAGGAAAGCTCAATGATTGGCATGGCATGGATGTGAAAGTGGAACCCTCAAAATGCTAAGGAAAAAGGATTGGCTCAAGCTCAAAAGCTCAAGACTCTTCATTTTATATTTTAGTGATCCAAAATCACATTGAGTCTTTAGGAAAAGCCAATACTATCAAGGAGGGATGAGGTGTTGCTTAATGAGCCTCTTGCTTCATGTGCTTAGTGATATGCTCCAAAAACCCTCAACTACTTTCCCATATCCACATTTGACCTAAACCCTAAGCCAAACTCGGTCCTACAATTCTTCCTATCCGGCGCCACCGAGTTTCACTTGTCATTAGCCACTGCCAAACCCTAGCAATTCGGTTCTACCGATAGGGATCTCGGTCTCACCGAGATGGGATTGCAAACTCTCTGTTTCCCTTTCGTAACTTTTTGGTCTCACCGAAAGAGCGAATCGGTCCCACCGAGATTGCAATGTAAATTCAGTGTTTCCCCTTTGTAACTTTTCGGTCTCACCGAAAGAGCAAATCGGTCCCACCGAGTTTGCCTGACCAACTCTCTGGTTAGCTAATTACCAAATTCGGTCTCACCTAGTTTGTGTAATCGGTCTCACCGAGATTACGTTATGCCCAAACCCTAACCATATCGGTACTACCGAGTTGCATGTCAGTCCCACCGAAAATCTCTAACGGTCACTAGGTTTACATTTTCGGTCCGACCGAGTTTGTTGATTCGGTCCCACCGAGATTGGAAAACTGTGTAACGGTTGGATTTTGTGTGGAGGCTATATATACCCCTCCACCTCCTCTTCATTCGAGGAGAGAGCCATCAGAACACATACACCATTCCAACTCATATGTTCTGAGAGAGAACCACCTACTCATGTGTTGAGACCAAGAAATTCCATTCCTACCATATGAATCTTGATCTCTAGCCTCTCCAAGTTGCTTTCCACTCAAATCTTCTTTCCACCAAATCCAAATCCTATGAGAGAGAGTTGAGTGTTGGGGAGACTATCATTTGAAGCACAAGAGCAAGGAGTTCATTACCTACACACCATTTGTTACTTCTTGGAGAGTGGTGTCTCCTAGATTGGCTAGGTGTCACTTGGGAGCCTCCGACAAGATTGTGGAGTTGAACCAAGAAGTTTGTAAGGGCAAGGAGATCGCCTACTTCGTGAAGATCTACCGCTAGTGAGGCAAGTCCTGTGTGGGCGATGGCCATGGTGGGATAGACAAGGTTGCTTCTTCGTGGACCCTTTGTGGGTGGTTGCTTCTTCGTGGACCCTTCGTGGGTGGAGCCCTGTGTGGACTCGCGCAACCATTACCCTTTGTGGGTGGAGCCCTCCGTGGACTCTCGCAACCGTTACCCTTTGTGGATTGAAGTCTCCATCAACGTGGATGTAGGATAGCACCACCTATCCGAACCACGGGAAAAACATCCGTGTCTCCAATTGCGTTTGAATTCTCCAAACCCTTCCCTTTACATTCTTGCAAGTTGCATGCTTTACTTTCCGCTGCCAATATACTCTTTGCATGCTTGCTTGAATTGTGTGATGATTGCTTGACTTGTCCTAAAATAGCTAAAATCTGCCAAGAACTAAAATTGGGAAAAGGTTAAGTTTTTATTTGGTCAAGTAGTCTAATCACCCCCCTCTAGACATACTTCGATCCTACAAGTGGTATCAGAGCTTTGGTCTCCATTTGCTTTGATCTCCATAGCTTTGGTGGTCATAGCCTTGGTTTCACAACCTAGGAGAGTATGGCGTCTAGCGAGGGAAATTACCACCGTAGAGGTCCCTACTTTGATGGTACTAATTTTGCTAGTTGGAAGCATAAAATGAAAATGCATATTCTTGGACATAACCCCGCCGTTTGGGCTATTGTGTGTGTTGGTTTGCAAGGTGACTTCTTTGATGGGAGAGAACCAAACCGTGAAGCTACCGCGGATGAGTTGAAGATGTTGCAATACAATGCTCAAGCTTGTGATATTCTCTTCAACGGATTGTGCCCGAAGAATTCAACAAAATCAGCCGTCTTGAGAATGCGAAGGAAATTTGGGACACTTTGATTGATATGCACGAAGGTACCGACTCCGTCAAGGAATCCAAGTTGGATGTGCTTCAAAGCCAACTTGACAAGTTCAGGATGAAGGATGGTGAAGGTGTCGCTGAAATGTACTCTAGGCTTGCTCTCATCACAAATGAGATTGCCGGCTTAGGAAGTGAAGAGATGACCGACAGATTCATCATCAAGAAGATTCTAAGAGCCTTGGATGGAAAATATGATACCGTGTGCACATTGATCCAAATGATGCCCAATTACAAAGATCTCAAGCCAACGGAGGTGATTGGAAGAATTGTTGCTCATGAGATGTCACTTAAGGATAAAGAGGAACTTCACAACAAATCAAGTGGTGCCTATAAAGCCTCATGTGAAGCCCCTACATCATCAAGTGAGAAACAAGACTTCAATGAAGAATTGAGCTTAATGGTGAAGAACTTCAACAAGTTCTACAAGAGTAGAAGCAAAGATAGAAGCTTCAAGTCAAGGTCCTACAATGACAAAAGATCTTCTAGTCGAGAGCGAAACTGCTACAGTTGTGGAAGACCCGGACACTATTCCAATGAGTGTACGGCTCCCTACAAGAGAAGAGAAGATTCTCCAAAAAGAAGAAGCAAAGAATCACCACCAAGAGAGAGGAGGAGTAGAGATGATCGTTATGAACGAAGATACTCACGGAGAAGCAAGGATTCGGAAAGGAAGGAAAAATCATCAAGGAGCTACACAAGACGAAGACATCAAGCTCATGTTGGTGAATGGGTATCCGGCTCCGACTCCGACAGCCACTCCGAGAGAAGTTATCACTCCGACTCCGAAGATACTCAAGATGAAGGTGTTGCCGGTCTAGCACTTGTGTCAACCAACTCCTACGACATATTTGACTCACCAAATGAAGGAATTGGAAGATGCTTCATGGCCAAAGGTCCTAAGGTAACACACCCCGAGTATGTTGATTTCAATAGTGATGAAGATGACTTGTTAGGTGATGATTTGCTTGTTGACAACTCTAGTGATGAATACTATGATGAAACGTCAATTAAACATGCTAATCAAGATAAAACGAATGACAATGATAAGGAGAAGATTGAGGCTCTAACTAAAGAACTAAACACTCTTAAGTTAGCTCATGAAACTATCTTCGAAGATCATCGAGAACTTTTAAGAGCTCATGAGAAATTACGCTTTGAAAAGCTCAATCTTGAGCAAGCATGAGTTCTTAAAAGCAATCAATGATGATCTCCGCAAGAAAAGCTCTTCTTACATTGCCAAGCGTTTACTCTTATCCACTTACATGCCTCAAGTCAAGTCTAGTAACAAGAACAAGAAAGATTCTTCCTCTAGCAGTAACAATGATCATGCTAAATCCAATATTGTTGCTTCTAGTAGTTCTCTTGATTCCACTAATGATTCTCTTAGCCAAGTTACACTTGAGCAAGAAAATAGCTTATTGAAGGGAATTATAGAGAAAGGAGTGTACAAAAGCCTTGCCGGGAGTAAGCAATTCGAGGAAATTGTGCGCAAGCAAGGAATGCACCGGAAGAATCAAGGTGTTGGTTTTGAACGAAAGTTCAATGCCAATGGAGTTGAGTGGGAAGAACATCAATACCCCAAGACAAAGTTTGTTCCTCAACAAGAGAAGTATGATACTTCTTTCAAGGGAACACAAGCTCAAGATGATCTTCCACCACAAGACTACAAGCAAAAAGGCAAGGACAAGCTTCAAGAGGAAATTGATGCAATTGAAGAAGCTCCTAAGACCTTAGTCAAGTGGATTCCCAAGACTACTTCAAGTTCCACTTCATCAAGTACGACTACAACTCCAAGGATTCCCATCAAGATGGTGTGGATCCAAAAGAAGAAGAACTAGAAGAGTTCTTGAGGGTGACTCCGCCAACATACTTCACTCTTATTATTTTGGCAAGAACAAGTGCAATCAACTTCCACATCTTGCACTAGTTCAAGGAGTCACAAACCCTCTTGTTAGTAAGACAAGGGACAAGGTAACCTAAAAGTTTTCATGGACATCATCTTGTGTGTGCATCACTCTATGTCTATGGATATCCTTGTTTGTTCCTTGTGGGACTAACCCATGTAGGTATTGAAAGTGCAATTCACTCAAATGGATAGCTCCAAGTGATCTACATCAACATTGAGCATCCACATCTTCAACATCTACATGAAGTCATCATCGACAAAACCCAAGGTTAGTTCATCCCTCTTAGGGGGGATATCACATCTAGGGGGAGCTTTACTCTAAGACTTGAGCTAAAGTAACTCTAAAGATGTGAACACAACAATGCTTTATGTAAAAGTGGTAACCCCACTTAAGCTTAAACGATGAGTATGACCTATGATCAAGTGCTCTCACTTGACTCCTAAGTCAATATACTCATATATAGATGACCTTGTCATCGCAAATTGCTTGATAGATGCTAGAATTGGCTGTGCATGCCTTGCCACATATTTCATTTGCCATCTTATTGTGTGAGCATGCTGGTTGCATATTTTACTCATTTGAGGACATACACTTGTTGTTTTGATTGTTTGGTTTTATTTTCTTTTGCCAAGTGGATGGACAAGAATGCCTAAGTACCTCCTCTAGCTATCTATGCTTTTCTCGTCTCAAACTCTATTCATGCTGCATCACAAAATTTGATCAAGTCAGATTCGAACCACTCTGTGTGAGGAGCGCTCGGAGTCCCCGATTAGTCATAGACTTAAACTTCCAAAACCTCTTTATGATTCTCGGTCTGACCGTTACCCCACTTTCGGTCCTACCGAGATCATTAAGTTGATCTAGGTTTTTGATCTCGGTGCAACCGATTTGAACATTTCGGTCCCACCGAGTTTCAGTAACTGCCTGCAGTTATGAATCTCGGTGCCACCGAGTTGTTCCACTCGGTCACACCGACAGGGTCGGGCTATATATAGTCATGGGCAAAATTTGGAAATTTCTCTAAACCCCTTCGCCCGTGCGATAGCCTGCTCTACCAACGTGGTCTCCGGATCGTCTTCTCGCCGCCAGCCGCCTCCAGTCACTGGTCTCCGTCGTCGTCAACGGGAATTCTACCCCGCCGTTGCCGCCGTAGCAAGTCTCCGCCGAACTAGGGTATGGACTCGATCACAGTGCTATTCCCCGTCCGATTCCTAGCACATTGTGTTCTTCATGATTCTTGCCACGATTGAAACACTCCTATCCAGTCAATACGCCCGTAGATTAGCTTTGATCCGAAAATTTTAGGGTTAGGTTTCCGCCGAAACCATCTTGGACCCATCGAGTTGAAAAACTTGGTCCCACCGATTTGGCTTATGCCATTGCACAAGTGAGACTCGGCTGACCGAGAATTACTTATCGGTGTGACCGATTTTGGAACTCTGTGAAACCCTAGCAGTTTCGGTGCCACCGAACTGTGACTCGGTCCTACCGAGTTCACTAGTTTAGGTTCCAAAACTGCTTCGGTATCACCGAGTTTTAAAATCGGTAGATCCGAGATGATTTTAGTGGGAAACTAAAACTAAGTTTTTGGATCATTCTTTTTGCAAAAATCTCTGCATTTTGTGATGCTCATCTATTCTACCTCATCTATAATCTATTCACAGGGTCAGTAGTCAGAGCTTGCAGCATGTCTGATCAAAGTGACAGCGAGAACATGTCAGAGCAGCAGGTGCACATGAGTGAGGGCACTAGTCCCTCCAGCTCTTCAGATGAGGGCAGCAGAAGTACCCCAAGCAATCTGCCAAAAGCTGCCACCAGACAGAAGAAGAAGAGAACTTCAGACTCCGAAGATGAAGATTATGTGGCAGAGGAAGAGGCCACATCAAAGAGAGTTGAGCCAGCTCAAGGCACAAAGCCAGGTCTAAAGATCAAAAGGCCAGCAGGCAGGCAGCCTATGTCAAAGGCAAGAGCTTCAACTGAGAAGCCTGCACCCAAAGAGCCAGTTGCTGCTGAGGGAAAGAAAAGAAAGGAAAGGGTCAAGAAGACCGTAGCCAGAGTGCTAGGAAAGGCTTCCATCATGGCTGAGGAAGTGGAGAGAAGCAGACCCGTATGCTTCAAGGAGGAGGACTGCTGTTGACTACAGGTTCCACACTAAGGAACAGCAGGACTTCTATGAGACAGTACTGCTTGATAAGAAGCCAATAGTCTGTGATATGAGATGGGTTGACTGACAGTACATCAAGGACAATGAGGAGCACTATCCTGGAGTGCAAGACAGCTTCATAGCTTGTGGAGTAGCTGACTTTGTTGGGCAGAAGCTCACAAAGTGGAATGAGGAGCTTATAATGCAGTTCTACTCCACAGCACATTTTTATTCAGATGGGAGGATCACATGGATGTCTGAGGGTACAAGGTACCAATCCACAGTTGCTGAGTGGGCACAGATCATTAATGCCCCAGAGGAGCATGATGATGATTTGGACATATATGCCAAGAAGAAGATGGACCATAACTCTATGTCCAATATGTACAAGGAAATTCCAAATGAAGCACTTGACATGTTCAAATTTGGGTCTGTGCATTACCTTCTGTCAGGGCTGCCAACTATCAATTGGATCTTGAGGCACACCTTATTGCCCAAGTCTGGAGATCACAAGATGATCAGAGGCCATGCTATCAACTTGCTACATGTATTTGATGTGCCTCAGAAGTTCAAGGTGATGAGCCTCATAGTGGAAACTATCAAAAGGACTGCAGCAGATCAGAAGAGGAGTTGCGGATATGCCCCTTAGATCCAGGAGCTCATTAACTCCAAGATGGGCACGGGCATATATTTATTGGACAAGGAACACCTGCCCATCCGTCCAGATTTTGAGGACAATCAAGTTGTCATGACTGAGAACGAGACATCATCTGCCCAAGCATACGCAAAGAAGGAGAAGGCAAGGAAGGAGAAAGCTGCCAAGATGCCAACTCAAGAGGAGGCATCTGAGTATTTCTTGAAGACCAAACAAGAGCAGCTTGGTTACCTGATTGCATCCACCCTGCGGATTAAGCAAGGACTAGCCACCCTAACTCAAAACCAGGCAAGCCTAGAGAGAATCATGGAACAAAAGTTCTATGACTTGGATGTCAAGGTAACAGAGATTCAGTCTGCAGTGGAGCAGCTCCAAGATGATATGCAGGAGAGGAGAGGCAGGACTACCACTCATGCCTTTGCCAGAGTGCCACGAGGTCCGAGGTCGTGTGCCGTGCCAGTTGCTGACACAAGAGCCACCACCTCAGCACCAACTACAGCCTCAGTTCCACCAGCTCTAGCATCTACTTCAGCTCCAACTCCAGCGTCTACTTCAGCGTCTACAGAAGCCTTCGTCCTTGGAGTGATCCGGACTCCACCACCACCAGAAGATCAAGCCTGAGCGTCGATCTAGCACTATGCATTTTCTAGGAACTTTTTGGTAACTCGTTGCCAAAGGGGGAGAAAAATGTATAGATCATAGGCTTCGAGAGAGAGAGTGTGCTTTTCTCTCTTGCTTTATTTGGTGGTTTTTCGAACTTGTTTGATTTTGAGTGCTTGAGATACTACGTCATTATTTGTGAGACATTGATGATCATGTGTTTGATCATAAGCTACACTTAATGCTTGCTTAATGCTATTATCTTATCTATCTTATGTGGTCTTTCACTATTCTTGGTGATGAGTGCATGTATTTCATTCTTATCATTTTAAGCGCTCCACCAAGATGTATGTGATATGGAAGAGTAACCCATGACTCTAACTCCTTGTGCATTTGCAGTCCAAAGCAAATTTTAAATATGCACAAATTTAGGGGGAGCTCTTACTTATCACATACTTCTCAAAGCGACGATATATTTCATGCTTATTATCATTTGTCGAAGCATTGATCTATATGTTGTCATCAATTACCAAAAAGGGGGAGATTGAAAGTGCAACTATCCCTAGGTGGTTTTGGTAATTCATAACAACATATAGCTCATTGAGCTAATGCTATTCCAAGATGATTATTTCAGGAAAGCTCAATGATTGGCATGGCATGGATGTGAAAGTGGAACCCTCAAAATGCTAAGGAAAAAGGATTGGCTCAAGCTCAAAAGCTCAAGACTCTTCATTTTATATTTTAGTGATCTAAGATCACATTGAGTCTTAGGAAAAGCCAATACTATCAAGGAGGGATGAGGTGTTGCTTAATGAGCCTCTTGCTTCATGTGCTTAGTGATATGCTCCAAAAACCCTCAACTACTTTCCCATATCCACATTTGACCTAAACCCTAAGCCAAACTCGGTCCTACGATTCTTCCTATCCGGCGCCACCGAGTTTCACTTGTCATTAGCCACTGCCAAACCCTAGCAATTCGGTTCTACCGATAGGGATCTCGGTCTCACCGAGATGGGATTGCAAACTCTCTGTTTCCCTTTCGTAACTTTTCGGTCTCACCGAAAGAGCGAATCGGTCCCACCGAGATTGCAATGTAAATTCAGTGTTTCCCCTTTGTAACTTTTCGGTCTCACCGAAAGAGCAAATCTGTCAGGACCCCGACTCAATGCCACATCGATCTAGCATGTAACACCTCATATCACTTTGCGGCCTCACGCACGGTATTCCCACGGGTGTCGCCTTACCTTTGCCCGGGACCGTTTGCGCCTTTTGGCACACGTATATGACAGTGTCGCTAGCATCCATATGATAAGGAGCCCGGGCTGACATGGCTAGTCGTAAACCCAAAGTGGCACAGACTTACAGGAACAGGCATCCATGACCCAGCATCGAACGTGTCGGTCATCAGCGAGTGAATCCAGGCTGTAGCACTGGGCTAGCAGGACTCCGGTGAACCGGGCTGTAGCGGGCTAACAGGACTCCGGTATTCATCGCGTGACATTTCCCCGAAGGGACAGACACAGGAACGAAGAAGGACACATGCCGGCCAGCCTAAGTGTTCCGGAGCAGTAGCAAGCTACCATGGCTCGGTGGAAACACTAGGAGACATTTCCCCGTAAGAGAGGCTACTAAAGATAAACAACTAGATGGTCAGATCCCACACATACCAAGCATTTCAATAACATACACACAATATGCTCGATATGTGCAATACAACATGGCATCACAACATGACTCTACGACTCAAGTATTTATTCAATAGGCTCCGAGGAGCGAGATATTACAAACATGGGTCTCATGACCCAACAATCAGAGCATACAAGTCAAAGCACAAGCGGAAGCTATCATGTCTGAGTACAGACATCTATAAATGAAAAAGGCTGAGAAGCCTGACTATCTATCAGATCCTGCCGAGGGCACAAGATCGTAGCTGAGGTATCAAGCTAAACGTCGAAGTCCACGCGGAACTACTAGTGAGACTGAAGTCTCTCTGCAAAAACATAAAATAGGCAAACGTGAGTACAAATGTACCCAGCAAGACTTACATCAGAACTAACTACATATGCATCATTATCAACAAAGGGATGGTGGGGTTTAACTGCAGCAAGCCAGCTTTGACTCGGTGGCTATCCTGAACTACGACTGCAAGTAACTCTTTTGAGGTGGCGCACACGAGTCCACATATTCACCATATCAATACACCACTATGGATCCGCTCCCGTCTCCCTACGAGAACGCCATCCATAGCACTCACGCTTATCTTGCGTATTTTAGAGTATCCACTTTCACTTGTCTATGAACTGATATAAGCAACCCAGAAGTCCTTTACCGCGGACACGGCTATTCGAATAGATGATGTTAACCCTGCAGGGGTGTACTTCTTCATACATGTTTCCACCACTTAGCGTCTGCACACGACATGTGCTCGGCAGACTTCAAGCGAAAGCCGACGTGGGTGTAGACCACGACCTACCTAAACACTCAAGTCTCTAGTCCAGGTTTATCGCCTATTCGGGTTCCATCCATGAGGAGATCCGGCCGGAGTTTCGCTCACAGCCCCAAACGATGTGAACAGGGTTCCCGAGATACCAAACGGGCATCCGGTTACACCGTGCCACGTACCTACCGCATCACAGCCCACCCCTACGGTCAGCGCTGTCCACGGCCTCCAGTAAGCTACAAACACCAGAAACTACTTGCAACTCCTGGACAGAGGACTAGGGTGAATAAGAAGTCGAGCGGGGTCATATTTCAGGGCCCAATGTATGGTAGTAGCTGAATCATGGATCACAAACACAGAACTCAGTTCCTGAGGACGGCTGCAATGAGACAACCCACCATGTACTCCTACATGGCCTCTCACCGCTACCTTTACCAAATCGTGTTCACACACTTAGCTCACACACAGTAGGACATGTTCACACACCTCTGATTCATCCCCGATGAATCAGACCTGACTCAACTCTAAGCAGTAGCAGGCATGACAAACAAGCATGAATGAGTAGGCACATCAGGGCTCAAACAACTCCTACTCATGCTAGTGGGTTTCATCTATTTACTGTGGCAATGACAGGTCATGCAAAGGATAAAGGGGTTCAGCTACCGCAGCAAGTAACAAATATGTGTTGTTGTCCTAATGCAGTAAAAGAGAGCAGGAGCGAGAGAGTGGGATTGTATCGGAATGAACAAGGGGGTTTTGCTTGCCTGGCACTTCTGAAGATAATATGAGCTCTTCATCGGTGTCAACGATCACATCATCGGTACACGTCTATCGAGAGGGGACAATACCGGCAAATACAGAAGAAACACGATCAATGCAATGCACAATATGATGCATGCTATGACATGGCAAAATGAATGTGTTTTGAGCTAATGCAACTAAAACCAGATTAAATGAAGTTGGTTTGAATATAAAATTCAAATTCAAACTCCATATGTGATTATTAAATGCCATTCACTTCATTTGTCCTAAACAGTAGTGATAAGTTGTTCTAACATGCATGAAAATGGTACAGATGGATTCCTTGAATTTTTCTGATAATTTTTCATATATAAATTATTTAATTTGGAGTTACGGTTAATTTCCTATGATTTATTGAAGTTTTAGCTATTTTCTGGAATTAATAAATCATTTAAGAATTATCTAAATTCCAGAAACATTACTGCGTCAGCAGTGCGTCACCATGACGTCAGCAAGTCAACAGGGGTCGGTCAGGGTCAAACCTGACGTGTGGGGTCCACACGTCAGTGTCTCAGTCAACTAACCAGGTTAGTTAGCCCTAACTAACTTAGTTAGCCGGGCGGGGCCCGCATGTCAGTGGCCTACCTAATTAACTAAGTTAGTTAACACTAACTAACTTAGCACTAACTAAGCAGGCGCCTGGGCCCACACGTCAGGGGGTCAAACCCCGGGTCAAACCCGCCGGAGTTGACCCGCGGCTTGTCGCCGGCGACGCCAGCAACGGCGGAGGGCGTCGGAAACGCTCCTTCGGCGACCAAAACGGCGACTGAGGGGCTCTACGCGTAGCTGGGAGTCGCACGCGTCTGGTAGTGCAAGTGGGAAGAGCTGGGGTGGAGTGGGCTCGCCGGAGTGGAGCCCGAGGCGGCGGCCGGAGCTCGGCCATGTACGGGGTTGGCGTTAGGGGGCACGGGAGGGGAAGCTAGTGGCGGCTACGGGCTCCTGGAGACGTGTTGAGTGCGGTGGTGTGCTCGGCTTCGAGCTGCAACGGCTCCAGCCACGGTGGTGACGAGGCACGGCGGCGGCGAGCTCTCGGGTCCGGCGGAAGAAGGAGCTAGGGGACGAAATCAGGTGCGGGGAGTGAGGGGAAGAGAAGAGGAGCTCACGGGGAGTCGGACGAGACGCTAGGTGGGCTCGGGGACGTCCTGTCGGTGGCGAATCGAACGGCGGCGAGCTTCGGTGGCCGGCAACGGAACGGCGATGGTGGCGGCGTTGCGGGGCTTCCGGAGGGCTGTGGATTGGTGGGGAGGAAGAGGTGGTCGGGGCGGATCTCCTGGGTACTTCGGGTGGCAGTGAGGAGCACGGTGGCTACGGCGAACGGCGTTGGCGACGACGAGCTCCGCTCGGGCGCGTGCAGGGAGAGAGCAGAGGAGGGAACGGGGTCCAGGGAAAGAGAGGGAGGGCTGGACGGCTCCGGACGGCTGCGTGGCGTCTCCACGCATGGATAGGCTCGAAGGGGAGGCCTCCAGCGCGAAGCAGGAGGTGGCCGGCGTCGACGCGCGCCACACCTCGCCTCTGCCTACTGGCAGAGGAAGAAGAGGACAAGGAGGGAGGTGGGCTGGGCCGGCTGGGGGGGGGCTGGGCCAGCTGGGCCAGGTAAGTGGCGCCAGGTAATTCCCTTCTCTCTCTGTCTTTTTCTAATTATTTCAGTTTTCTATTTTGCAGGTTTGTTTTGAATTTGGTTTTGAAACCAATTCAATTTATTTTGCTTCTGACAATATTTTTAGGAGCTAAAAGAATTAAAACAATGCTCCACAAAATATTTCAGAATTATTGGACCTATATTTATTTAATAGTAGATATAAATCCAATTCAAATAATTATTGATTTAATTCAAATGCCCAAATTAAATGTTTCTGAGACACCAAAAATATTGGTTTGGATTTTACCTCTTGCCAATATTTCCAGAGGATATCAGGAACATTTTCTTGGACACATTTGAGAAGATTTAATTGTTGGTTATTTTTAGAGGTTTCTGAGGCTTTGAAAATTCCTCAATTCAAATTTCATTTGAATTTAAACATGATGCAGCAAGAGGTCTAGCCTAGTGCATTACCAGAAGCTAGGGATGTGACAACTCACCCCCACTAAACAAGAATCTCGTCTCGAGATTCAAGCGTAGGGTAGGTGAAGGGGAAACGCAACTAGTATAATCTTCACGATCCAGGTTGCACTTCAAGGAACGTTGTTTCGATCACCATCTTTGTCTCGAAGTCTTGCTCTGAGAACTCCAACTAACATGACAATGAGAGGAAAAGAAAGACCCTAAAAGAATGGTTCTTCTCGAAGGTCGAACAACTCAGGATTAACTCACGGAATGAGACATAGAACCATCTCTCGGTTGAAACACGAGATACACATCAAGAGGGGGGGGGAAGAAACGGATGACGAAGGTTCACTAGGTAGACAACAATTCCACACCTAAGAAGGTGGTAAACGATTGTCAACGTAGCGAGGAGTTGAGTTGCCATGATACCACGACGAAACATCCTGGAGGAGGGTGATTCGTAGATTATTATCTTAAGTGGCAAAAAGAATTACTTTTGATTCAGAGATCATTGGAACTCTTTATACCAGCCTAAGGTAATCACAAGCGATCATTTGGAGGGGGTCGGTAGAATGGCATACTCGGACTTGGATGATGTGGGTTACCTTGTTGAAGACAACGTAATGGATGAATTTACTTATCACCGGAGGTGGAAGAGACCCATGGTAGAATGGCACATTGGCGGTGCAAGCTAGGAACAAAATGCAAATGCTGGGAATGATTCTGGTAACTGGGGAAGAACCCAACAATAGAGAGTGAAATCACTGTTGGAGTGGTTATAGCATAACCGAGGAAATCTGGGGCAATCCCAGCTAGTGCCGATGATAAGACGTAGCGCTTGTGCATGCTCTCAAGAACTTGAGCATTTCCACAATCATCAAGGTTTTATCAACAACCGCGTCAAGGGTGCTGACAACACAACATACTACCATGATGAATAGCGATGGACGATGCAGATGCGAAGGAGGATAACACTTTCTCAGATTTCACCTTAGCGAGGCCAAGCAAATAAAATCTGGATGATCGACCAGAGACATTTAGCACTCCGCTTCTAATGTTCTCCTTGATGTGCTAGTATAACCCATTCATAGATATGGTTTGATATCTAAAACATCAAGTAAAAGGTCGGACTTCGGGAACACAAAAATCCATAGGGTCAACTAGGGAGTAAATCCTATGAAATCCCTAGGGGGGGGTGGCCAACTTCCTCAAACAAGATACTACAATAATAGGTCTACCGGATGGGTGTGTTGGCCACGACATCCACCTTACCGGTTATCGAGAGACCAATATTATAGTTCTTAGGGAAATGTTCCAACCATCATATCTGCCTGAGATTCAGCTCTGGTTGGTGTTAGGATATTCCAGGCTCATCGAGTCTTAGGAAGAAAAATGAAAGTTTGCAACACAAATCGACGAGATGACGCTGCGAGATTCTCGGGGAATGAACTACGATAGTAAGCTCCAAAACATGAGCTGGTTCTGCTACACACATGTGAACACGCTGTCCCAGACAAGCATGACCACATAGTAGTCTTATAATAAAACACTACCGAGTTCAGGAGGGGGAACCATCAACGAGGGTATCGAAGTCCTTACATAAGTCCGGATTAGCTCTTATGAAGAAACTCCTTCTCCTTGAACAAATCAATCAGTGGCTTGGTGTGCTAGGGAACCATATAGAATGGAGGTTGCAATTCTTCAAACCACAGCATTCTTCGCACGTGTGCATGACTGATTTGGAATGATTCCAAAGAAAGCAACATTGACTTTCTCGAATCCACGGCGGCAACTTGCATCAGATGCACATGAATTAAAGGAAGTCACTACCTTCATCCAAACATATGCTTCATGAGCTAGCATGAACAAATGCTTTCAAAAGTTTCCAACACTAGCTTAATGTTCAACAAAATCATGGAGGAGATAAGGATGTTGTCAATGGGCTCAACAACAATTCATCTAGGTTTCCTTTTAAAAGGAATTCCATAGTTAAGTGAACACGGTGATAGTATTGGTCAGACCAAAGATGTAATGGTGCATGCTCGGGGGATCAACCACGAATAAGACAACATTACGAGCATCGTTGGTACTGATTTGATTTGACGATAGCCCACACTCAAATCAACGGATTGATAAGACAATAGGTCCGGCAACTGATCACAAGGACCAATCGATGAAGATAACATCTTTCTTCAACACACACTACACAAGAATATCCCTTTGGAACGAACTAAGTCAGGCAAGCTTTTATCTTCCAACTCTCCAAGTTGTTGTCTAGCTTAACCAACTAGCTCAGGGATATCTAACACCGATTCTTGGAGAGAAGGTGGTTCACAAGAAACCAACTTGATCACGAGCTCAACATAACAGTCAGGGAACAACCTGGTAATACTTCCGAGAAGATATTCGGAAAATCACGAACCACCGGTATGTTACTAAGCTCGAGAACAATCTCGCTTTTGAGGGCAAGACGATATGATCAAATGAGTGAGGACTTGACAAGATCCTAACTCATCAATCGAAGGGTGCACCGAAATAAGGACTAGGTAGCACGATCAGTCTTAGAAGGATGATTCAAAAACCAACACGCTAAGAATGAAACTATTATCCTTTAACTACCAAGCAACGAAGTTGCTGGGAGTATTGATTTCACACATCACAATTCATTTGTCGGTATTCCGGTTGCATCAACACGAGGGCCGAGGAATGACTAATGATGGTGAGAAGTATCACTACGTCAAAATTCATGAGAGTTGGTGCAGTTCTCATGACAATTCTGACATAAAGGGGTAATACTCCAAGGTAGAACAGAACCAAAAGCTGGATTGGCATTTGATCTGCGGAATACAACTACTTTGACCCAATCCTAGATATGGATGAGGTACTGGAGTTTGTTTCTCCAAGTCATTCAGGACAGAATGGCTTGACGGACCACAAGAGTAATAGGCATCGATAAACGAACGCACGCATACTCTTGACTATCAATTGATAGACGAGGGTCAGAATGCAACTAAGAAGAACAACTCAAAGGAACATATAATTTTCTGAGTTGTGGATGCATAGATTAGTATGTCGAACCAAGTTCAACATATTTCTTCCGGATAACTCATGCAGAAAGGTAGAACTGGCAGAGTCACGATTTATGAATGGAGAACTCCTCAAGAGTACTCTAATTGTGATCTTTTGATCCAATAAACATCTGCCATAAGCGGTTCATAGTATTTGGAAGAAGGAAATACCACGGACCTCGAGGACTATCGCAAAGTTACTAATATCCTGAAGGAACTAGCAAACACTATCAACATGAAGTAAGTAGAGTGAATCTCGGGTTCAAAGCCCAAGGAATAGAATACCTACTACTAAGTGGCATCACGGGATGCTTTCGAGAATAAAAGCCAGAATCATTACACTGGGGATCACAAAACATTGCTAGATTACTAGGTGACTCCCTAAACACCTAGGGCCATAATAGTAACTCCAACATAAAGGTCGAGGCAGTAGAGTACCTCAACTCAACAATTTGTGTGATTAACCTGGCCTAAAGATATTGAAACCAGAGGAAAAGGATTTGCAAATGCATCAGACTACTTAGAAACCTGGGATGACTCGGACAGCATAACGGCTGTAAATGCTCAGAAAAGATTTGAGACATTCACAAAAATGGTGGCATAACCACTCAAAGGCACAATATCAAGGTTTTCGAGATCAACAATTTAACATACGGAAGTAATAGGAACTGAAACGAGGCTTAAGTCCAACAATTCTATAGGTCTACGGATTAGTAACACGTGATCCTGATAGAAAAAAGAGAAAGCCTAGTTCCTTAACCCCGTAGGAAAGATAAGATGACTCAGATCAGAAGGGCATAAGGTATAAGGAGTAAAAAGAGCCTTACGTTCCATCCCACAAACAATTCCCTTACATATAACTAAAGCATTTCTAGACTCAACTTCGACCAGTTTGGCTTGGTAATCCTACATGCAGTCAAGCTCTGATACCAACGCTGTCGGGACCCCGACTCAATGCCACATCGATCTAGCATGTAACACCTCATATCACTTTGCGGCCTCACGCACGGTATTCCCACGGGTGTCGCCTTACCTTTGCCCGGGACCGTTTGCGCCTTTTGGCACACGTATATGACAGTGTCGCTAGCATCCATATGATAAGGAGCCCGGGCTGACATGGCTAGTCGTAAACCCAAAGTGGCACAGACTTACAGGGACAGGCATCCATGACCCAGCATCGAACGTGTCGGTCATCAGCGAGTGAATCCAGGCTGTAGCACTGGGCTAGCAGGACTCCGGTGAACCGGGCTGTAGCGGGCTAACAGGACTCCGGTATTCATCGCGTGACATTTCCCCGAAGGGACAGACACAGGAACGAAGAAGGACACATGCCGGCCAGCCTAAGTGTTCCGGAGCAGTAGCAAGCTACCATGGCTCGGTGGAAACACTAGGAGACATTTCCCCGTAAGAGAGGCTACTAAAGATAAACAACTAGATGGTCAGATCCCACACATACCAAGCATTTCAATAACATACACACAATATGCTCGATATGTGCAATACAACATGGCATCACAACATGACTCTACGACTCAAGTATTTATTCAATAGGCTCCGAGGAGCGAGATATTACAAACATGGGTCTCATGACCCAACAATCAGAGCATACAAGTCAAAGCACAAGCGGAAGCTATCATGTCTGAGTACAGACATCTATAAATGAAAAAGGCTGAGAAGCCTGACTATCTATCAGATCCTGCCGAGGGCACAAGATCGTAGCTGAGGTATCAAGCTAAACGTCGAAGTCCACGCGGAACTACTAGTGAGACTGAAGTCTCTCTGCAAAAACATAAAATAGGCAAACGTGAGTACAAATGTACCCAGCAAGACTTACATCAGAACTAACTACATATGCATCATTATCAACAAAGGGGATGGTGGGGTTTAACTGCAGCAAGCCAGCTTTGACTCGGTGGCTATCCTGAACTACGACTGCAAGTAACTCTTTTGAGGTGGCGCACACGAGTCCACATATTCACCATATCAATACACCACTATGGATCCGCTCCCGTCTCCCTACGAGAACGCCATCCATAGCACTCACGCTTATCTTGCGTATTTTAGAGTATCCACTTTCACTTGTCTATGAACTGATATAAGCAACCCAGAAGTCCTTTACCGCGGACACGGCTATTCGAATAGATGATGTTAACCCTGCAGGGGTGTACTTCTTCATACATGTTTCCACCACTTAGCGTCTGCACACGACATGTGCTCGGCAGACTTCAAGCGAAAGCCGACGTGGGTGTAGACCACGACCTACCTAAACACTCAAGTCTCTAGTCCAGGTTTATCGCCTATTCGGGTTCCATCCATGAGGAGATCCGGCCGGAGTTTCGCTCACAGCCCCAAACGATGTGAACAGGGTTCCCGAGATACCAAACGGGCATCCGGTACACCGTGCCACGTACCTACCGCATCACAGCCCACCCCTACGGTCAGCGCTGTCCACGGCCTCCAGTAAGCTACAAACACCAGAAACTACTTGCAACTCCTGGACAGAGGACTAGGGTGAATAAGAAGTCGAGCGGGGTCATATTTCAGGGCCCAATGTATGGTAGTAGCTGAATCATGGATCACAAACACAGAACTCAGTTCCTGAGGACGGCTGCAATGAGACAACCCACCATGTACTCCTACATGGCCTCTCACCGACACCTTTACCAAATCGTGTTCACACACTTAGCCCACACATAGTAGGACATGTTCACACACCTCTGATTCATCCTCGATGAATCAGACCTGACTCAACTCTAAGCAGTAGCTGGCATGACAAACAAGCATGAATGAGTAGGCACATCAGGGCTCAAACAACTCCTACTCATGCTAGTGGGTTTCATCTATTTACTGTGGCAATGACAGGTCATGCAAAGGATGAAGGGGTTCAGCTACCGCAGCAAGTAACAAATATGTTGTTGTTGTCCTAATGCAGTAAAAGAGAGCAGGAGCGAGAGAGTGGGATTTTATCGGAATGAACGAGGGGGTTTTGCTTGCCTGGCACTTCTGAAGATAATATAGCTCTTCATCGGTGTCATCGATCACATCGTCGGTACACGTCTATCGAGAGGGGACAATTACCGGCAAATACAGAAAAACACGATCAATGCAATGCACAATATGATGCATGCTATGACATGGCAAAAATGAATGTGTTTTGAGCTAATGCAACTAAAACCAGATTAAATGAAGTTGGTTTGAATATAAAATTCAAATTCAAACTCCATATGTGATTATTCAAATGCCATTCACTTCATTTGTCCTAAACAGTAGTGATAAGTTGTTCTAACATGCATGAAAATGGTACAGATGGATTCCTTGAATTTTTCTGATAATTTTTCATATATAAATTATTTAATTTGGAGTTACGGTTAATTTCCTATGATTTATTGAAGTTTTAGCTATTTTCTGGAATTAATAAATCATTTAAGAATTATCTAAATTCCAGAAACATTTACTGCGTCAGCAGTGCGTCACCATGACGTCAGCAAGTCAACAGGGGTCGGTCAGGGTCAAACCTGACGTGTGGGGTCCACACGTCAGTGTCTCAGTCAACTAACCAGGTTAGTTAGCCCTAACTAACTTAGTTAGCCGGGCGGGGCCCGCATGTCAGTGGCCTACCTAATTAACTAAGTTAGTTAACACTAACTAACTTAGCACTAACTAAGCAGGCGCCTGGGCCCACACGTCAGGGGGTCAAACCCCGGGTCAAACCCGCCGGAGTTGACCCGCGGCTTGTCGCCGGCGACGCCAGCAACGGCGGAGGGCGTCGGAAACGCTCCTTCGGCGACCAAAACAGCGACTGAGGGGCTCTACGCGTAGCTGGGAGTCACGCGCGTCTGGTAGTGCAAGTGGGAAGAGCTGGGGTGGAGCGGGCTCGCCGGAGTGGAGCCCGAGGCGGCGGCCGGAGCTCGGCCATGTACGGGGTTGGCGTTAGGGGGCACGGGAGGGGAAGCTAGTGGCGGCTACGGGCTCCTGGAGACGTGTTGAGTGCGGTGGTGTGCTCGGCTTCGAGCTGCAACGGCTCCAGCCACGGTGGTGACGAGGCACGGCGGCGGCGAGCTCTCGGGTCCGGCGGAAGAAGGAGCTAGGGGACGAAATCAGGTGCGGGGAGTGAGGGGAAGAGAAGAGGAGCTCACGGGGAGTCGGACGAGACGCTAGGTGGGCTCGGGGACGTCCTGTCGGCGGCGAATCGAACGGCGGCGAGCTTCGGTGGCCGGCAACGGAACAGCGGTGGTGGCGGCGTTGCGGGGCTTCCGGAGGGCTGTGGATTGGTGGGGAGGAAGAGGTGGTCGGGGCGGATCTCCTGGGTACTTCGGGTGGCAGTGAGGAGCACGGTGGCTACGGCGAACGGCGTTGGCGACGACGAGCTCCGCTCGGGCGCGTGCAGGGAGAGAGCAGAGGAGGGAACGGGGTCCAGGGAAAGAGAGGGAGGGCTGGACGGCTCCGGACGGCTGCGTGGCGTCTCCACGCATGGATAGGCTCGAAGGGGAGGCCTCCAGCGCGAAGCAGGAGGTGGCCGGCGTCGACGCGCGCCACACCTCGCCTCTGCCTACTGGCAGAGGAAGAAGAGGACAAGGAGGGAGGTGGGCTGGGCCGGCTGGGGGGGGGGGGGGGCTGGGCCAGCTGGCCAGGTAAGGGGCGCCAGGTAATTCCCTTCTCTCTCTGTCTTTTTCTAATTATTTCAGTTTTCTATTTTGCAGGTTTGTTTTGAATTTGGTTTTGAAACCAATTCAATTTATTTTGCTTCTGACAATATTTTTAGGAGCTAAAAGAATTAAAACAATGCTCCACAAAATATTTCAGAATTATTGGACCTATATTTATTTAATAGTAGATATAAATCCAATTCAAATAATTATTGCTTTAATTCAAATGCCCAAATTAAATGTTTCTGAGACACCAAAAATATTGGTTTGGATTTTACCTCTTGCCAATATTTCCAGAGGATAACAGGAACATTTTCTTGGACACATTTGAGAAGATTTAACTGTTGTTTATTTTTAGAGGTTTCTGAGGCTTGAAAATTCCTCAATTCAAATTTCGTTTGAATTTAAACATGATGCAGCAAGAGGTCTAGCCCAGTGCATTACCAGAAGCTAGGGATGTGACAAAATCGGTCCCACCGAGTTTGCCTGACCAACTCTCTGGTTAGCTAATTACCAAATTCGGTCTCACCGAGTTTGTGTAATCGGTCTCACCGAGATTATGTTATGCCCAAACCCTAACCATATCGGTACTACCGAGTTGCATGTCAGTCCCACCGAAAATCTCTAACGGTCACTAGGTTTACATTTTCGGTCCGACCGAGTTTGTGATTCGGTCCCACCGGGATTGGAAAACTGTGTAACGGTTGGATTTTGTGTGGAGGCTATATATACCCCTCCACCCCCTCTTCATTCGAGGAGAGAGCCATCAGAACACATACACCATTCCAACTCACATGTTCTGAGAGAGAACCACCTACTCATGTGTTGAGACCAAGAAATTCCATTCCTACCATATGAATCTTGATCTCTAGGCTCTCCAAGTTGCTTTCCACTCAAATCTTCTTTCCACCAAATCCAAATCCTATGAGAGAGAGTTGAGTGTTGGGGAGACTATCATTTGAAGCACAAGAGCAAGGAGTTCATTACCTACACACCATTTGTTACTTCTTGGAGAGTGGTGTCTCCTAGATTGGCTAGGTGTCACTTGGGAGCCTCCGACAAGATTGTGGAGTTGAACCAAGAAGTTTGTAAGGGCAAGGAGATCGTCTACTTCATGAAGATCTACCGCTAGTGAGGCAAGTCCTGTGTGGGCGATGGCCATGGTGGGATAGACAAGGTTGCTTCTTCGTGGACCCTTTGTGGGTGGTTGCTTCTTCGTGGACCCTTCGTGGGTGGAGCGCTGTGTGGACTCGCGCAACCGTTACCCTTTGTGGGTGGAGCCCTCCGTGGACTCTCGCAACCGTTACCCTTTGTGGGTTGAAGTCTCCATCAACATGGATGTAGGATAGCACCACCTATTCGAACCACGGGAAAAACATCCGTGTCTCCAATTGTGTTTGAATTCTCCAAACCCTTCCCTTTACATTCTTGCAAGTTGCATGCTTTACTTTCCGCTGCCAATATACTCTTTGCATGCTTGCTTGAATTGTGTGATGATTGCTTGAGTTGTCCTAAAATAGCTAAAATCTGCCAAGAACTAAAATTGGGAAAAGGTCAAGTTTTTATTTGGTCAAGTAGTCTAATCACCCCCCCTCTAGACATACTTCGATCCTACAAGGACTACCTCTAAAGATCCGGAAAGTAAGGTTTCCAAACGGGAGAAGAAATATTCGTCAGAGGGTCCTTCCTCGGAGGGTATTCTTGCCGCACAATGTCCGCGCAGGGATCATCCCTCTACCGACCTGTAAGTAGTCGAAAAGTACTTTAATAGTGGAAATATCCTACCTTACTTCAGAAGACAATAACCAATGCTTATAAATTGTAGTCCGGATCGTAGCCCGTAGAGTTCGTCTTCGGGGGATCTTCTTCCAGAGATGATGGAGAGCGAAACACCTCCCCCCGACACCCCACCAAATGAAGCGGGCGACCTTGAAGTGTCGTCGCGAAGGGTATCTCCGGATCCACTAAGGCCGGAGGATAACCCTTTAGCTACCCGGGATCCCCAGTATCCGGCTCCTAAGGAGAGCAACATCAAGGGTCCGTACAGTGTGCGGTCGGATGCGCTGAAGGATCTTCTGGGGCAAGAGGCCGTCTCGGAAGCGCATTGTATGCTAATGGGTACAGTAATTGAAAGGATTTCATCCGCTGAAAGCGGTTTGCATGAAGCCTTTATGAGTCTGCTGAAAGGCTTCAAGGTATGTGAAAAAATGTATATTTTGAACAGTACCGCACACGTTACGTGTGCCCTATGCAGATAGTAGCCCCTAAGACTCTGGTTGTCATTGAAAACAGCGGCAAACAGAGGATCATAGTCCCAGGTAATAACCAAACCGCCTTTATGTGCAGGTGGCTGAAGCTCCGGTGGCTAGCCGGAGTGATGGGTTTGCCGTGCTAAAGCGGCAACTTGACGCGGCAGATGCCGACATCGTGCTTGTCAACAAGCAGCTTGGCGAGGCACGGGGTGAGTGATTTCTTGGTGATTGTCACATAATAAGAGTAGCATGATGCCAGTATCTTTAATATGTTGTGACTGCAGATGGAGCTTCCACTGTGGAGGCCCTTCGGGCAGAGCTTGCCCGAGCCAAGGAGCAAGCAAGGAGCAGCAATGCGGCCGCTCTAAAGCGGCCGAAGAGTTAAGGGCCGAACAGGCCGCGCATTGCGAGAGCAAGGAAAAAATAGCCAAGATGGTTGTAGAGTTAAAAGATGCCGCTGACCGTTACTAGCTTCTTGAAGATGAAAACCGGGTGAAGGCGATGGACCTGGAGAAGGCCCTGGTGCTGCCAAGGAAGCCCGCTCCAAAATTAGAGCGACGAAGGAGGAGCTGAATCAAGCTATAGATATCATGTCTGGGAAACCCTTCTTGCTGCGGACTAAGTTCGGGGATCCGAAGTATGCACGTCTGGACCGGCTATGGAGTTCTGCGGACGCCTATGCGGATTTGGCTGCAAGCGCTGCTGATGCGGCGGAGTACTTCAAGGATCAGAAAGATCACGAAGTGGAAAAACTGTTCTGGTCACAGTTTCATGCTCCATTCGTCCATTGCTGTTGAATGAGCAAATGGCCGAGTGGGCCGAGCTCCATAGGTTGTCCGGACTAGCCATGAGGTCCGTTGTGGATCACCTGTGGCCGGGAGGGCCAAGGCCGAATAGCTACTTTAGTTTAGTGCAACAATTCCTTGGTGTTGTGCCACGCATCGATGCTGTAAAGAGATCGGCGTGCATAGAGGGTGCGCGGATGGCCTTTGCCCGTGTCAAGACATACTGGGCGGAGATGGAGGCCACCACTGTTGCAACACAGGTTTCGGTTGTAGGCCGAGTAGCTGCCGAGCACTACTTTGAAGAAGTTCTTGAAGGCGCTCGTTCGATAGAGGCTCAGTGCTCGAAGAATATTTTGTTCTAGTGACATGTATTCCCATTGTAAGAACAATGTTTTATTGAATCATTAAGGCTGTATTTATACTTTTGCCCGAAAGTACTATGATGCCTCCTATGCGGCCGTTTATGTATATATGTATATAACCTGAAAGTTTGTAGTCGTCGGCTTCCGCCCTCACACATATAATGCGGGGGTGTTTGCAAAAAATGCATATCCACACCTGATCCAACGTCTTGGTCCGTTATGGAGGTGATAGTGCAGCGAACGAGGCAATCAGACTATATTGCTTTAACACTTTCACTTAGCCATAGGAGTTTGACAGTGGGGCTACTATATAGCCCCTGGTACTTCTGCGCTTGTTTGAATACGGGGCGCGTTCGTACATGACCTGGAAACGACCCTTCGTTAATGCGGAGGAATCCCAAAGATTCCAATGAGTCATCGAGTGGTTGACCAGTCTCTCGCTATATCATGACAGTCAGTTTTCGGCTTTCTCTACTGAGGTGCTCATCCGGATAAACCAGGGCACAATCACAGTAGTTCTCCCAGTGCTACCTTAGCCGATATAACGGAATGTAAGGTACCAAAATGTGGGAGCCGGGCAAACCCAACATTTGACCAAAGACATGATTCGGAGCTGATGCATATAGGGCCAAACTCGCGACGCCGAACACTCCCTAAGGTGTTCGGTCTTTATAACATATACCAGGCTAAAAAATGCCCTTAATAAGAAACCCCATGTGTCCAGGTACGTGCAAAATCCTGGCGTGGCCACATGCCAATAACGCCAGCATCCTTCTCGGTTGTGTGGAGTATCCGAAGGATGTGAGCAACAAGAGACAGTAAAAAAGGTTTACGCAGGGTCTTAATCTACAAAGAAACCTTTGGGCGGGTCCTTGCTGCATGTCTGCGCCTGTGTCTCCGCTGTGCCGTGTCCTGGACGGGTGTAGCACGATTATCATCTGTAAAAGGAAAGAACTTAGGTGAAAGTTTCCGTGCCAAAAAAAGAAGAATTGGTTATTATCAATGAACTATCAAAATTCAAGAGAAGCCAAGTTGAGCCGGGCTGGCCCTGATTACACGTGGGAGCCCCTGGTATCGTTTATGAGGGTTTGATCATCAAACCCATCTCATGTATATGTGATGGAACGCCGGACTCGTCTAACCGTGTCCGTGGTCTTGACGACCTGCCATTTTTTCTGGTTAGTGAGGTCGTCTAGTTCGCGGCTGTTAGAGCTGCCGCGTCCTCTTCCGTTCATAAAAAGCATTCGATATTTCCACTAACTGTGATGATGCCACATGGACCGAGCATCTTAAGCTTGAGAAAAGCATAATGCGGTATTGCGTTAAAACGAGCGAAAGCCGTTCTTCCGAGTAGTGCTTGATAGCCACTTCATAATGGGGTAATGTGCAAAGTTAACCTTTCGCTTCGGAAGTTATAGGGAGAACCGAATACCACCTCTAGCAGTAGAGAGCCCGTACAACGGGCCTCTTGGCCTGGTATTACTCCCTTAAAGGTAGTATTACTGTGGCTTATTTGTGTCGGGTCTATCCCCATTTTGCGGATTGTGTCCTGATATATCAGATTTAGATCACTTCCTCCGTCCATGAGGACTCATGTGAAATGGTACCCATTTATGATTGGGTCTAACACCAAGGCCGTCAGTCCTTCGCACCGGATATTTCTATCGTGATCCCTACGATCAAAAGTGATCGGGCAGGCCAACCAGGGGTTGAACCTAGGGGTGACGGGCTCTATTGTGCATGTGCATCGGAGTGCATGCTTGCTTCTCCTCTTTGTCACATGGATCGCATTTACTATTTTAACCTCTGGTGGGAACTTTTTCTGTCCTCCGGTGCTTTGCTGGTGAGGTTCATCCTCGTCTTCGATTGGTGTCTCTTCCCCTTTGTGTTTGGCGTTTAGCTTACCGGCCTGCTTGAAGACCCAACATTCTCTATGGGTATGATTTGCAGGTTTGTCTGGGGTGCCGTGAATCTGACAGAGTTTGTCAAGAATTTTGTTTAGGCTAGATTGTCCTTCTCTGCTGCCTTTGAAAGGCTTTTTCCGCTGACCTGGTCGGGAGCCTCTGAATCCGGCGTTTACCGTCGTGTTATCTGGGCTACCATTGCCATCCCTAACTTCAGATGTGCTTGGGTCGCTGATGCTGCTATGGGCCAACCAGCTGTCCTCGCCCGCACAAAAGCGGGTCATGAGGCTCGTTAGGGCTGCCATCGTTCTTGGTTTTTGTTGGCCAAGGTGTCTGGCGAGCCATTCATCTCGGACGTTGTGTTTAAAAGCTGTTAAGGCTTCGGCGTCCGGACAGTCAACGATTTGGTTCTTCTTGGTGAGGAACTTGTTCCAAAGCTTCCGGGCGGACTCTCTGGACTGTTGGACTATATGACTTAAATCGTCTGCATCCGGAGGTCGGACACAAGTCCCTTGAAAATTAGCCTGAAAAGTATCCTCGAGCTCCTCCCAACTTCCAATTGAGTTTTCGGGGAGGCTTTTTAGCCAGTGCCTAGCTGGCCCTTTAAGCTTGAGGGGCAAGTATTTAATGGCATGGAGATCGTCTCCATGAGCCATATGAATATGGAGGATGAAGTCCTCTATCCAGACTCCAAGTTTCGTGGTCCCGTCGTACGCCTCTATGTTCACCGGTTTGAATCCCTCTGGGAATTCATGATCCAGCACCTCATCGGTGAAACATAGGGGGTGTGCGGCACCCCTGTATTGGGATGTGCCATGGTGTTTGGATGGTTGCAGTATTCGGTGTTGGTTTTGTACCGTAGCACGCTTCCTAGATCCATGGATGGATCTGGTCGCGCCGGATATTTGATGCAAGTTCTCATGTAGATCGTCTGTTGACTTATGCGTGACTTTGTTAGCCGCTCTATCGCGTTCACAAGGTGGTGTATCCCATCGGTTGGCCGTATCATTCTTCGGCTCTATAGGCTCTAAGGCCTCGCCGCCGAATTCCGGTAATAGCTTGCGCTTTGGATAGCTATTGTTATGGTAACTTCCACCATACTTTGTTACTTTGTTCCACTTGCTGTTGAGCGTATCTTGTGTTACCCTGAGCCTTTGCTTCTGTTTCTTCAGGCTCCTCGTTGCGGCAATAAGCCTTCTGCGGAGGTTCTCTTGCTCTGTGTGTGTTTTCGAGATGATGTGTGCATCTTCGTCTGGATTGCTTTCTTCCCCAGACGGGGTTTGATTAGGCTTATCCTTGGCGTCATCGTGTTCGGACGTCAGATTCGTACTATGTTTGCAGTTTGCATCTCGATCGTTTTCTGCCACCGGGGTGGTGCAGTTGTCGTTTCTTCCAGAGTCGAGTGGACTATTATTCCCTCCTGCGCTGTTATCATTGTTTTTGCTATGGCGGGACTTAGAGCGGCGCTGCTGACATCGGTACTTGGGTTGCTTGGAGGGTGCATCCCCTGCTGTCTCTTCGCCATTGCCCTCTCTAGGTGTATCCACCATGTATACGTCATGTGATGAAGTGGTGGTCCGGCACCCTGTGGGCGGTGGTTCCTGTTTGTCTCCGGCATCGTCGTCCATACCGTCGATGTCTTCGGAGTCGAAGTCGAGCATGTCGGTTAAGTCGTCGACAGTGGCTACTAAGTGGGTGGTGGGTGGGCAGCAAATTTCTTCGTCGTCCGCCTCCCATTCTAGCCGGACATAGTTCGGCCAAGGTTCTCCTGACAGGGAGAGAGACCTTAAAGAATTTATCACATCTCCAAAAGGTGAGTGCTGGAAGATATCCACGGAGGTGAACTCCATGATCGGCGCCCAGACGGATTTGACGGGCACGGATGTGAGCGGCTCGGAGTCCGTGTCCGGAGATGAATCCAGTGGTTCGGCGACACGGCTCTCGTAAGGGGTGAAGTCAGTATCTGGCTCTATCGCCACTGAGAGTGCAACCTCCATGGCGGGTCTATCCCTCCGCTCTCGGATGGCACGATTTGCTCCGGGTTAATGGTCAGAGTAGTTGTGGATGCAATCTCCCGAACATTGTCCGACGATAGAGTTACGTCATGCTCGTCGCGACTGTGCGGCACGTCGGCATGGGCTCGAATCCGTCGAAGATCAAGTCTCTGCGGATGTCGGGCGTGTAGTTTAAGTTTCCAAATCTGACCTGATGGCCAGGGGCATAGCTTTCGATCTGCTCCAGATGGCCAAGCAAATTGGCCCGCAGTGCGAAGGCGCCGAATATGAAGATCTGTCCGGGGAGGAAAGCCTCACCCTGGACCGCATCGCTAGCGATGATCGAAGGAGCCATCAAGCCTTACGGTGACGACATAGTGGAACTCTCAATGAAAGCACCGGTGTCGGTGTCAAAACCAGTGGATCTCGGGTAGGGGGTCCCAAACTGTGCGTCTAAGGCGGATGGTAACAGGAGGCAGGGGACATGATGTTTACCTAGGTTTGGGCCCTCTTGATGGAGGTAATACCCTACGTCCTGCTTGATTGTTCTTGATGATATGAGTAGTACAAGAGTTGATCTACCACGAGATCAGAGAGGCTAAACCCTAGAAGCTAGGCTATGGTATGATTGTATGTTGTCCTATGGACTAAAACCCTCCGGTTTATATAGACACCGGAGGGGGGCTAGGGTTACACAAGGTCGGTTACAAAGGAGGAGATATACATATCCGTATTGCCTAGCTTGCCTTCCACGCCAGGTAGAGTCCCATCCGGACACGGGACAAAGTCTTCAATCACGTATCTTCATAGTCCAACAGTCCGGCCAAAGGATATAGTCCGGCTATCCGGAGACCCCCTAGTCCAGCACTCCCTCAACCTCCATCTTGATTTGGTGATACCCTGAGAATGCATCCAGGAAGCACAACAGGTCACACTCAGAAGTGGATTCAATGATCTGGATGATGCGCGGCAGCGGAAAGGGGTCTTGAGGGCATGCCTTGTTGAGGTTGGTGAAGTCGACACACATGCATTCCTTCCTGCCTTTCTTAGGGACTACGACCGGGTTCGCCAACCATTCTAGGAACCGCACCTCCCGAATGACACCATGGTCTTGCAGCTTGTGAGTTTCTTAGACAATGAACGACTGCTTCTCTATGGACTGCTGCCGTGCCTTCTGCTTCACTGGGCGTACATTGGGGCACACATCCAGGTGATGCTTGATCTCCCCCCTTGGGACCCCAACCAGGTCCTTGGTCTCCCTCCTTGTTCCCGTGCAAGAAATCGACCAGCGCCTTTTCTTGGTCTGGGACGAGGTTGGCACCTATGGTGAAGGTGGCTCCTGGTGCCCCATCTTGGTCGATAGGCACCTGCTTCATCCTAGCCCAGTTTTGAGAGAATAACTGCTTCTTCTTTACCGACGCAGCCCTCGGGGCCTCAGGGACCTCTCCCTCTTTCGGCTGCACGGCAGCCAGGGCCCTGAAGGCAAGCCTAAGAGCCGCCAGTGCCTCCTTGGTGTGCCCAGCCACGGTGAGGACGCCGCTGCTTCCTAGCATCTTCATGAGGTTGTAGGCAGGGTGAGTTGCTGCCATGAACTTGGCTAAGGCTGGGTACCCAAGGATGGCATTGTACGAGAGGCCGATACGGGCAATGTCGAAGTCGATGAGCTCGGTGCGGTAGTTTTCGCGGGTACCGAAGGTGACGGGGAGGCGGATTTGCCCCAGGGGGCTGGTGGAGCCATCGACAACCCCGAAGAATGGCTTGTTGGGGCGGAGCCGGGCGTGTGATATATGGAGCAAGCCGTAAGCTTCCACGGGGAGCACATTGAGTCCGGCCCCGCCGTCGATGAGAGTCTTGGTTACCGCCACGCTATGGATGGTGGGGTGCAGAGCATTGGGAGCGCGCCTGCGCCCGCGGTGGTCATGCATAGGATGGTCTCTTGAGTCGAAGGTGAGGTCGGCCTTAGGTGCCTCCCATCCTAGAGGAGCTCCCTGTCACACTCACGCGACACCTGCTTGACGAAAGAACTGCTTGATATGGCGGTCCGATGGCGGCGCCAGAGAACTGTCGAGGAGGGTTGCGACAGTGTGTGGCACCGGTGCCACGAAGTGTGCGACGAAGAGGCCGCGCAGCTCTACCCAGGAGGCCACAGAAGATTTTGGCAGGCTAAGAAGCCAGGCGCACGGTACGCTAGTGAGGGCCATGGGGAACCAGTTTGCCATGACCTTGTCATCGCCGCCTTCCGCCCAGACGGCCTCCTCATACGCCTAGAGGAAGCTTGCTAGGTCCGCCGCGCCGTCGTATCGGGGCTGCAGGTCCGGCCTAAACTTCAGCGGCCACCGCACCAACTGCAAAGCAGGGGTGAAGGCTCGGAGGTCCTCGGCACCTCTGCGCACGCCGGTCGATCCAGCTGGAGGGGCGGCGCCTGCCATGGAAGCCAAACGAAGGGACGAAATGGGCAGAGAGACGAGGCGGACAGGAAGGCGGAGCTTTGACGCACCCCTACCTGGCGCGCCAAATGTTAGATCTGGGGCTCCACGGACCCTTGAGAGGTTCGAACACTGGGGTGCATATAAAGAACTCCCTCTTCCCAACCTACTAGCCCAATGATTGCACATCCTAGCTCCACGAACCCAAGGGACAAGAGACACAGCAGTTTATCTTGGTTTGGGCCACCTTGCGTTGTAATACCCTACTCCAGCTTTGTGGTGGGTTGCCTCGAGGGGCCGAGGATGAATTAGTACAGTGGTTGAACAACCTGAGGAGGTGAGGTGTTATTGAGCTCGATGAGCTGGTGGGTGAGAGGATGATCTGAATGATCCGATCCCTCTCTCGGGTGGTGGCTAAGTCCTATTTATAGTGTCCTTGGTCCTCTTCCCAAATGTAGGCGGGAAGGGATCCCACAACGGCCAAATTCAAAGGGGGACAACTAGTACAAGTTATCATAATAGAAGTAGTATTCGCCTGCAATTGCTCTGGTGGTGACGCTGTAGTGGGCTCCGCGATGACCTCCGTCCTGGCGGTCTTGGTCTCATTGCACCAATATGGAAACCTTTGCCTAATTCCTCGGGACTCCACGCCTGTGCTTGCCTCCTTGGCACCAAAGGGGAAGCTGATACACTGCGCCCGCTGGCGCCCGCCTGGCCTTGGTCGTCATGGCTCACGTCATGTGAACCTCGCGAGGTACACCTTGCATTGATATCTCCACTCCCCGGGAGCCATCCTAGTGAGGCCGCCCCTAGGGAGGTCTTGGTGTCGTCCGCCTCGTGACGCTTGGCCCTCGCGAGGGTCTTGAGTCGTTCTTGCCAAAACTGGGCCGTACCGGGCCGCTGATGGAGCCACGCCATGGGCCGCATATAGGGAAGTCTGGGTACCCCCGTTCCCAGGATGCCGACAATATGTTTTGAAATTTAGGCGAATCAGGTTCGCGGATAAGTCTCCGAGTGAGAGGGTTGCTCTTCACTCGGAGTATGTTTTGAAACTTAGGAGAGTACGGGGTCGCAGCTAAGCCCCCGAGTGAGAGGATTTCTCTTCACTCGGAGTATGTTTTGAAACTTAGGCGAATCAGGTTCGTGGCTAAGTCCCCGAGTGAGAGGGTTGCTCTTCACTCGGAGTATGTTTTGAAATAGGCGAATCATGTTTGCGGCTAAGTCCCCAAGTGAGAGGGTTGTTCTTCACTCAGAGTATGTTTTGAAACTTAGGCGAGTACGGGGTTGCGGCTAAGCCCCCGAGTGAGAGGATTTCTCTTCACTCGGAGTATGTTTTGAAACTTAGGCGAATCAGGTTCGTGGCTAAGTCCCCGAGTGAGAGGGTTGCTCTTCACTTGGAGTATGTTTTGAAATAGGCGAATCATGTTCGCGGCCATGTCCCCGAGTGAGAGGGTTGTTCTTCACTCAGAGTATGTTTTGAAACTTAGGCGAGTACGGGGTCGCGGCTAAGCCTTTGAGTGAGAGGGTTGCTCTTCACTTGGAGTGTGTTTTGAAAGTTAGGCGAATCAGGTTCGCAGCTAAGCCCCTGAGTGGGAGGATTGCTCTTCACTTGGAGTATGTCTTGAAACTTAGGCGAATCAGGTTCGCGGCTAAGCCCCCGAGTGGGAGGGTTGCTCTTTACTCGGAGTGTGTTTTGAAACTTAGGCGGATCAGGTTCGCGGCTAAGCCACCCACTAGGGGATTTGGACACACATGTTTATGCAAAAAGAATCATTGGGACACTGCGAAAAGTATGTCTTTGATAAAAAAATCTGAATGATTCTCATTACAACTCGACAATCTGAGTGTTTAGGTATAAAAGTGGCGAAGCAGATCCGTGTTTCAAGAGCACGGTTCATCTTGTTTCTTGGCTACGTTGTAAAATGATACGCCCCATTGTGGAGCACCTTGGTGATGATGAAGGGTCCTTCCCAAGTAGGGGCATGCTTGTGAGGTTTCTGCTGATGAACTCGTAGCACAAGGTCTCCTTCCTGAAATGCTCGAGCTTTGACGTTTCGGGCGTGAAATCGACGGAGGTCTTGCTGATAAATGGTCGACCGGATCAACGCCATCTCTGATTCCTCTTCCAGAAGGTCAACAACATCTTGTTGTGCTTGCTTTGCCTCGGCCTCTGAGAAAAGTTCCACTCGAGGGGCGTTGTGCAGCAAATCACTCGGAAGCACGGCTTTGGCCCCGTACACCATGAAGAAAGGGGTTTGACCAGTCGGGCGATTGAGAGTCGTCCTTAATCCCCACAAAATGGATGGTAACTCGTTCACCCAAGCCCTAGCAGCATGCTTGAGGTCGCGCATCAATCAGGGTTTCAACCTTGGAGGATCAAACCATTTTCTCTTTCAGCTTTGCCCATTCGACTACGGGTGCACAACAGATGCGTAATTGACCCAAGTGCCTTGGGAAGCACAGTGTGCTTTGAACTCATCAGAATCAAAGTTGGAGTCGTTGTCCATATTGATGCTGTGCGGAACCCCATATCGGAACACCAATTCTTTGATGGAACTAATGGCCATACTTGAGTCTAAGTTATTGATAGGTTTTGCTTCAATCCACTTAGTGAACTTGTCGACTGCCATGAGGAAATGAGTGAAACCACTTCTACCGGTTCTCAAAGGCCCAACCATATCCAATCCCGACACCGCAAATGGCCAGACGAGTGGGGTAGTATTTAGAGCTGCAGGTTTGTGGGATATGTTTGAGTAAAAATGGCAGCCTTCACACTTGTCAACTATATCTTTCACCATTTCATTCGCCCATGGCCAATAGAATCCAGCTCGGTATGCATTAGCCATGATGGTCCGAGAAGACGCATGGTAACCACAGGTCCTTGATTGAATCTTGTTCAAGACCAGTCGACCTTCCTCGGGAGAGATACATCACTGAGCTACGCTAGTTACACTTTCTCTGAAAAGTTGTCCACCTATAATTGTAAAGGGTTTGGATCTGCAGACGATCTGACGAGCCTTGTCCTCATCCTCTGGAAGCTCATGCCTGAGCAGATAAGCAATGTATGGCACTATCTAGTCCGGAGTGATTGCTAAAACTTCCATGATCAGGTCGACTACCGCCGGCACTCCAACATTAGTCAGATTAATTGAACTTATTGGTTGTGGGGGCTCTTCTGTAAAGGGATCTTCTTGTACTGACTGGGTGTGGAGGTGCTCCAAGAACACATTACTGGGTATAGGCTTCCGAGTGTAACCTATTTTCGCCAGATCATCAGCTGCTTGATTCTTGAGTCGGGGAATGTGGTGGAGCTCCAACCCTTCAAACCTCTTTTCTAACTTTCTCACTGCATTGCAATACCTAGTCATGGCAGGGCTCCTGATATCCCACTCCTTCATCACTTGGTTGACTACCAAATCTGAGTCGCCGTAAACCATCAAGCAACGGACGCCGAGTGAGATGGCCATACGCAACCCATACAAAAGCGCTTCATACTCAGCTTCATTATTGGAGGAATCAAAGTGAATCTAGAGAACGTAACTGAGCATGTCGCCTATTGGGGATACCAGAACGACTCCAACACCAGAACCATTCAACATCTTAGATCCATCAAATAACATGGTCCGGTGTTCTGAGTGAACTTGAGTCGGTTGCTGCTTCTCAATCCACTCGGCTAAGAAATCTGCAATTGCATGAGATTTAATTGCCTTTTTTGCTTCGAACTTGATATCCAGAGGAAGGAGTTCAATTTCCCATTTGGCCACTTGACCGGTTGCATCTCGATTGTTCAAAATTTCTGATAATGGAGCGCCACTGACGACTGAAACCGAGTGGTCTGCGAAGTAATGTGCAAGTTTCTTCGTGGTTAGATAAATTCCATAGACAAGCTTCTGGTAATGCGGATACCTTTGCTTGGATGGAGTCAAAACTTCAGAGATGTAATATACTGGGTGTTGAACTTTGTAATCTTTGCCTTCTTCCTCCCGCTCGATCGTAAGCACTGTGCTGACAACCTGTTCAGTGGCTGTGATATACAACAATAGAGGCTCTTTGCTGACTGGGGCAGCAAGCACCGGCTAGGTGGAAAGCAGGGCTTTGAACTCTACAAACGTTGCTTCAGCTTCGGGAGTCCACTCGAAAGTATCAGATTTCTTCATCAGTCGGTAAAGAGGTAACGCCTTCTCATCGAGACGTGAAATGAACCGACTCAATGCAGCCAAACAACCGGTAAGCTTCTGAACGTCATGCACACACACAGGGCAATTCATCCGGAGGATTACTCCAATATTTTCCGGGTTTGAGTCGGTCCCTTGTTTGGAAATGAGAAAACCGAGTAACTTTCCCCTTGGAACTCCGAATGTGCTTTTCGACGGATTGAGCTTGATATCATATCTTCTTAGGTTGGAAAATGTTTTAGCAAGGTCAGCTAGTAGGTCGGAACCTTTGTGTGATTTAACTACTATATCATCCATGTATGCTTCCACATTCCGACTAATTTGAGTGAGCAAGCACTTCTGAATCATGCGCATGAATGTGGCACCAGCATTCTTGAGAGCAAAAGGCATGGTAACATAACAAAAACACCCGAATGGGGTGATGAAGGCCGTTTTTATTTAATCGGGCCCATACAGATGGATCTGGTGGTACAAGGAATATGCATCCAAAAAGGACAAACGCTCACACCCCATAGTCGAGTCGACAATCTGATCGATGTGGGGGAGAGGAAAATTATCTTTCGGGCAGGCCCGATTGATATGCTTGAAGTCGATACACATATGAAGTGAATCATCTTTCTTGGGGACCATGACGACATTTGCGAGCCACTCGGAGTGGTATATCTCGTGAATGAACTTAGATGACATGAGCCAAGACACTTCCTCACCAATTGCCTTCCTTTTCTCCACGGCGGACCGACGGAGATGTTCCTTGACAGTTCTTGCCTTTGGGTCGACATGCAAACGATGCTCAGCCAGTCCCCTGGGTACACCTGGCATGTCAGATGGCTTCCATGCAAAGATGTCTCAGTTCTCATGGAGGAACTGGATGAGCGCTTCTTCCTATTTGCGATCGAGTATTGTTGAAATGTGAGTCGGAGCCGCAGAGGGATCTTCCCCATGACTGTGATCACACCTCTGGGTCCAGGCATCTTCAACTTAAGATACACGTAACATGGGCGGGCCATGAAACGAGCATATGCGGGTCTGCCCATAATATCATGATAGGCATTGTGAAAATCCACTACTTCAAACGTCAACTTCTCCTTACGGTAATTCTTGGAATCACCGAAAACCACATCAAGAACGATCTATCCGAGTGACTCTGCCTTCTTCCCTGGGATGACCCCATGGAACCGCATGTTGCTCTCACTGAGTTTGGACATCGGAATGACCATCCCTCGGAGAGTCTCAGCATACAGAATGTTCAATCCACTGCGACCATCCATGAGAACATTAGTCAGTCGAGTGCCGCCAACGATTGGGTCGACCACCAATGCTTGCCGCCCGGGGGTAGCAATGTGCGCTGGGTGATCGGACTGGTCGACTGTAATGGGAGTCTTCGACCACTTTAAGTACATCGTAGTTTCTGGAGCAACCATGTTCATTTCTCTGTTGATAACCTTCAGTCAAATTTTTCTCTCAACGTCAGCAAAAATCACCAAAGTAGCGTTTACATTGGGGTAGCCATCATCTTCTTCTTCCTTTTCCTCCTTATCAGAGTCCTTATCCGGGGGCTGAGCCTCCCAGAACTGCTGCATCAGGAGCCGACACTACCGAGTGGTATGTTTGGGTAGAATCAGGTTACCCTCTTCGTCCTTTTTTGTGTGTATATGACACGGTAAATCCAGGACGTCGTTGCATGACCGATCTGTCACCTTTTTGGGCACCCACGGCCCCTTAGGTTTTCCTTTGAACTTTCCTTGATTCAGAACTGCAGCCTCTGCGAAACCTAAAACTTTTGCTTTACGCTTCTGTTTCCGACTGCTATTTCCACCTCCGGTGTCCTGGTCGACTGTTTCCCTTTACCATTGCGGAGTCGGTCTTCTTCTTCACCATTTGCATACTCAGTGGCTATTTCCAACATTCAATTGAGAGACATGTCTCTGGATCATCCAAACTTCAGGATGAGCTCTCTGTATCGGATGCCCTCTTTGAAAGTGCAGCCGGCCTGGTGCTCTGACACATTTTCCACCACATGGTGAAGGGTAGTCCATCTCTGGATGAAATCTCTCAAAGTTTCATTCGGCTTCTGAATGCAATGCTGCAGTTCAGTTAGCCCAGTAGGTCGCTTGCACGTGCCCTCGAATGTCTTGATGAACACTCGGGCTAGATCTTCCTAGCAAAGAATGCTCCCAGGGGCCAATTGATTCAAACCAAGCTCTGGCCGAACCTTCAAGCATGAGGGGGAGGTGCTTCATGGCCACATCATCGTTTCCCCCGCCAATCTGAACTGCCACTCGGTAATCTTCTAGCAAAGTATCTGGCTTTGACTCACCGGTGAACATGCTTACTCCAGCAGCCAATCTGAAGTTGGGAGGGATCTCAGTGGCCCTAATGGCCCTGCTGAAACACTCGAGTCCTGAAACCAATGCTCTGCTATTAACTGGATGATCTCTGTCATGACCTTCCCTATGTGCTCTTCCTCTTTTAACCAAACCTTCAACAAGAACAGACCTGGCACCAAATCTAGGCTCTCTTGGGTCGACGGGAGCTCTCTGTCGTGGTACTAAGTCTGACAGTAGAATGGGGGGTAGGTATGAGGAGGCAAGATCCTAGCTACGGTGAAGTTGTGCATGCAAGATTTATGAGTTCAGGCCCTTCTTAGAGGAAGTAACAACCCCACGTCTCGCTGCCCGGAGGCTTGGTCAATTGGATTATGCGTGAAGTTACAGGGGGTGCGAACCCTTGTCACAGAGGAGGGGGTGGCTTATATAGAGTGCGCCAGGACCCCAGCCATCCCCCGTTACCCAGGGTTCAATGTACCGAAAGATAGGACGTTACTGGTAACGCGATCATTAAAGTGATATAAATGACCCTTAAATCTACTGAGTGAATGTCCGACCGTTGTGATCCAAAGTGAACTTAGATCTTCTGTACTCCGAGTGGTTTCTGATGTGATCGAATGATTATATCCTGGTCGAATGGAGTTGGGTTATCCGAGTGAAACACATGGTCGAGTGTGTTGCATCTTGAGGTGATCCCATTCGGTAGAATTTGCCGTCCTTTGAATGTCTTTGACTATAGGGCTGTGTCCTTGCGAAGGGTACTTAGATCAGGTCTATTGCCCTACCCTAGGTACATGTCGTCGTCATTAGCCCCCGAATGGTTCTGGGTCCGAGTGGAGATGGTGTTGAAGATGGTTCCGACCCAATCTTCACGCTGTGGAAGCATTTTACTTGGGTTGGAGAACCATGCAACAATTTCGACTTCATTTTCAGTTGCCTTGAGCCATTCAGAGATTGTTGAGTGAATTTTGCTGATAAGCTTCGACTGCTAATACTGCATAAAATCTCCGGCGTGATTGACTGCTCTGCCGTTTCCGGATCTCGCGGGATTCAAAATTTGGGGAAGCGCGCGAGGCGGAGAGGGCTGTGGTAATTGGAGAGGATTAGGCAAGGGCTCCTTGATCCCTACGCCACCTTTTTCGCCACGTACTACACACGCGACTGTTGCGGGATTTGACAGGATCACCTGGACCCACAAGTCAGCCACTCGGGGAGCCAAACTATATAAGGCATTCGGGCTAGGGCCTTTGCACTGTGCGACCAATTCCCCCCTTCTTCCTCTGCTTCTCCACCGCATCTGCCTCTGCTCTTAGCGTCGCCGCCCAGTCCAAGCTCAATCCACCGCAATGGGGAAGGACAAGACAGCGGCTTTGGAGCATGCGAAGAAGGCGACGGCGAAGGCGAAGGGGAAGAAGACGAGCCGGGCAAGGTCGTCATCGAGAACTGGCCTGCCGCCCGGCTGGATCCAGGGCAACTGGATCCGGTCGATGATCCAACAAGAAGACATAGAGGATTTGGTGGACGGGGGCTTGATTCCACACAAATCTTGGCGGCTTCCGAAGGACGAGACTGAGCCGCGACCGCAAGAGGGTGAGTGCGTCCTTCTTGCGACCCATGTCGACCGCGGCTTCTCTTTGCCTCCCACCCCTTTTTCCGGGGTTTCCTGAACTTTTTTGGAGCCCAACTTCATCACTTTTCTCCCAACACCATAACATACCTTGTCGCATATGTGTCTATGTGTTAAAACTTTCTGGGTTGTCGACCGCACTGGGGCACCTTCAAACACATTTTCACCTGCCGTTCTCAGTTGGTAAAAAAGGCCAATCCGAGTGATGAGAGGACACACGTGGTCCAGATGTGCGGAGGTCTGGGGATCCAGATGAGAAATAAAGGCACTTTCCCCGCCATGATTATTCCGGAGTCAGTCAGGGGGTGGCAAACGACTTGGTTCTCTTGTAAGGACCAACTGACCCCGAGCCAGTCGACTGGCCTTCCCCCGTTTTCCATAGAACGAGTAGAGAAGCCTTCTCCTTTGAGAGTGACTCCAGCTGAAAAAGTGGAGGTGAATATGTTGGTTGAGAGAGTGGTTAAACTTGTCCGCGACGGGGTGACTGGCATGGACTTGCTAGAAGTTTTTCTTAGTCGACGCATCCAGCCACTCCAAGCCCGTGATCATCCAATGTGGATGTACTCGGGTGTTGAAGACAGCACTCGGATCCACCCGAAGGATGTCAATGAGGGGACGGTGGCGCAGTGGCCGCAAGGTATTACTGGCAACAAAGACAACCCCAGGGGGTCTAGGAGGGTTCCTCCACTCAACAACACCACCGAACCTGACAAGGTCTTATTCTTTCCTTCCGAGTGTATTTTGCTCTGATATGTGTTTGTGCTTGAGACTGATTGATATCCACTCGACCCCGTGTCTTGCAGATCTACACTGAGATGTACTCGATGCCCAATGGAGAGCAGGAGCATGAGGGAGAGGCGAGTGGACGCGATAGTGCCGAGTGGAATTCTGACGAAAGGGGATATGAGGAGAGCGAGGACTTGAGTGGTGGTGAGGAGGTCAATTCCCCTCCTCGCACGAAAAGACGCTCCAAGCAGAGGCAGTACCCGGCCAGTGTCCGTGGCAAAGCGACTCCGCCGACTGAACAGACTTCCAAGTGCACAAGGACATCTTCTCCTGCGCCGACTAAGAAAGCTCCGAAGCAAATCAAAGTCGTGCCGCCAAAACCCTGGAAGGCCTTGCCCAAGATCAAAGTGGACGTCCCTATCACTTTTGGGTAATCACTGAGCTCGACCTCTTATTTTCAGCATGACCCGTTCCTTGGTCGATTCACTTCCCTGTTTTAACTGAGTAAATTCTGAAATTTGCAGTGCTGCCTCTGGGACTTCAATGTACCAAGATGATGAAGCTGAGGAGATGGAGGACGCAGTCACCTCCCACGCGGTATAACTTTTGTCATTTGGTCTTTACTTTATCAACCATTTTGATGGTCGACTGAACTCATGTAACTGATTGCTTTGCAGCTCCACCGAATGTCATTGAACTTCCAGATGACGACGAAGATGTTCCACAGATAGTCATGGGGAGGAGGGGTAGGACTTCGAGCAAGAATGCACCAGCTGGCAAGACGTCCCAGTCAACGCCAGTGACGGAACCAGTGGTTCAGCAGTTCGGAGACATGAACTGTGCTTCTGTTACTTTTGTTGTTCCAGTGTCGACTGAACGCCCTTCCTCGTCGACTGCACAAGTTCCCGATTCATCTGTCCAGCACCACGCCTCGAATCCTCAAGCTGCCGTGACTAGACCCACGTCTTCGTTGTTCGTCACCCATCATGTCCCGGAAGACCAAGCAGGCGCTGCTGCGGAAGCAATATGCCAAGAAGGCTTGATGATGGAGCAGATGAAGACAGTGCACGAGACCAGCCAAGCTGCCTATGATGCCAGTGCAGCCCTTCGAGATAATGTCCAAGTGAGTTGGTTTCCGAGTGCTCTCCTATCTTGACACTTGTTCTGTTAGGACATTGTCGGCGTTCTGGGAACGGGGGTCCCTAGACTTGCCTGCCTGTGGCCCGCAGTGTGGCTCCACTAGCGGCCCTGTACGACCCATCTTCACCAGCAAACATTCAAGAACCTTGCGAGGGGCCATGCCTCGCAAGGCGGACAATGCAAGACCTCCTCAGGGGCGGCCTCACCAGGCTGGCTCGCGAGGGGCGGAGAGATCAAGGCAAGGGACATCTCGTGAGGTTCCTGTGATGCAAGCCATGACGACTGGAACCAGGCGGGCGCTAGCGCGCGCAGTGTCCTCGTTTCCTCTTTGGTGCTAAAGGGGCAAGTGCAGACGAGAAGTCCGGAGGCATCAGGCAAAGGTTTCCATATCGGTGCAACAAGACCAAGACCAGCAGGACGGCAGGACAGGAGGTCACCCTGGAGCCCAAGACGGCGTAACCACCAGAGCGTTTGGCAGGCGAAGACTACTTTTGTCAAGATAGCTTGTACTAGTTGTCTCCCTTCGCATTTGGCCGTTGTGGGGTACCTTCCCGCTCAATATTTGGGAAGAGGACCAGGGCCTCTATAAATAGGACTAGCCACCACCATAGAGAGAGGGACCAAGATCGGATCTAGAGCACCACAGCCACTCAAGTTCACCAAGCACAAGAACACCTCACCTCGCGAGGTTGTTCTTCCTTTGTAACTGTTCATCTTCAGCCCAAGAGGAAATCCACCACACCACACTGGAGTAGGGTATTACACCACAACGGTGGCCCGAACCAGTATAAATCTTGTGTCTCATGTTCTTTTGGTTCATCGAGCTAGGCCGTGAGATCATAGAATGCGCGATCTAGAGAGGGGGAGAGATCTTTGTGCAGACCCCAGTGTTCGAACCTCAAGGGTTTTGCCGGAACCCGAAATCCGACATTTGGCGTGCCAGGTAGTGGTGCGCCGATGCTTTAATCTTCATCGATCCGCGCTTCCCCGCTTCGCCAAGTTCATGCCCGATGCTCACCGGGCCCGCGTTGAGCATCAGGCCGCCCTCGCCACCCGTGTTGCTCAGACCGCCCCTGTCAGCCGACCTCCCTGTCGTTCTCCGTCACCCGCCGCCAACGCCGCCACCGGCCTGGCGACAAACGAGCAGCAAGCCTCCTCACTACACCCCTCTGTGCGGTGAGACGGTCGCACCGCCACCCTGTCGCTGACTCCGCCCGTCTCATCGTCTCACGTTCCCCCGCCCCCACGGACGCGTAGGCCGCGCTGCTCATGGCACGCGAGATCCTGCCCTACCGCCCGGTCGACGACCTCTACAAGGACTAGTTGGACCGCATCGCCGAGCTCGTCAGCACCGCGGGGGGCTCTACAGCACCATCCCTCTCACTGCCTCGCCCGCCCCCGGCTGCGGGCGATGTGGCTCACGGAGCTCCTCCACCCACTCAGCACCAAGATGGTGCCCTCATGTCAAGGTGCACGGCTCAGGGAGCACCTCAGCCTCCCCTGTGTCAAGACGACATCCTCGCTCCAAGATGCGCGGCCCAGCGGCGTGATTCACCATGCCATGAGCCCGCGCATGAAGAAAGAAGTTGCCAGGAGGTCCCCGCCCGCAAGAAGATGCTCCACCGCTTCCAGCACCACCACGTCAGGATCGCTTGCGACAGCACGGCCATCTGCTACTTGCCGTGGCGGCACAGGGACGCCAAGGTCAAGCTCCACCTCCATGGCGGGCCCCGTGGCCACGGCGGGCTGCCGTGCCTTCACTCCTGAGCTGCATAGCATCGTCTGGCCGAGCAAGTTCAAGCCGGATCTGCCTTCTCGCTATGACGTCACCCCGGCCCTGCGGAGTTTCTGCAGCTCTACGAGCTGAGCATCGAGGCGGCCCATGGCGACGAAAAGGTCATGGCGAACTAGTTTCCCATGGCTCTCAAGGACGGTGCCCTCTCATGGCTCCTTGATGTCTACTACAGAACCTTCTTTTTGTAGACGTTGTTGGGCCTCCAAGTGCAGAGGTTTGTAGTACAGTAGCAAATTTCCCTCAAGTGGATGACCTAAGGTTTATCAATCCGTAGGAGGCGTAGGATGAAGATGGTCTCTCTCAAGCAAGCCTGCAACAAAATAACAAAGAGTCTCTTGTATCCCCAACACACCCAATACAATGGTAAATTGTATGGTGATACAAGTGGTATATGGATAGTAGATAATAGTATTTGTAATCTGAAATTATAAAAACAGCAAGGTAACTAATGGTAAAAGTGAGCGTAAACGGTATTGCAATGCTAGGAAATAGGGCCTAGGGTTCATACTTTTGCTAGTGCAAGTTCCCTCAACAATAATAACATAATTGGATCACATAACTATCCCTCAACATGCAACAAAGAGTCACTCCAAAGTCACTAATAGCGGAGAACAAACGAAGTGATTATGGCAGGGTACGAAACCGCCTCAAAGTTATTCTTTCCAATCAATTTGTTGGGCTATTCCTATAGGTGTTACAAATAGCCCTAGAGTTCGTACTAGAATAACACCTTAAGACACAAATCAACCAAAACCCTAATGTCACCTAGATACTCCAATGTCACCTCAAGTATTCATGGGTATGATTATACGATATGCATCACACAATCTCAGATTCATCTATTCAACCAACACATAGAACCTCAAAGAGTGCCCCAAAGTTTCTACTGGAGAATCACGACGAAAACGTGTGCCAACCCCTATGCATAGGTTCATGGGCGGAACCCGCAAGTTGATCACCAAAACATACATCAAGTGAATCACGTGGTATCCCATTGTCACCATAGATACGCACGGCAAGACATAATCAAGTGTTCTCAAATCTTTAAAGACTCAATTCGATAAGATTACTTCAAGGTGAAAACTCAATCCATTACAAGAGAGTAGAGGGGGAGGAGAAACATAAGATCCAACTATAATAGCAAAGCTTGCGATACATCAAGATCGTATCACCTCAAGAACATGAGAGAGAGAGAGAGAGATCAAACACATAGCTACTGGTACATACCCTCAGCCCCGAGGGAGAACTACTCCCTCCTCATCATGGAGAGCACCGGGATGATGAAGATGGCCACCCGAGAGGGATTCCCCCTCCGACAGGGTGCCGAAACGGGTCTAGAATGGCTTTCGGTGGCTACGGAGGCTTCTGGCGGCGGAACTCCCGATCTATTGTGCTCCCCGATGTTTTTAGGGTATATGGAGATATATAGGCGGAAGAAGTATGTCAGGGGGGCCACGAGGGGCCCACGAGAGTGGAGGGCGCGCCCTAGGGGGGTGGGCACGCCCCCTACCTCGTGGCCTCCTCCAAGCTTACCTTATGTGCACTTCAAGTCTTTTGGGCTTCTTTCCTTCCAAAAATGAGTTCCGTGAAGTTTCAGTTTAATTGGACTCCGTTTGATTTTCCTTTTCATCGAAACCCTAAAACAAGGTAAGAACAGAAACTGGCACTGGGCTCTGAGTTAATAGGTTAGTCCAAAAAATGATATAAAAGTGTATAATAAAGCCCATAAACATCCAAAACAGTAGATAATATAGCATGGAGCAATCAAAAATTATAGATACGTTGGAGACGTATCAGCATCCCCAAGCTTAATTCTTGTTCGTCCTCGAGTAGGTAAATGATAAAAAAAGAATTTTTGATGTGGAGTGCTACTTGGCATAATTTCAATATAATTCTTCTTAATTGTGGCATGAATATTCAGATCCGAAAGATTCAAGACAAAATTTTAATATTGACATAGAAATAAAAATACTTCAAGCATACTAACTAAGCAATCATGTCTTCTCAAAATAACATGGCCAAAGAAAGCTATCCCTACAAAATCATATAGTCTGGCTATGCTCTATCTTCACCGCACAAAATATTTAAATCATGCACAACCCCGATGACAAGCCAAGCAATTATTTCATACATTTGATGTTCTCTAACTTTTTCAATCTTCACACAATATATGAGCGTGAGCCATGGATATAGCACTATAGGTGGAATAGAGTGGTGGTTGTGGAGAAGACAAAAAGGAGAAGATAGTCTCACATCAACTAGGCGTATCAACGGGCTATGGAGATGCCCATCAATACATATCAATGTGAGTGAGTAGGGATTGCCATGCAACAGATGCACTAGAGCTATAAGTATATGAAAGCTCAACAAATGAAACTAGTGGGTGTGCATCCAACTTGCTTGCTCACGAAGACCTAGGGCATTTTGAGGAAGCCCATCATTGGAATATACAAGCCAAGTTCTATAATGAAAGATTCGCACTAGTATATGAAAGTGACAACATAGGAAACTCAATATCATGAAGATTATGGTGCTACTTTGAAGCAAAAGTATGGTAAAAGGATAGTAGCATTGCCCCTTCTCTCTTTTTCTCTATTTTTTTATTTGGGCCTCTCTCTTTTTTATGGCCTATTTCTCCTTTTTTTTATTTGGGCTTCTTTGGCCTCTTTTATTTATTTATTTATTTTTGTCCGAAGTCTTATCCCGACTTGGGGGGAATCATAGTCTCCATCATCCTTTCCTCACTGGGACAATGCTCTAATAATGATGATTATCACACTTCTTTTTTACTTACAACTCAAGAATTACAACTCAATAGTTAGAACGAGATATGACTCTATATGAATGCCTCGGGCGGTGTACCGGGATGTGCAATGATGCATGAGGGACATGTATGAAAGAATTATGAATGGTGGCTTTGCCACAAATACAATGCCAACTACATGATCATGCAAGCAATATGACAATGATGAAGCGTGTCATAATAAACGGAACGGTGGAAAGTTGCATGGCAATATTTCTCGGAATGGCTATGGAAATGCCATAATAGGTAGGTATGGTGGCTATTTTCAGGAAGGTAAATGGTGGGTTTATGGTACCGGCGAAAGTTGCGCGGTACTAGAGAGGCTAGCAATGGTGGAAGGGTGAGAGTGCGTATAATCCATGGACTCAACATTAGTCATAAAGAACTCACATAGTTATCGCAAACATCTATTAGTTATCGAAACAAATTACTACGTGCATGCTCCTAGGGGGATAGGTTTGTAGGAAAAGACCATCGCTCGTCCCCGACCGCCACTCATAAGGAGGACAATCAATAAATAAATCATGCTCCGGCTTCATCACATAACGGTTCACCATACGTGCATACTACGGGAATCACAAACTTCAACACAAGTATTTCTCAAATTCACAACTACTCAACTAGCATGACTCTAACATCACCATATCCATATCTCAAAACAATCATCAAGCATCAAACTTCTCTTAGTATTCAATACTCTATATGAAAGTTTTTACTATTCTTGGATGCCTAGCATATTAGGATTGTTTAAGCAAATTACCATGCTATTTAAAACTCTCAAAATGATATAAGTGAATCATGAGAGTTCATCTATATCTATAATACCACCACCGTGCTCTAAAAATATATAAGTGAAGCAATAGAGCAAACGACGAATTACTCCGAAAGATATAAGTGAAGATCAATGAGTAGTCGAATAATTATGCAACTATGTGAAGGCTATCTAACATTAAAGAATTTCAGATCTTGGTATTTTATTCAAACAGCAAGCAAAGCAAAATAAAATGACATTCTAAGAATGGCAAACATCATGTGAATAAGCAAAAACTTAGGATCAACCAAAACTAACCGATAGTTGTTGAAGAAGAAAGGTGGGATGCCAACTGGGCATCCCCAAGCTTAGACGCTTGAGACTTCTTGAAATATTATCTTGGGATGCCTTGGGCATCCCCAAGCTTGAGCTTTTGTGTCTCCTTAATTCCTCTCGTATCACGGTCTCCCTAAATCTCAAAAGCTGCATCCATACAAAACTCAACAAGGACTCGTGAGATAAGTTAGTATAAACCATTGCCAAAACCTTATCATACTCTACTGTAGCAAATCACTAAAATTATTATTCAACATTGCGTACTAAATGCCTCTGCATATTTAATAGCCCTATCTTCAAATAGAATCATTAAAGAAGCAAACATATGCAAACAATGCAAACATAACAACAATCTGCCTAAACAAGATAGTCTGTAAAGAGTGCAGCAAGATCCATACTTCCCTAACTCCAAAAATTACGAAAGAAAATTCCCACTGTAGTAAATTTATCAGAGCTTAATATGCAAAAGTTAAAAGTTTCAACATTTTATCACATTCTGACTTTTCTAGGGAATTATTGCAATAGCGGTAAACTTTCTGTTTTCAAACAGCAACATGTGGACTTCTAAAATAGGCATAGTAAAGGCTATCAATGCCACTTTCATTGAAATAAAATATGCAAAACATTGTTCTAAATAACATCAAGAAAATCCTAACAAAATAAATTGACGCTCCAAGCAAAACACATATCATGTGGCGAATAAAAATATAGCTCCAAGTAAAGTTACCGATGAACGAAGACGAAAGAGGGGATGCCTTCCGGGGCATCCCCAAGCTTAGGCTCTTGGCTATCCTTGAATATTACCTTGGGGTGCCTTGGGCATCCCCAAGCTTAGGCACTTGCCACTCCTTATTCCATAGTCCATCGAATCTTTACCCAAAACATGAAAACTTCACAACACAAAACTTAACAGAAAACTCGTAAGCTCCGTTAGTATAAGAAAATAAATCACCACTTAGGTACTGTAATGAACTCATTCTTTATTTATATTGGTGTTAAACCTACTGTATTAGAACTTCTCTATGGTTTATAAACTCTTTTACTAGCCATAGATTCATCAAAATAAGCAAACAACACATCAAAAACAGAATCTGTCAAAAACAGAACAGTCTGTAGTAACCTGGATCAAACGTATACTTCCGGAACTCATAAAATTCTCAAATAAATTGCTGGACGTGAGGAATTTATCTATTAATCATATTCAGAAATAATTAACTAAATATTACTCTCCAAATAAAAATGGCAGCAATTCTCGTGAGCGCTAAAGTTTCTGTTTTTTTACAGTATGATCATAAAGACTTCACCCAAGTCTTCCCAAAGGTTATACTTGGCACAAACACTAATTAACACATAAAACCACATCTAAACAGAGGCTAGATGAATTATTTATTACTGAACAGGAACAAAAAGCAAGGAACAAGAATAAGATTGGGTTGCCTACCAACAAGCGCTATCGTTTAACGCCTCTAGCTAGGCATGGTGATTTCAATGACGCTCACATAAAGGATAAGAATTGAAACATAAAGAGAGCATCATAAAGAATATGACTAACACATTTAAGCCTAACCCACTTCCTATGCATAGGGGTTTTATGAGCAAACAACTTATGGGAACAATAATCGACTTGCATAGGAAGGTAAAACAAGCATAACTTTAAAATTTTAAGCACATGGGGAGGGAACTTGATATTGTTGCAATTCCTACAAGCATATATTCCTCCCTCATAATAATTTTCAGTAGCATCATGAATGAATTCAATAATATAACCAGCACCTAAAGCATTCTTTTCATGATCTACAAGCACAGAAAATTTACTACTCTCCACATAAGCAAGGTTCTTCTCATTAATACTAGTGGGAGCAAACTCAACAAAATAACTATCATGTGATTGAAAATTAAGATCAATATGACAAGTTTCATGGTTATCATTATTATTTAAAGCATATCGTGTCATCACAATAATCATCATAGATAGGAGGCATGCTTTCATCATAGTAAATTTGCTCATCAAAACTTGGGGGACAAAAAATATCATCTTCATCAAACATAGCTTCCCCAAGGTTGTGGCTTTGCATATCATTAGCATCATGGATATTCAAGGAATTCATACTAACAACATTGCAATCATGCTCATCATTCAAATATTTAGTGCCAAACATTCTATAGATTTCTTCTTCTAGCACTTGAGCACAATTATCCTTTCCATCATACTCACGAAAGATATTAAAAAGGTGAAGCGTATGAGACAAACTCAATTCCATTTTTTATAGTTTTCTTCTATAAACTAAACTAGTGATAAAACAAGAAACAAAAAGACTCGATTGCAAGATCTAAAGATATACCTTCAAGCACTCACCTCCCCGGCAACGGCGTCGGAAAAGAGCTTGATGCCTACTACACAACCTTCTTCTTGTAGACGTTGTTAGGCCTCCAAGTCCAGAGGTTTGTAGGACAGTAGCAAATTTCCCTCAAGTGGATGACCTAAGGTTTATCAATCCGTAGGAGGCGTAGGATGAAGATGGTCTCTCTCAAGCAACCCTGCAACCAAATAACAAAGAGTCTCTTGTGTCCCCATCACACCCAATACAATGGTAAATTGTATAGGTGCACTAGTTCCGCGAAGAGATGGTGATACAAGTGGTATATGGATAGTAGATAATAGTATTTGTAATCTGAAATTATAAAAACAGCAAGGTAACTAATGGTAAAAGTGAGCGTAAATGGTATTGCAATGCTAGGAAATAAGGCCTAGGGTTCATACTTTTTCTAGTGCAAGTTCCCTCAACAATAATAACATAATTGGATCACATAACTATCCCTCAACATGCAACAAAGAGTCACTCCAAAGTCACTAATAGTAGATAACAAACGAAGATATTATGCTAGGGTACGAAACCACCTCAAAGTTATTCTTTCCAATCAATCCGTTGGGCTATTCCTATAGGTGTCACAAACAGCCCTAGAGTTCATACTAGAATAACACCTTAAGACACAAATCAACCAAAACCCTAATGTCACCTAGATACTCCAATGTCACCTCAAGTATTCATGGGTATGATTATACGATATGCATCACACAATCTCAAATTCATCTATTCAACCAACACATAGAACCTCAAAGAGTGCCCCAAAGTTTCTACTGGAGAATCACGACAAAAACGTGTGCCAACCCCTATGCATAGGTTCATGGGCGGAACCCGCATGTTGATCACCAAAACATACATCAAGTGAATCACATGGTATCCCATTGTCACCACAGATACGCATGGCAAGACATACATCAAGTGTTCACAAATCTTTAAAGACTCAATCCGATAAGATTACTTCAAGGAGAAAACTCAATCCATTACAACAGAGTAGAGGGGGAGGAGAAACATAAGATCCATCTATAATAGCAAAGCTCGCGATACATCAAGATCATATCACCTCAAGAACACGAGAGAGAGAGAGAGAGAGAGATCAAACACATAGCTACTGGTACATACCCTCAGCCCCGAGGGAGAACTACTCCCTCCTCATCATGGAGAGCACCGGGATGATGAAGATGGCCACCCGAGAGGGATTCCCCCTCCGGCAGGGTGCCGGAACGGGTCTAGATTGGCTTTCAGTGGCTACGGAGGCTTATGGCGGCGGAACTCCCGATCTATTGTGCTCCCCGATGTTTTTAGGGTATATGGAGATATATAGGTGGAAGAAGTACGTCAGGGGGCCACGAGGGGCCCACGAGGGTGGTGGGCGCGCCCTAGGGGGGTGGGCGCACCCCCTACCTCGTGGCTCCTCGAAGATTCCCTTACGTGCACTTCAAGTCTTCTAGGCTTCTTTCCTTCCAAAAATGAGTTCTGTGAAGTTTCAGGTCAATTGGACTTCGTTTGATTTTCCTTTTCTTCGAAACCCTAAAACAAGGTAAAAACAGAAACTGGCACTGGGCTCTGGGTTAATAGGTTAGTCCAAAAAATGATATAAAAGTGTATAATAAAGCCCATAAACATCCAAAACAGTAGATAATATAGCATGGAGCAATAAAAAATTATAGATACGTTGGAGACGTATCAACATCCCCAAGCTTAATTCCTGCTCGTTCTCGAGTAGGTAAATGATAAAAATGGAATTTTTGATGCGGAGTGCTACTTGGCATAATTTCAATATAATTCTTCTTAATTGTGGCATGAATATTCAGATCCGAAAGATTCAAGACAAAATTTTAATATTGACATAAAAATAATAATATTTCAAGCATACTAACTAAGCAATCATGTCTTCTCAAAATAACATGGCCAAAGAAAGCTATCCCTACAAAATCATATAGTCTGGCTATGCTCTATCTTCACCGCACAAAATATTTAAATCATGCACAACCCCGATGACAAGCCAAGCAATTGTTTCATACATTTGATGTTCTCTAACTTTTTCAATCTTCATGCAATATATGAGAGCGAGCCATGGATATAGCACTATAGGTGGAATAGAGTGGTGGTTGTGGAGAAGACAAAAAGGAGAAGATAGTCTCACATCAACTAGGCGTATCAACGGTCTATGGAGATGCCCATCAATACATATCAATGTGAGTGAGTAGTGATTGCCATGCAACGGATGCACTAGAGCTATAAGTATATGAAAGCTCAACAAAAGAAACTAGTGGGAGTGCATCCAACTTGCTTGCTCACGAATACCTAGGGCATTTTGAGGAAGCCCATCATTGGAATATACAAGCCAAGTTCTATAATGAAAGATTCCCACTAGTATATGAAAGTGACAACATAGGAGACTCTCTATCATGAAGATCATGGTGCTACATTGAAGCACAAGTATGGTAAATGGATGGTAGCATTGCCCCTTCTCTCTTTTTCTCTCATTTTTTTATTTTTTTATTTGGGCCTTTCTCTTTTTTATGGCCTCTTTTCTCCTTTTTTTATTTGGGCTTCTTTGGCCTCTTTTATTTATTTATTTATTTATTTTTATCCGGAGTCTCATCCCGACTTGTGGAGGAATCATAGTCTCCATCATCCTTTCCTCACTGGGACAATGCTCTAATAATGATGATCATCACACTTCTTTTTACTTACAACTCAAGAATTGCAACTCAATACTTAGAACAAGATATAACTCTATATGAATGCCTCCGGCGGTGTACCGGGATGTGCAATGATGCATGAGTGACATGTATGAAAGAATTATGAACGGTGGCTTTGCCACAAATACAATGTCAACTACATGATCATGCAAGCAATATGACAATGATGAAGCGTGCCATAATAAACGGAACGGTGGAAAGTTGCATGGCAATATATCTCGGAATGGCTATGGAAGTGCCATAATAGGTAGGTATGGTGGCTATTTTGAGGAAGGTAAATGGTGGGTTTATGGTACCGGCGAAAGTTGCGCGGTACTAGAGAGGCTAGCAATGGTGGAAGGTTGAGAGTGCGTATAATCCATGGACTCAACATTAGTGATAAAGAACTCACATACTTATTGCAAAAATCTATTAGTTATCGAAACGAAGTACTACACGCATGCTCCTAGGGGATAGATTGGTAGGAAAAGACCATCGCTCGTCCCCGACCGCCACTCATAAGGAGGACAATCAATAAATAAATCATGCTCCGACTTCATCACATAATGGTTCACCATACGTGCATGCTACGGGAATCACAAACTTCAACACAAGTATTTCTCAAATTCACAACTACTCAACTAGCATGACTCTAATAACACCATCTCCATATCTCAAAACAATCGTCAAGCACCAAACTTCTCTTAGTATTCAATACTCTATATGAAAGTTTTTACTATTCTTGGATGCCTAGCATATTAGGATTATTTAAGCAAATTACCATGCTATTTAAAACTCTCAAAATGATATAAGGAACGATGACCACCAGCAGGACGACGGGGCTGGGGGCTTCCAGGAACCGCGCGCCATCGCCTGCATCTTGGGTGGCGCTCAGGCCCCAGCCTCCCAGTGCATCTTCAAGCAGTTCTCCCGCGAAGTGAATGCAGCCCTCCCCAAGCTCGAGGCTACGCGCCCACTCAGGTGGTCCAAGTACGCCATCACCTTTAGCTTGGCGGACCAGCTCAAATGCACGGCAACCACTGGCGTCCTCCCGATGCTCTGTTTGCGAGGACTCAGTGTCCTATCTTTCGAAACGTTCGACAACCTTCAAGTGCCATACGATCAGCTCCAGCCCACCAAGCCTTTCTCAGGAGTGACAGACGGCTCCACCACCCTGATAGGGAAAGTTCACCTCCCTGTCACCTTCGGTCAGCGCGACAACTACCACACCGAGCTCGTCTACTTCGATGTCGCACCCATCCGCCTGCCGTACAACGCCATCCTCGGGTACCCAGCACTGGCCAAATTCATCGTAGTCACCCACCATGGCTAGAACGTCCTCAAGATGCCGGGAAGTGGCGGAATCATCATGGTCCCCTGCTAAGAAAGAGATGCGGTGTGCTCCCTCGAGCGCGCCTTCCAAGCTACATCAATCAAGGATCCTGACAGCGCGGGTGTGCAATACCCTCGTGAGGCCAACCCCAAGAAGAAAAAGCAGCTACTCCGCACTGGGCCTCAAGGGAGCGGCACCTCCAGTGGAGCCACTCCAAGATCCGCGTAGCGCCTGGGGCGCCTCCTTCCCTCGCATAGGGAGGCGCGCCCGGTGCCCTCCTCGTGCAGGGCTCAGGGGCTCTCTTCTGGAGGGCCTCAAACCTGGCCAACATCACGAGGGAGGCGCTCAGGCACCACATGGAGGCGTGCTTCGCGACATGTTTCCCTCAGGAGGACACCGGGCGAGGAGCGCCCGGTGCTCAGGAGTTCATCACCAAGGCATCTCAAGAGCTTCAGGAAGCAAGAGCAATACGCGGCGACCGCCACCCACCTTGTGTCGCTCCCCACCCAGGCGAGGGTGGTGAGCTGCGCATCTGCATCGACATCCCAGGGCTCAATAGGGCCGCATCTCAGGAGCGCTTCTGGCCTTCACGCGCTGAACGGTGTGCGGGCCTGCCTCACAGCTACATTCGCATGCCTTTTGGCCTGCCGAGTGTGGCTGCTGCCTTCCAGCGCAATCTGCGGAGCATCCTGGCAGGTCAAGGGGCCAGGCACCACCCGGTCCTGGCGGATATGGAGACAGTCCTCCGGAGGCCACCTGAGACTCCAGAGCCTCCCGAGGCTTAGGACCTCGGCAGCTCGTGAGAAGCAACTTCTTCGCTATGTGTCTTCAGCTGCCCCAACACTCCTTCGGCACACAAACCAGGTGACATCTTTCCAAGTTCGTTTAGCTGGGAGCGCCCCCTAGGCTGCGTCATCCCCATGCCACGTGGGTCCGTCCCTGCAGCATGTATCCGCTTGCATCTTCAGTTCACTCTGCCGGGAGCAGCCCACGGGCTGCATCAACCCCAAGTCACTCGGGTCCAACCCAGTGGCATGTATCGTTCGCGCATTTACCTAAGCTAGTTGCTTTTCATGCATAATCTATCTATGGTTATCACCTGCTTGATTGTCACCTACCATGGGAGCTGCGCGCCGATTGTCTTTCTTTAGGATCCGTCGCATTAGAAGGCTAGGCACGGCGTCTGTGCTCGGGCCCGTCCTTGCATCGTCGATAAACCCAATGGTCGAGCTCTGTCTGGTGGGCTGGCCCCGTTCACGTCACCTCCTGGGGTCGTTGGTGCTTGGCCTTCTCGTGCGATAGCCTCAGGAAATCCACTAGGTGCGGGTTGTCTAACCATCTCGCAGGAAAGTTGCAACCATCAAGAATTAAGACCAGGCGCAACCCGCCTTGAGGTAGGGCCTCGCGAGTCCCGCGTTGGCTCACAAGTGCCTAGATACACCTCGCCTAGCCCCGCCGTGCAAGCCACATGTCAGGGTGGGGCTGTACACAGCCCGGGGCTCTCTGCAGTAGGGAGTCCCCTCCCACGTACCAGTGGAAGCACCATGCTCCGCACTGGCAGTCGACACTTCCGAGGAGCGGCTACGCCCGTGCAAGTGCGGAAGCGCCATGGTCCATCCTGGTGATAAACAACTGAGGGCGGCCTCACAGCCGTATCAACCTCAGGGAGCCTCTGAGCTCGGTGCCCGGCCTCATCGCAACATCTCCCCTCAGGAGAGTCGCGCGAGGGGGCTGTGCACGGGGGCTGCACTCGGGTCACGCCCAAGCATACGCCGCCCTGCCAGGTCCCTCGGACCTGGTCGTCGCGCGCCCTCCCAAGCGGAGCCAAGGTACGAAGGTCGTTTGAAAGTCAAGGGGGACTCCTGAGCATCGCGACTCAGGAGCCTAACTGACCACGTAGCCCCCCACTCCTTGGTCCGTCCTAGTGATCCGGTCAGCCCAACGGCGGCTCAGGTATGTGTTGATGTCAAAACGGGCGGATCTTAGGTAGGGGGTCCCGAACTGTGCATCTAAGGTCGATGGTAACAGGAGAAAGGGGACACAATGTTTTACCCAGGTTTGGGCCCTCTCTATGGAGGTAATACCCTACGTCCTGCTTGATTGATCTTGATGAATATGAGTATTACAAGAGTTGATCTACCACGCGATCGTAATGGCTAAACCCTAGAGGTCTAGCTTGTATGGTTGTGATAATGTATCTCCCCTTCGGACTAAGTTCTCTGGTTTATATAGACACCGGGAGGATCTAGCGTTACACAAGGTCGGTTACAAAGAAAGGAATCTACATATTCGGTCGCCAAGCTTGCCTTCCATTCCAAGGAGAGTCCTATCCGGACACGGGTGCAGTCTTTGGTCTTCATATCTTCACAGCCCACCAGTCCGGCCCATGGCCAATAGGACGGACGCCCGAGGATCCCTTAATCCAGGACTCCCTTAGTAGCCCCGAACCAGGCTTCCATGACGAGGTGTTCGGCATGCAGATTGTCTTCAACATTGCAATGCGGGTTGCTCCTTCGACATCTTCCAAGTAATGTATTCGGCTTTCAATTCAATGCCGCACCCCTCGGCTTCTGTGCATCGATGACTTCAACTTCCACGTGTCGGGCGAATGCGGGCGGTCAGGGTATTTTTTGCAAATAACACCCCGACCATGCAAGAAAGAGCGTATATTTAAAGAGATTGGGTCTCAGATCCATTCGGCACCACGCTGAGAAAATCCTCAGATATTGCCAGGAAAGACCATTCCAACATGGCTAGCATTCCCATCTCCTCCTCCCATTCCGACCCAGAGAAAGGCGAGTGGGAGAGGTTCTCTGTGTCCCATAGTCAATTAGCGAAGTTGCAAACACAGGGATTTCTCGCCCTGTGGATCTGATCCCTGTTCGAGTAGGGTTCGCTTCCTTCAACGACAAAACCCAGGTGGAAGATTTCCCCAATCCATCTACGGTGGAACGAGTGTGCTTCGTCCCCTATCTGCTGAGGGGCGTGGGATTTCCAATTCACCCATTCCTCCGAGGGCTTCTGGAGTATTATGGCCTCCAGCTGCACAATTTTACCCCAACCTCCATCCTGCACATTGTGGATTATGTCGCTTTATGCAAACTATTCCTGGGTTGTGAGGCCCATTTTGATCCGTGGAGAAGGTTGTTTTGTCTTGTCCCGTGCAACCACGAGTGATCGATATTTGAAGAGGCCGGGGCCGAAATATGGCACACTGCTGAGATTGGATACCTATCCGGCACACGGAATAAATCTTCCGAAGAGTGGACCTCTGAATGGTTTTATATCGATGATGTCGCTCTTCCCAATCCAGTCCGGATGGGCCTCCCCGAATTTTCAAGTGCTCCGTTGAAGAAACGCCATAGCTGGCGTCCTCAAAGCCTCAAGGAAGAGGATAGCGCAGAGATCAGTCTGCTGCTAGGTAAGATTAAGATGCTCGCCCAGGCCGGATTGTCAATAGTCGAGGTAATGAAGCTCTCCATAACACGGGGGGTCCAACCACTCCAATATAGAGGGCTACCCATGTGGCATTACAATGGGGAAGACGATGCCTCCCCTTGCGGTCTGAAGGGACCGAAGACTCCCGCCGCTCTGGCCAAAATATTGTCCGAACTGTATAAAGGGGAGCAGGAGGAGTTCACCCATCTCCAAAATCGAGACGGGTTTTCCATGTACAATTATCCTAGCTGGGTAAGCTCTCACTCCACCATCTGACTCCTCTCCCTGAATTACTTTTGAAGGGCGGTATCTTATTCATTCATGACAGGAATGGCAAAAGGCTGTCGAGGGGATCCATGACCCTGCCCCTCAGCCGGAGAATCACAATCGGGATCTTGACCCTGGATATGAGGAAGATCCGGACATATTTGTGGACCTAAAAGATGGAGTTTTCTATCAGACGAACTATGACGGTGCGGATGTACCCATCATCGTTGATTACCCCGGCCTCCTTCCTGTTTCGCATGTAAGTAATTCTAGCCGGTACTTTCTTCTAGAGAGTTCCCTTACTATGCCTCACCCACCACACTATTTTGTGTTTCTTCTAGAGAGTTCCCTTACATCATGCTCGGTATCGCAACATGCACCAGAAGCGTCTCCGAGGAGAGCAGTGCCCGCGCCTGGCACATCCTCGAAGAGGAAGGCCAATGATAGCATGGCAGAACCCTCATCAAAGAGGCAAGGCTTTTCTTTTCAAGAATACCCGTTCTGATCATCACATCCAACTGAGATGCCACTCGCCGTATTCCAGCAGGAAAAGTATCTGCCAGACTGTGTCCGGGGATCCAGGCGGTCATGCCTTTACTAGCCACGTTCCAGACTCTACCCAAAGAACGGGGGCTGATACGAGAGCGGCGCCGGACTGTCCTCCCACAGAGGATTCGGATGCTGTGTCCGTCACGAACTCTAAAGTGGAGAGCCCTATGAATCATCATCATCGGAGGGCCATTCTTCGTAACCCTGCTTTTTCGAAAGCATCATTTGATGCCTTCAATTCGGCTGATGCGTATATTCGAGCTGCTCGGGATGGGCTTGTCGGAGCCACAGACCAACATCTAAAAGATATGCAGGTAAGCGTAGATTTAATAATCATACACCAGTAGCCCCCGAGACTTAAAGTAGTTGATACAACTGATTTAAGGATCAATGTATAACCAGGTGCTTATGGAGAAGAACGACCTGCTAGCCCAAGAGCTGGAGCAGTGCCGAACACAGCTAACTGCTGCTACCAGCGAACTGGAAAAGTTCAAGAAGGCATCCTCTGGTAATATTTCCCTCCATCAAGAAACAAAAAATTATACACCAGCTGTATTGCAACTGCTGCTTGTCTCATAACAGGGTCATTGGACCAACTGGGAGAGGAACCGAAGGCCGCTCAAATGAGGAAAAAAGAGGCGAAGAGACAGCACGCCGCAGGCGAGCGCGTTCTCACCCGGGTCAGAGAGGAAAAAAACAAACTCCAAGATTTAAACACCAAACTGGGCGAAGAACTGAAAGATGTGTGAGCCCAGCTAGCCGACTCCATGAAGGAGAACAAAAAGCTACGATGCAGAATATTCAGTATGTGGACGAATTTATCTTATAACAGTTTGGGGGTACAATTAGCTAATATAGTTGTGATTGTAGGTGTGTTGACGGGCCGTCCCGAAGAGGAGGTGTCCGGATCATCAAGTGATCTTCTGCAAGGGCTGTCGCAGTTACACGAGCAAGCTCGGCAGGCAATGCGGAGTGTTGCCAAGGCCTTATGGCCATCCTCCTCCCCTCCAGGGAGTACAGAGAAGCTTGTAGAGCTGTTCAAGGGAGCGCGGCGGTGTATCCGACTATGGAAGATATCGGCATGCCGAGAGGGTGCGCGAGAGGCCTGGGCCATGGTAAAACGTGGTATACCAAGATGGATCTGAATCACATGGCCTGGGTCGGACCGCTAGGGTCAAATGGGGAAGAAATTCCTGTTATTTTAGTATATGACCAAGTAGAGGTGGCCACGAGATATTGTCAACAGGATTGTAAGTTAGACCGCCTGTTGGACGGTATAGAGGAGGAAGTCTTTAAGTCCTAAGTGACTATGTACTTTCCTTCTAGCTGGATTGTAAAAAAATTGTCATGGTCGGCCTTTTAGCTTCGACCTCTGGACCTAAAGGTTCGGAGTATTTCCGAATACCCTAGCGGTAAAATATGCTGGGGTATGCATGGGAACTAGGCATAGGGGTCATAGTTGCTTGAACAGACAATGTGTATCCGGCTAGTTATGTTCCATTAAGGGTTCCTTTCCCTAGGTGTGCATGCATTTAATGTGCATGTCCGAACTGTGATTGAAAAAAATCGTAGAGTAAGTAACGTCTGGGTTTCACAATGGAGTGAATGCGGAAACGTCTTTAATTCACCGAGCGAATATTCCCTTAAGAATACTAGCTTTCCGCTTCACTCAGTCTGAGGTACACATCCGGATGACCCGGCAGTAACAATCGCAGAGGTGCTCCCTTTATGCCCTAGCCGAACTAACGGGAACATAGGGCATAAGCACAGGAGCCAGGCAACCCAGCTTGGCCAAAACTTAATTCATATCGATGCATGTAATGGCGAAGAAAAGGTACATATGGGAAGAACGCATATGTGATGAGCATGATGCTCGAAGAATAATAGCAAGCTTATGTACAAGAAGCCCCCATGTATAATGGACGTACATATTTGGAGATGTACGCATCAGGGGAGCACGGTCTAGCCGTACTAAAGCCGTAGGACTAAATAGCAAAATGAAAAGAGAGAAAAAATGAAAAGAGAGAAAAAATAACGTTAATAACAGGACAAAGGAGATGAACACAGAGTTCGGCGCTAGGCGTAGAATCGTAGGAGTCTGGCCGCATTCCAGGGGTTCAGCTCCAAGTGATTGTCTGACGCATCACGCAGGCGATACGCTCCTCCGGTGAGAACTTCGTCAATGATGAAGGGACCCTCCCACTTGGGCTTGAGTTTGTCCTTTTTCTTCTCCGGCAGGCATAGAATGAGTTCGCCAATGTTGTAAGTCTTAGCCCGCACTTCTCTGCTTTGATACCTGCGAGCCTGTTGTTGATAAAATGCGGAACGGGCTTTTGCGATGTCACGCTCCTCCTCCAAGGCATCTAAGCTATCTTGCCGATCAAGCTCGACCTCTCTCTCTTCATACATGCGCACTCGAGGTGAGTCATGAATAATGTTGCAGGGTAACACTGCTTCCGCACTGTACACCATGAAGAAAGGTGTATATACAGTAGTGCGGTTGGGCGTGGTCCGTAGCCCCCAGATTACGGAGTCAAGTTCCTCCACCCAGTGCTTGTCTGATTCTTTCAAAGACTGCACTAGTCTAGGTTTAATGCCACTCATAATAAGACCATTAGCCCGTTCGACTTGACCGTTTGTCTGCGGGTGATAGACAAAGGCGTAATCGAGCTTAATGCCCAGATTAGCACAACAAGTTTTTACTTCATCGGCTGTGAAATTAGAGCCATTATCGGTGATGATGTTGTGTGGAACACCATAACGGTGTACCACGCCGGATATGAAATCTATTACCGGCCCCGCCTTGGCCGTTTTGACTGGTTTGGCCTCTATCCACTTAGTGAATTTATCCACCATGACCAGCAGATACTTTCTCTTATGGCTTCCTCCTTTAAGGGGTTCGACCATATCGAGTCCCCAGACTACAAAAGGCCAAGTGGTGGGGATTGTTTGTAAGGAAGTGGGGCGCACATGGCTTTGTTTGGCGAAGAGTTGGCATCCGACGCAACGTTGGACAAGGTCCTGTGCATCTGCTCGGGCCGTCGGCCAATAAAACCCTGTATGGAAGGCCTTGCTAACAAGGGCCCGAGCTGCGGCGTGGTGACCGCCGAGTCCAGCATGAATTTCAGCCAGGAGCTACCGCCCCTCTTCCTCAGAGATACATCTTTGAAGAACTCCGGTAGCACTTTTATTATAGAGCTCTCCGTCATGAACCATGTAGGCCTTCAAACGCCGGACAATGCAGCGGGCCTCATTTTGATCCTCGAGAAGCTCCTTCTTATTAAGGTAGGCCAACAAGGGTTTGGTCCATTGGGCAATGACTGCCATAATGAGATGGGCCAATGGTGTTATTTCAGCGGTTGAGCCTCCAACGATATCGATGTGTTCGGAATCTGGGGTCGTGTTCGGATCTGGACTAGTGTTGCCGCCCTCCCCCTGCCACACCACGGAAGGCTTAAAAAGCCTTTCCAGAAAAATGTTAGATGGGACGGGGTCGCGCTTAGCGCCTATGCGAGCAAGAACGTCCGCCGCTTGATTACTTTCTCGAGCCACATGATGAAACTCGAGTCCCTTGAACCGAGCCAACATTTTTAGGACGGCATTATGATAAGCTTCCATCTTTAGGTCTTTGGCATCGAAGTCTCCATTTATTTGAGATATTGCGAGGTTTGAGTCCCCGCGCACTTGCAGGCGCTATATGCCCATGGAGACTGCCATCCGAAAACCATGCAATAAGGCCTCGTATTCGGCTGCATTATTGGAGTCTGTGTATAGTACTTGGAGTACGTACTGAACGACGTCTCCAGTAGGGGATGTTAAAACGATGCCCGCTCCTAGCACTGCCAGCATTTTGGAGTCATCGAAATACATAAACCAATTGGAATATGTGACGTACTCTTTAGGGAGTTAAGCCTCTGGCCATTCGGCGACAAAGTCAGCCAGTACTTAGGATTTAATAGCTCGATGTGGTTTATATGTAATGTCAAATGGGAGGAGCTCAATGGCCCATTTGGCAATCCGGCCCGTGGCATCGCGGTTGTTTAGTTTGTCGTTGAGTGGTACTTCGGAAGCCACCGTGATCGAACACTCCTGGAAGTAGTGCCGTAGCTTTTGAGATGCCATGAAGACCGCGTATGCTATCTTTTGATAATGTGGGTACTGGGATTTGGATGGTGTAAGGACAATGGATACGTAGTATACTGGCTTCTGAAGTGGGAATTTGTGTTCGTCTTGTTCTCGTTCAATGGCGAGTACGGTGCTCACCATAGAGTTGCCGATATGTACAACAACATGGGTTCACCGACGTTTGGTGTGGCCAGGATTGGGTTGCTCGCTAGAAGGGTTTTTATTTCTTCCAGTCCGGCTGTTGCCGCGTCCGTCCACTCGAAGTGATCGGTTCACCGTACAAGACGATAGAGTGGCAGTGCCTTTTCTCCCAATCTGGAGATAAAGCAGCTTAGAGCTGCCATGCAACCCATGAGTTTTGGACTTCTTTAAGGTCTGTTGGCGTAGCCAATTGTGACAGAGCTCAGATTTTGGCTGGATTTGCTTCAATTCCTCTATTGGAAACGATGAAGCCCAGCAGCTTTCCTGCGAGGACGCCAAAAACACACTTTTCCGGATTGAGCTTGATGTCATATGGGCGGAGGTTGTCAAATGTGAGGCGTTGGTCGTCTATTAGTGTTTCGACATGCCTTGTCTTGATTACGACATCATCCACATAGGCTTCAACTGTCTTTCCGATCTGTTTCTCTAGGCATGTTTGGATCATGCACTGATAAGTGGTGCCGGTGTTGTTGAGTCCGAAGGGCATGGTGTTGAAGCAGAATGGCATATATGGGGTGATGAATGCCGTTGCAGCTTGATTGTAATCCTTCATTTTAATTTGATGGTATCTAGAATATGCATCAAGGAAACATAATTAGTTGTGTCCTGCCGTAGCATCAATGACCTGGTCAATGCGGGGGAGGGGGAAGGGATCCTTAGGGCAAGCCTTGTTGAGGTCTTTGAAATCGACGCACAGGCACCGGGACTTGTCCTTCTTTGGAACCATCACCAGGTTTGCCAGCTAGTCCGGATGTTTTATTTCTCTAATGAATCCTGCCTTGATTAGCTTGGCTAGCTCCTCCCGCATGACTTGACGTTTGGGTTCGGAAAAGCGCCGTAGTGTTTGCTTGACCAGTTTATATCCCTTCAATATATTGAGGCTGTGTTCGGCCAACTCGCATGGGATTCCTGTCATATCAGAAGGGTGCCAAGCGAATATATCCCAATTCTCGCGCAAGAACTCTCGTTGCACAGCGTCAACCATTGGGTCTAGTTGTGCTCCAATGGATGTTGTCTTCTTGGGGTGCGTTGGATGGACTTGGAATTTGACTATTTCTTCTGATGGTTTGAAGGAGGTGGATTTGGGTCGTTTGTCAAGGACCACATCATCCCTGTCCACCATGGAGCGCAGCGAGGTTAACTCTTCGACCGCGAGGGCTTCAGGTAATGCCTCGAGGGCCTGGGATGCAGTTTTATTCTCGGCACGGAGTGCTATGTCTGGATCACTAGCTAGAGTGATTATACCGTTGGGCCCAGGCATCTTAAGCTTCATGTATCCATAATGGGGTGCCGCTTGGAAGCGTGTAAATGCATCTCGCCCTAAGAGGGCGTGATATCCGCTGTTGAAAGGGGCCACTTGGAAGGTTATTTCTTCGGACCGATAGTTCTCCGGTGTGCCGAATACCACATCGAGTGTGATTTTTCCCGCACACCGTGCCTCCCGACTGGGAATGATTCCTCGGAAGGTCGTGTTGCTTTGCTCGATGCGGCTCCTGTCTTTTTCCATTTTTGTATTGTATCCTCATAGATGAGGTTTAGTCCGCTGCCGCCGTCCATGAGAACCTTGGTGAGCCAAAAGCCGTCCACAATTGGGCTGAGGACCAAGGCGGCTGGTGCTCGGACTGTCCTATATGTTGGCTCGTCGCCAGTATTAAAGGATATCGCCATGTTGTTCCAAGGGTTTATTGTTGCAATCTGGCAGACTTGGGCGAGTTCGCGGAGTGCCCTTTTACGCCTATTGTTTGAGGCGAATGTCTTGAAGACTGTCAATACTTTGAGGTCGTCATCTTCTGGGGGTGTTGCTCTGGGGTATTCCTGGTGAGGATATCTTCACCGCTCTTGGCCACCTGCCGAAGTATCCAACATGCTCTAAGCTGTGGGTTGGTATGCTATCCGGTGTTGTGTGTATTTTGCATGGCCCGTCGAGCCATCCTTCCAGAATGGTTCCGCGCCCCATAACTGGCTTGTGTTTCTTTGCCATTTGTCCCGGCGTGCCATGAGGGTGCGCCCTTTTCGTCTGAACGAGGGGTTCAGTGGGGACTGCTGGTCCCCACCATGTTGCTTGAGTTTTCCTGGTGCTTTCCATTGCATTGTACTTCTGCATGATAGTTGCCAAGTCAGCAAAGTGAAATATGTGACGGTGGTTGATGGCGTTGAGGATTCCCTCGTCCATGCAATTGTTGAGAAATGCTGAGATCGCGTCTTCATCGCGGCAATCTTTGATCTTGTTTTTACCAAGGGGGAATCTGGCCCAAAAGTGGTGGACCATTTCCTGAGATTGCTGATGTCTGCTCAAATGAGCGCTTATGTCTGGGTGGGTGGGTGGAATTAAATCCGAACCCTGACCCAATTTTGGGCCCGGAGTCCGAAGATCTTCCAGACTTAGTGGTTCGAGCTCCGGGATATCAACTGATTTTCAAAGCTTATCGTCCGATTCTATGTTCGGAGGACAAGGCATGTCTTTCTGCCGGTAGGTGTCCGGCTTCTTGAGGTCGGAGATCCGAACATAGTTCGTCCTCAATGTAGAGGAAGAGTTATCTTTCTCCTCGACTACCGCTTTCTGGTGGGTGATCGGTGGAGATTTAATTTCTCTCTGGTCTGGTTTAAGCCCAATCCGATCGTAGTCTGTAGCGACCCCCAAGGCGGCAATGTGATCGAGGAGTTCGTTCAAAGACGATAACTCCGTCGGATCCATCCATTTGGCATATTCAGAATCAACTGAGAGGCAATTTTCGATGACTCGAGATGTCATCATCGTCGGCTCAAGGGCCGAACGGGCGGTCATGATAAAACCGCCCATCCGAAGGGTTTGGCCTGAGGCCAGAGCTCCTCCAGAGGTGATAGTTTCCTTGACGATAAGTCGAGCCATCAACCCTTTCGACGATGGCACAGTGGAACTCTCAATGAAAGCACCAATGTCGGTGTCAAAACCGACGGATCTCGGGTAGGGGGTCCCGAACTGTGCGTCTAAGGTCGATGGTAACAGGAGACAGGGGACACAATGTTTTACCCAGGTTCGGGCCCTCTCTATGGAGGTAATACCCTACGTCCTGCTTGATTGATCTTGATGAATATGAGTATTACAAGAGTTGATCTACCACAAGATCATAATGGCTAAACCCTAGAGGTCTAGCTTGTATGGTTATGATAATGTATCTCCCCTTCGTACTAAGTCCTCCGATTTATATAGACACCGGGAGGATCTAGGGTTACACAAGGTCACTTACAAAGAAATGAATCTAAACATTTGGTCGCCAAGCTTGCCTTCAACACCAAGGAGAGTCCTATCCGGACACGGGTTCAGTCTTCGGTCTTTGTATCTTCACAGCCCACCAGTCCGGCCCATGGCCAACAGGCCGGATGCCCAAGGACCCCTTAATCCAGGACTCCCTCAGTATGCGTGGGGTCGGGCCTTGCCGACGTAGAACACTAGACCTACTCCCAGGTCTCATTTTTATAAGTTGTTTGCGCATCAAGGGGCTCCTGAGCATCGTGAGTCAGGAGCCTAACTGATCACATAGCCCCTCATTCCTTGGTCCGTCCCGGTGATCCGGTCGGCCCAATGGCGGCTGAGGTATGCGCGGGGTCGGGCCCTGCCGACGTAGAACATAAAGCAAATACAAAGGAAATCACAGAATCTCAAAGCAAATATTACAGGACATATTGTTCCCTTGAAATCAAACGAGAGTTTAACGCCTCCACGAGGCTTGGTGCATACTACAGAAGTTAAAACAGGAAAGGAGCCGCCAACAGGTGGCCTCGTCGTCCCTGTCCGCTGCCGTCTCCTGCAAGAGATGCTTCTTATCCAACAGCGTCGCCTTCACCTGCACCATCAGCCATAGTTGCGGGATCGGTGTCACCGCCAGTCGGCAGTGCGGGTGCGAAGGCGTGCAACCTCTTCAGCAGGGCCTCCACCTGACCCTTCACAGCTGCAGTAGCGGCCTTGTAATGCTCTTCTTTCACAGGCTCCATCAGCTCGTCAAGGAGGGCGGCGGGATCGCGAAGGTGGATATGGCTAAAGACGCACGTCAACGCGGCCGAGGAGAGAATGCGAGCTTCCCCCTCTACCATGGGGCCGATGCCGCCCACGACGTCCTCAAGGGCATCAACCAAAAAAGGAACTAGCTAGTTGGGGCCCCCATTGTTGGCAACCAGCGGCTCCTCCAAGCCTTCCGAGCCTTTTCTTCAAGGAGCTGGAAGGCCGCACGGTCCTCAGTTAGGACCTTCACCTTGGCGTCAAGTTCGGCCTTCTCTGCCCTCAGCTTCTGCTTCATCTCCTCAAACCAGCCGCGCTCTGTGGCCTGCGCCTTCGCCAACTACTCCAGTTCGGCGTCGCGGTCCTTAACGGCCTCCTCTCGGGCTTTCATCTTCCCCTCCTCCGCTTCACGGCCTCGGGCTTCCTTCGCGTTCTCCCTTCGCACGGTCTCCAGCTCGGCCGCCAGCGACCGGCAGCGGTCCTGGGTGGCCTTGGCGTCCTTCAGTGCCGCCTCGCGGGCAGCCACAACCTGGGCAACGACCTCCCTATCCTTCTCGGAGTCAGCAGAAGCTTGGCTCAGTGACACCCGGACGGATGCGTCGGAACCCAGTCAGCCGGAAACCAGTTCGAGGCGTCCGGCCACCAGCCGACGGTCGGAGCCCTGAAGGTCTTCTCGCAGCAGGGCCATCGCAGAAAGAGCCCGCTACATGATGTTAGGAGAGGCGGAGGAACCTGGGGTCAGCAGTGCAGCAGAAAAGGAAGGAGGAGGCGACGTCGTCACCATGGCCTGGGAGGCTAGAGGCCCCTGAGCCTCGGGGACCCCAGCGCCCGAGCCGAACGTTGGCACCTCCAGAGCCGGCGGGGCCTCAGGGGCTGACCCCTCCCGAGGATGCTCCACCCAGCCTCGCGAGGATGATCGGGCTATAGAAGCACGAGCGCCGTCTCCGCCTTTACTCATGGAGATGGGTGCGGCCGCAGGAGGCGATCTGGGCTCAAGCAGCACCACCTCGCCCTCCCTTCTCCTCTTCGCCGCAAGCGTCGGCCTAGTTGCACAACGAAGAAGAATAGTCAAGGACAAGCACCAGAAGCAAGAACAAGGCAGGGCGAGAACACTTACTGGTCCACCGCAGCATAGTCCCTCCGCTTCAGGAGCTTGAAGCCGGAGAGCTTCGCGGCCCGAGGCGCGGGTGCGCCAGCTCCGGGAGCAGAAGCAGGGGCAGCAGCTGGCCCAAAAGCAGCTCCAGGCGGTGGTGAGGCAGTAGCGTCATCCCGGGAGAGCAGGATCCACCTGCCCTTCATCGGAACTACAGGCGGCTCCCCTTCTCCGGGAGGATGTCGACCTCGCCATCATCGTCAAGCAGGAGCCGAAGGATGTCGGCCTTGTGCAAGGGGGAGGTATCCCCCATCTCCTCGGGAGCTGTCTCCGAGTCGCGCTCCTTGTCCTCCTCCTCCTCTCCGTCCCTGCGGGCATCACCAGAAGACACGTCCACCGACGTCACCACAGGAACCTCAGAAGGCGCTGGCGGCACCAGGCCGCGCCCGTCAAAGGTGGGCATGGTGGCAACGACCTGCGCCCCGTCCTTCCGGAGGAACAAGGGAGCGTGGGGATTTGGCGGATACTCTTGGTCGTTTCCGACCAGGAGATGGAGGGCCACGGCCAGCTCCTCGTCGGACAAGGCCTTCGGACTCAAGCGGAGCTTGTCTTCTTCATCCACAAGCGTTCACAGGGGGTGCGTGCGTGCCTAGAGAGGAGCCACCCGCTGCGCCAACAATTCCATCAGGAGCATAGCCCCCGTCAGTTTCGTCGCCTTCGCATTGCCCGGCCTCTGGTCGGGGTTCATCTTCTCCAGCACCAACTTCACCCGGTCATCAGTAAGCTTCACGCGGGACCACCACTCATCAGGCCGGGGCATCCCCATCGGCAGCTTCAGCCGTGGAGTAACACACTTGGCATCCATCATAACCCACTTGCTCCTGAAGCCATCAGCCTTCTTCCCGGTCTTCGAAATCGCGTTAGCCTTGCCGGCTGCGATGAAGTTGGTGCACCCCGTGATGTGGCCATCGTTGATCCGGAGGTAGAAGAAGTGGCGCAGCAGTGCCACGGACATCATCACCCCAACGTGCGCCTCATAGTAAAAGGCAAAGATGAACAAGAGAAGAACGGAGTTGGGATGGAGATGAAGAGCATGTAAACCGTAGTGTCAGAGGACCGCATAGAAGAAGTCGAAGAAGGGGGAACAAGGCCGGCGACGACGCTGCTCATGAAGAAGGGGTAGAAGGAGCTCTTCAGAGCTTCAGGCATAGCGGAGCCAGGCCGGAGCTTGCTCTCCCCCTTCTCGTTGTTCTCCCCCGCCGTCAGTAGGCGTGTGGCGGTGAGGTTCTTTGCCGAGACATTAGGCGCCTCCAGAGCCGGCTTGTACCAGGCGGGCGGCAAATCAACCTTGGTCTTTTGGGGCGCCATTGGCCGGAAGCTCGGAAGGAGATCGGAGCAGATCTGGAGATTTCGGAAGCGAGGAGCAGGAGAGGGGATCTGGAGAAAGGCGAAGGAAGGCAATGAAGGCAAGCGCTCCCCGCACCGGCCTTTTGTCAGTTGAGCAGTTGTCGAGGCAGTGTGGGGAAGCGGAGAAGCCCACGTGCAATCAGTCACCACGCGCCACCGCGGCCGCAGGCTATTGGGGCCCGCGGCGCTCCGTGCTTGCCCTTTGGCTTCGCCTTGAAGCCAAGCTCGAGCGCGCCTCGGGCCCGGGGGCTACTGTCAGTGTTCTGGGAATAGGGGTTCCAGACTTGCCTGCCTGCGGCCCGCAGCATGGCTCCACTAGTGGCCCTGTATGGCCCATCTTCAGCAGCAAACATTCAAGACCCTCGTGAGGGGCCAAGCCTCGCGAGGTTCCTATGACGCAAGCCATGATGACTGGAACCAGGCGGGCGCCAGCGTGCAGTGTCCTCGTTTCCTCTTTGGTGCTAAAGGGGCAAGTGCAGACGAGGAGTCCCGAGGCATCAGGCAAAGGTTTCCATATCAGTGCAACAAGACCAAGACTAGCAGGACGACAGGACAGGAGGTCACCGTGGAGCCCAAGACGGCGTCACCACTAGAGCCTTTGCCAGGCGAAGACTACTTCTGTCAGGATAGCTTGTACTAGTTGTCTCCCTTCGAATTTGGCCATTGTGGGATCCCTTCCTTCTCAATATTTGGGAAGAGGACTAGGGCCCCTATAAATAGGACTAGCCACCACCATAGAGAGAGGGACCAAGATCGGATCCAGAGCACCACAACCACTCAAGTTCACCAAGCACAAGAACACCTCAACTCACGAGGCTGTTCTTCCTTTGTAACTGTTCATCCTCAGCCCAAGAGGCAATCCACCACACCACATTGGAGTAGGGTATTACACCACAATGGTGGCCCGAACCAGTATAAATCTTGTGTCTCATGTTCCTTGGGTTCGTCGAGCTAGGCCGTGAGATCGTAGAGTGCGCGAGCTAGAGAGGGGGAGAGATCTTTGTGCGCACCCCAGTGTTCGAACCTCAAGGGTTTGGCCGGAACCCGAAATCTGATGGATATGCTACCCGAAAAACTTTCATTGTGCATCCATCTGTCAGTCTATTCTTTGCATCTATACATCCGTTGGGTGTTTCAATTTATGATGAGTAGTCTTTCCAGTTGAGTCGACTAGGTTATGTCAATTGCAACTTTGGACTAGTGGGGACACGCAGAGTGCACCCACTGGGTGTAGTCCTCGAGTCCGTCGTTGAATGTGTGATTCGGCGGGGGTCTTGATGAAAATATCTGGTTGTTCAGTCCTTCCACTCGGTCTGGGCGGACCATGTCGAGTGGAACCTGAACTAGTGGGGGCACGCTGAGTGCACCCACTGGGTGTAGTCCCCGAGACCGTGGTCGATTGCGGGCAGTCGGTTCGGGTCTGAGAATAACTATTGCTTCTTTTTTTCACTCGGTCTGGGCGGACCATGTCGAGTGGAAACTGGCACGCTAAGTGCACCCACTGGGTGTAGTCCCCGAGACTACTGTTGAATGTTTGATTCTGAAGTAGTCTTAGAGTTCTTTTCACTCGGAAGCGAATAATCTTTGATTCTGTCCACTGATGCATCTTTTACTTACTTCATATGTCTTATGAGCTCATCTCCAAGTTTGCTGAATTCGAGGAGAAGCAGAGACAACTCAACCTTGACCTGGAGTTGTCCAAGCAGAACTTGCAGAAGGCCAAAGACGAAACTGCTGGTATGGAAGGTAACAACTTGTCGATTGTGTAATTGGGTTGTTTCTCTAGTCGTCTCCTCATTCTTCTCTCTGAACCGAGTTCTTGTTTGTTGTATATTTTTTTAGAGAATGAGGCAGGCTCTGGCACAGAAGGATCTTGATCTTGCCGCACCGCAGAAGGATGCTCAGTAGAAAGCAACACTCGCCGACAAGAAGCTAGCTTCAGTTGGGGCGCTCGAGGAAGATAATGCCAAGTTGAAGACATCTCTTGCCGAGGCTAATCGAGAAGTGACCCGTCTGAAGAAAGACAAGGTAGCTTTGAACGACAAGATTGAAGGCATTTCTCATAAGAGAAGTGACCTGGAGGCCTATCTGGGAGCACTCGCCAAGAAGTTATTCCTTATGCGCGAAGGTATCTTTCCTTGTCCGACTGTTTTGCTGGTGCCGAGTCACCATAAATCGGTTGACTCATTAGGTCTTTGTGGTTGTAGAATTCTGTCAAAACTTTGAGGAAGAAACTGGGCGAATTGAGACGAGCTTGGACCCCATCAATTCCCCTATCAATGATGAAGCTACTATGAACGTGCTCCGACAGGAATCCCATCTTGCTAGCATTATAGACTACCTCGCTCGCCTGAAGGTTGCCGCGTCGCGGATCAACATGGCGCTTTGGCCAAGGGAGACGCTCCAAAATGACCTCGAGTCCTTGATGGCTCGACTCAATGAGATCCCTGGTCGAGTGCAGGAATGGAAGAAGTCGTCTGCTGGATGCGGTACTGACGTAGCTTTGTCACTTGTTCGAGTCCATTGTAAGGAGGCTAAGGAAGAAAAGCTAGCAGCGATCAAGGTTGCCAACACCAAGAGACTCGACTTCTAGTCTTTAATGGAGACCTTCATTGATGCCGCTACTTGAATTGTAGATGGAATTGACCTGGATGAGTTCGTCGAGCCTGCCAGTCCCCCTCCTGTGGAGTGAACAAACTTTTTATGATCTTATTAAATTTGCCTCGATATGCCGAGTGGTTTTCTAACCGTTAAAACTCCTTCGGGCCGGATGCTCGAGTACTTTAATCTCCTGTTTGGAACCTCGTAGCATTTATCTGAACTTTGTTGTTTTTGAATATCTTGGCTCTGAGTGGAATTGGATTGTTCAGTCTGAATTGCTACTGACTCTATGGTGCAGCTCAGTCGAGTGGATCATGAACAAGGGCACTCAATGCCGTCCATGACCTGCACCTCGTCGTCCTTGCAGATTGGGATGGAGCACACATTGTACTTGTGCCACAACCCTGAGAATAAGGTTGCAGTCGACCGTCACTTCATCGTCCTTGCAGATTAGGATGGAGCAGACATTGTTTTTGTGCCGCAGCTCTAGAGCGGACGTTGTATTTGTGCCGCAGCTCTGAGCATGCTTTTAAACTTAGGTGAGTACGGGACTGCAGCTATGCCCCTGAATGGGAGAATTTTTTAAACTTAGGTGAGTGCGGGACTGCAGCTAAGCCCCCGAGTGGGAGGATTGCTCTCCACTCGGTAGGATTTTTTCAAACTTAGGCGAGTGCGGGACTGTAGCTAAGCCCCCGAATGGGAGGATTGCTCTCCACTCGGTAGGATTTTTTCAAACTTAGGCAAGTGGGGTAATGCACCTAAGCCCCCGAGTGGGAGGATTGCTCTCCACTCGATAGGTTCGGGGAGTGCAGGACTACAGCTAAGCCCCTGAGTGGGAGGATTGCTCTCCGCTCGGTAGGATTTTTTAAAACTTAGGCGAGTGCGGGATTGCAGCTAAGCCCCCGGGTGGGAGGATTGCTCTCCACTAGGTGGGATTTTTTAGACTTTGGCGAGTGCGGGACAACAGCTAAGCCCTTGGGTGGGAGGATTGCTCTCCACTCGGTAGGAATTTTTAAACTTAGGCGAGTGCAGGACTGCAGCTAAGCCCCCGAGTGGGAGGATTGTTGTCCACTCGGTAGGATTTTTTAAACTTAGGCGAGTGCGGGACTGCAGCTAAGCTCCCGAGTGGGAGGATTGCTCTCCACTCGGTAGGATTTTTTAAAACTTAGGCGAGTGCGGGACTGCAGCTAAGCCCCCGACTGGGAAGATTGCTCTCCACTCGGTAGGATTTTTTTAAACTTAGGCGAGTGAGGGACTGCAGCTAAGCCCCCGAGTGGGAGGATACTCTCCACTCAGTAGGATTTTTTGAAACTTAGGCGAGTGTGAGACTGCAGCTAAGCCCCCGGGTGGGAGGATTGCTCTCCACTCGGTAGGATTTTTAAACTTAGGCGTGTGCGGGACTGCAGCTAAGCCCCCGGGTGGGAGGATTGCTCTCTACTCGGTAGGATTTTTTTTAAACTTAGGCGAGTGCGGGACTGCAGCTAAGCCCCCGAGTGGGAGGATTGCTCTCCACTCGGTAGGATTTTTAAAACTTAGGTGAGTGCGGGACTGCAGCTAAGCCCCGGGGTGGGAGGATTGCTCTCTACTCGGTATGATTTTTTTAAACTTAGGCGAGTGCGGGACTGCAGCTAAGCCCCCGCGTGGGAGGATTGCTCTCCACTCAGTAGGATTTTTTAAACTTGGGCGAATCGGATTCGCAGCTAAGCCCCCGAGTGAGAGGCTTGCTCTCCACTCGATAGGATTTTTGAAACTTAGGGGAATCAGATTTGTGGCTAAGTCACCCACTGGGGGATTTCGGACACATGTAAAAGTAATAACAATCATCTGGGAGACTGTAAAATCATGTCTTTGATAAACAAACTGAAAGGTACTTCTTATTACATCTCGATAGTCTGACTGCTTATGTATTAAAATGGCGGAGAAGCTTCGGATTCCAAGCACGTGGCTCGTCTTTCTTTTGTTCCACATTTGTACAGGTGATATGCTCCGCTATGGAGCACTTTGGTGATGATGAAGGGGCCTTCCCAGGCAGGAGCAAGCTTGTGTGGACATTGTTGATTCACTCGGAGAACCGGGTCCCCCTCCTGAAATGCTCGACCTTTTATGTTCCTAGCATGGAATCGACGAAGGTCTTGCCGATAGATGGTCGACCTGATTAGGGCCATCTCTCTCTCTTCTTCTAAAAGATCAACGTCGTCTTGACGGGCTTGTTCTGCTTCTGCCTCTGAGAAGAGCTGCACTCGCGGGGCATTATGGAGTAAATCAGTGGGCAACACGGCCTCGGCTCCACAAACCAGGAAGAAAGGAGTCTGGCCAGTCGACCAATTTGGTGTTGTTCTCAAACCCCACAATACTGATGGTAACTCATCTACCCAGGCACCAGCCGCATGCTTGAGGTCTCGCACCAATTTGGGCTTCAACCTTTGTAAGATCAAACCATTTGCTCTTTCTGCTTGCCTGTTCGACTGAGGGTGAACGACTGAAGCGTAGTCGACCCGGGTGCCCTAGGAAGCGCAGAAAGCTCTGAACTCATCTGAATCAAAGTTTGAACCATTGTCTGTGATGATGCTATGCGGGACTCCATATCTGAATGTTAATTCTCTGATGAAGCTGACAACGGTTCTTGAATCGACGTTCTTGATGGGTTTGGCTTTAATCCATTTAGTGAACTTGTCGACTGCAACAAGCAGGTGGGTGAAACCACTTCTGCCAGTCCGCAAGGGTCCAACCATGTCCAATCCCCAAACAGCAAATGGCCAGACGAGTGGAATGGTCTTCAACGCTAAAGCGGGATTGTGAGACATGTTAGAGTAAAACTGGCAACCCTCACACTTGTCGACTATTTCCTTCGCCATTTCATTCGCCCGTGGCTAGTAAAAACCTGCTCGGTTTGCTTTGTCCATAATTGTCCGAGAGGACGCATGGTGACCACAGGTCCCCGAGTGGATATCATTGAGGACCATTCGACCTTCCTCCGGGGTAATGCACCGTTGAGAAACTCCAATCACACTCTCCCTGTACAGTCGACCAATATCACTGTGAAGGATTTGGATCGACGGGCAATCTGTCATGCTTCATCTTCGTCTTCTGGAAGCTATTTTATGTGAATATATGCGATGTACGACACTGTCCAGTCAGGAATGATAACCAAAACTTCCATGCTTAAGTCGACCACAGTTGGGATTTCAACTTCAGTCAGATCCTAGAGTTCTTAGGTTGCGGGGGCTCTTCTGTGAAGGGATCCTCTTGAACTGATGGTGTGTGAAGATGCTCCAAGAACACATTGCTAGGGATGGGCTCTCGCTTGGAACCTATCTTTGTCAGGTCATCCGCTGCCTGATTCTTCAGTCGGGGAATGTGGTGGAGCTCTAGCCCTTCAAACTTCTTTTCTAACTTTCTCACTGCATTGCAATAAAATGTCATAGCTGGGCTTCTGACGTCCCACTCCTTCATCACTTGATTGACCACCAAATATGAGTCACCGTAGACCATTAGGCGACGGACGCTGAGTGAAATGTCCATCTGCAACCCATACAGAAGCGCTTTGTATTCAGCTTCATTGTTGGAGGAATCAATGTGAATCTGAAGGACATAATTGAGTTTGTCACCTCGCGGGGATACCAGAACTACTCTAGCGCCAGAACCATTCAACATCTTGGATCCATCAAAGAACATAGTCCAATGTTTCGAGTGGACTTGAGTCGGTTGTTGTTGTTCAATCCACTCAACGAGGAAATCTGCTATTGCCTGGGACTTGATTGCTTTCTTTGCCTCAAATTTGATATCCAACGGAAGGAGTTCAATCACCCACTTTGCCACTCAACAAGTTGCATCTCTGTTGTTCAAAATTTCTGACAATGGAGCATCACTTATGATTGAGATAGAGTGATCTGAGAAATAGTGTCCAACCTTCTTCAAAGTCAAGTAAATTCCATAGACAAGCTTCTAATAATGTGGATATCTCTGCTTGGACAGGGTTAAGACTTCCGAAATATAGTACACTGGGCACTGAACCTTATAGGCTTTACATTCTTCTTCCCGCTCGACCGTGAGTACTATACTGATAACTTGTCAAGTGGCAGCAATATAAAGCAGTCAAGGCTCTTCGCTGATTGGAGCAGCGAGCACTGACTGGGTGGAAAGGAGGGTTTTGAGATCTACAAACGCTGCGTCAGCTTCAGGAGTCCACTCGAACTTATCATATTTCTTCATCAATCAGTAAAGAGGCAATGCCTTTTCACCGAGACAAGAGATGAATCGACTCAAGGCGGCCAAACAACCAGTAAGCTTTTGAACATCGTGTATGCACACAGGGCTTTTCATTCAGAGTATTGTGCCAATTTCTCTGGGTTTGCATCGATCCCACGTTAGGAAATGAGGAAACCGAGTAACTTTCCACATGGAACTCCGAATGTACACTTCAACGGGTTAAGCTTGATATCATATCTTCTCAGATTGACAAAGGTTTCAGAGAGGTCAGTCAGCAGGTCGGAACATTTACGCGACTTAACCACGATGTCATCCATATATGATTCCACATTCCGACTGATTTGAGTGAGCAGACACTTCTGTATCATGCACATGAATGTGGCACCATCATTCTTGAGACCAAAGGGCATGGTAACATAGCAAAAGCACCCGAATGGGGTGATAAAAGCTCTTTTTATTTCGTCGGGTCCTTACAGTCAGATCTGATAGTACCCGGAGTATGCGTCGAGAAAGGACAATCACTCACATCCCGCAGTCGAGTCGACTATTTGGTCGATGCGGGAGAGAGGGAAGTGACCTTTCGGGCAGGCCCGATTGATGTGCTTGAAGTCAATACACATACGAAGTGAATCATCCTTCTTGGGGACCATGACGACGTTGGCGATCCACTCAGAGTGGTAAATCTCTCGGATGAACTCGGCTGCCAAAAGCCGAGCCACTTCCTCACCAATCGCCTTTCTTTTCTCCACGGCGGACCGTCGGAGATGCTCTTTGATAGGTTTTGCTTTTGGGTCGACTTGCAAACGATGCTCAGCCAGTCCCCTAGGTACACCTGGCATGTCAGAAGGTTTCCATGGAAGATGTCCCAGTTCTCACCGGGGAACTGGATGAACGCTTCTTCCTATTTGCTGTCGAGTGTTGTCGAGATATGAGTCGGAGCAGCATTGGGATCAGTCAGGTGAATGTGAAGTAATTTTGTTTCACCAGACGACTTAAATGCAGATTCTGAAGCAGGCTTCTTAGTTCTCAACAAATCACCCAGAACTGTCGTCTTCTTGTATTCCTCCATTTCTATTGCTGCCATCTATTCATCGAAAATCTTCGAGCCTTTTTGAAAGCACTCTTCTGCTTGCTGCTGACTACCAGTGACTGTAATCATGCCCCTCGGGCCAGGCATCTTGAGTTTGAGGTACACGTAACATGGTCGAGCCATGAAACGAGCATACACAGTTCTGCCCAGGATATCATGATAGGTACTATGAAAATCCACAACTTCAAATGTCCACTTTTCCTTATGGTAATTCTTTGAATCACCGAAAACCACATCAAGAGTGATCTGTCCGAGTTACTCGGCTTTCTTTCCAGGTATAACTCCGTGGAACCGCATGTTGCTCTTGCAGAGTTTGGACATCGGAATGCCCATCCCTCGGAGGGTCTCAGCGTACAAAATGTTCAAACCACTACCACCATCCATCAAGACTTTAGTCAGTCGGGTGCCGCCAATGACTGGATCGACCACCAACGCTTGCCTCCCTGGGGTGGCTACGTGCGGCAGGGGGTCAGAGTTGTCGAATGTGATGGGAGTCTTTGACCATTTCAGATACTCGGTGTTGCTGGGGCAACCATGTTTACTTCTCTGTTGATGACTTTCAGCCGACTTTTACTTTCAACATCAGCAAAAATCACCAAAGTGCAATTGACATTGGGAAATCCTTCATCATCCTCTTCTTTGTCCTTATCCTTATCAGATTCCTTCTCTTTCTCACTGGGTTGTTTTTCTTAGAACTGCTGTATAAGGACCCGACACTGCCGAGTGGTATCTTTGGGATAAATCAGATTACCCTCATCATCTTTATTGATGTGAATGTAACATGGCGAATCCATCACGTCGTTCCCTACTGAATCCTTCACCTTCTTGGGGGTCCAGGGCCCTTTAGTTTTCCTTTAGATTTTCCTTGGGTTGCGACTTCAACCTCTCCAGGACCTGCAGGTTCTGCTTTGCGTTTTTGCTTCCAATTGGAAATACCTCCTCCAGTGTCCTGGTCGACTGGTTTGCCCTTGCCACTGCAGAGTCGGTCTTCTTCTTCGTCATTTGCGTACCGAGTGGCTATCTCCATCATTCAGGTCAGGGTCATGCCTCCTGTCCGACCGAATTTCAGGTCACTACAAAAAAGACACATTCGAGACATTTTGGGCCGAACGAATTTTTTTCTGTCATACTTATGACACTTCTATGATGATACTTGTGACAAAACCTGGTATCATCATAGATGTGGTGGGGTCCTAATTCTATGACAAAAAATCATGAAAGAAAATGGGCTTTTCGTCCTGGGCGGGCCGAAGACGCATATGCATGACATTCTTTGGGCCGTCCATGACGGAAAAAACCGTGGTAGAAGCAAGGGTGAGGAAAATATCGGGGTGTTCCCGGTTAAGGTGGGTGGTCGGGGCCGAGCAATGCGCGTTTCTCTCATACACACACGCGCGTGGGTGCGAGGCGTTGGGCTCTAACTGTACCCGAGCGATTGCACTGCAGGCTACGCGTTACTGAACCCGAGCGATCGATCGATGGCTGTTGAATGAACCCGATCGAGCGATTCCTTCACTACTGCTCCTAACTAAAGTCGATCGATGCTGCCACTGGATGAACATTGAGCATTGCGGGGGGGGGGGGGGGGGGGGGGGTTGGATGAACAGTTCCCGGTGGGGGTGGATGAACAGGACCCCGTGGTGTTGCCTCTAGATGAACAGGACCCCGATCGATCGAGTCGGTTGGGGCTGGATGAACATGACCCCGTGGAGGGCAGGATGAACAGGACCACCCCGTGGAGGGCAGGATGAATAGTAGACGGTGGAGGGCTAGATGAACAGTAGCCCATGGAGGGGTGGTTGAACAGGAGCCCGTGGAGAGGGCTGGTTGAACAATAGTCGGTGGAGTAGCGCGTGGTGGAGGCTGGATGAACATGAGCTCGTGGATGGACAGTCGCAGGTGGAGGCTGGAGGAGGTCGGCGGTGGATGAACAGTACCCCGTGGAGGCTGGAGGGGGTCGACGGTGGAGATGAACAGTATCCCGTGGAGTCCCGTTTTGCGGTACGCCACACCCCTCCCGATGAACAGGACCCCCGTTTCGACCGTAGCGCTCCAACACAAGTCCGTTTCCTCCATTTTGCGGTATGCCACACCCATCCCGATCAACAGGACCCCCGTTTCGACCGTAGGAGGTCCGTTTCCTCCGTTTTGCGGTACGCCAGACCCCTCCCGATGAACAGGATCCGGTTTCGAACATGGCCGTTCAAACACAAGGCCGTTTCCTCCGTTCTGCGGTACGCCAGGCCTCGTTTCCATCAGCTGTTTCGTCCAAGCCCTCCCGATGAAGACGACGACGCATTCCGTTCCAACCCAGCCGGCTGGCTCCCCATGAACACGATGACGACGTTGTTTCTCCGTTCTGACCCAGCCATGTACACGAGCCTTGGTCGTACTTATGCGCGAGTAGGCGTTCGAGACCCTGCCCATATGCACGTACGTGGCCGTATTTTCTTTCTTGCACACTGGCCGCTATACGTATGTGTACATGCTACGTGTGCATCTCTACTACGACACGTGCGTGCCTCTACAATGACCAGTATGTACGTACATGTTCGTGACCAGAATGACAACGCTACGTATGCTTCGACCAAGTGGGTCCCGACTGTCAGGCACTTCCTTGCGCGCGAAGATGTAGCTGGTGGGTCCCAGCAGTCAGGGGGCGAATCATTTTTTTGCTCGGACGCACTTCCTTGCGTGCGGAGATGTAGCTGGTGGGTCCCAGCAGTCAGGGGGAAATGTTTTTTCACGAAATACGGTGGCCCGTCTGGTGGGTGCCCGCTGTTAGGTGGAGGAATAATTATTTTGCGCGTAATAAGGAGGCACTTCCTTGCTGCGGCCGTGGACCCAGCTGTCAGCCTCTCCACGTACCGTCCACGTCCGATGGAAGTTGTTCCTTAACCATGTTGACCATGCCGCACTGAGAGCACCAGGGAGGTGGACGACGACAAGGCCTAGGAAGGGGACGGCGCGGAGCCAGGGAAGACGCGACAGTGGATGCCCACTCATAGAGGAGTATGGGGGTTCACTGGTTCGCTGCAGTGTGAGGCTGCCATCGCCGCAGAATAATAGGGGGTGTGGGTGAGTAGAGGGATGGCCTGGCCAGCGGTGGGAGTAGTAGGGGACGGTGAGGCCTCTGCCGCATTGCAGCCGGCCACGGGAGGCAGAAGCACGAGGCACGACCGGTGCTGGTTTGGGCGGCTGGAGCAAGAAGACCAGAGGTTGAAGAAGCACTATGGCCGTTGGATGGACATCGTACTGTCAGTGGAGCTAGAACGTGCATATTGACTAAGTTGAGAAAGCCCTCCGCCCCTGTCAACTTAGTAGGCCCACAAGTCAGCCTGCCACTATACTAGGTCCCAGCTAGCAGGGGGAGTATTCATTTTTTTTGTGCGTAATAAGGAGGCACTTCCTTGCGTGCGAAGATATAGCTGGTGGGTCCAAGCTGTCAGCGGAGGTAACATTTTTTTCGCAAAATACAGAGGCCCTTTTGGTGGGTCCCAGATGTCAGGTGGAGGAATCATTATTTTGCGCGTAATAAGGAGGCATTTCCTTGTGTGCGGCCGTGGACCTAGTTGTCAGCCTCTCCACGTACAGTCCACTTCAGATGCATGTCGGTCGTTGACCATGTTGACCAGGCCGCGCCGAGAGCACCAGGGCGGTGGACGACGGCGAGGCCTAGGAAGGGAACGACACTGAGGCAGGGAAGACTCGGCAGTTGTTTCCCACGCAGAGGGGAGTACGACTGTACGAGGGTTTACTGGTTCGTCTGCCGTCGCCGGAGAATAACAACAGGTGTGGGTGAGTAGAGGGATGGCTAGGCCAGCTATGGGAGTACGATGGGGCGGTGAGGCCTGCGCGGTGGCACAGCCGGCCACGGGGAGGAGGGAGCAGGCAGTCCCGCCGGCGCTTATTTGAGCGGCTGGAGCAGGAAGAGCAGAGATTGAAGAAGCACGACGGCCGTTGGATGGACATCCAATAGTCACTGCTTGTGCGTCAACCTATTTTTTAGGAAACCTCAAATCTGTGGAAAACATCAAACAACCCATCTCCCATTATTTCTAATAATTTGCAGCCCATTTGCTAATTCTTAAGGTTTTTTTGGAGCCCATATTCTTTTTGTTAGCATTACAGCCCATATTGTGCCCACGGTTAAAAAATTATACGAAATTTTGCATATTTCGGTGCAGTCCGAACTGTTTTTAATCCCGAAATTTTGAGTCACATTCAAACTGATTTTAAAAATAAATGTATATCAATATAAAATCGAACAAATTGTCCACGCATAAAAATCAATGCAATTTAAAATCTCAAAATGAAAAAAAGAAGTTTGAAACTAATTGCCGGTTTGATGTGTTTTAAAAATGCACATCCCATTTCTCATTACTGATAGGCCATTTTCTCGGCCAGCCGAATGAAGCTCTCCTCGTCTTGAAAGATTTGCAGCCCAACAGGCCTGACAAAGCGACTTACTTGGCAAATCACAAAAAAATGGGCTGTGGCCATGGACCTAGCTGTCAGCCCCTCCATGTATAGTACTCTTCCGATGGAAGTCGGTCATTGACCACGCCTCGCTGAGAGCACCAAGGCGGTGGACGACGGCGAGGCCTAGTAAGGGGACGACACGGAGCCGGGGAAGATGCGGCAATGGATGCCCACGCGGAGAGGAGTACGAGGGTTCATTGGTTCGGCTGCGGTGTGAGGCTGCCGTCGCCGCAGAATAACATGGGGTGTGGGTGAGTAGAGGGATGGCCTAGCCAGCGGTGGGAGTAGTATGGGGGCGGTGAGGCCTCCGCGGCAGCACAACCGGCCACGCAAGGCAGGAGCAGGCGGCATGACTGGCGCTGCTTTGGGTCCCAACTGGCAGTGGGTATTCATTTTTTGTGCGCAATAAGGAGGCACTTCCTTGCGTGCGAAGATATAGCTGGTGGGTCCGACCTGTCAGCGGAGGGAACATTTTTTTCACGAAATACAGAGGCCCTTCCGGCGGGTCCTAGATGTCAGGTGGAGGAATCATTATTTTGCGCGTAATAAGGAGGCATTTCCTTGTGTGCGGCCGTGGACCCAGCTGTCAGCCTCTCCACGTATAGTCCACTTCCGATGGATGTCGTTCGTTGACCACGTTGACCACACCGCGCCGAGAGCACCAGGTTGGTGGATGACGGCGAGGCCTACGAAGGGAACGACATGGAGCCGGGGAAGACACGGCAGTGGCTGCCCACGCGGTGGAGAGTACGAGGGTTGACTGGTTCGGCTGCCGTCGCCAGAAAATAAAAGGAGGTGTGGGTGAAGCAAATAGGACAATTGAGTTGGTTTAAGGGAAAACCAGTGGTAAAAAAATCAGCGCTGGTAGGGAAAACAACAACAAAAATAAGGATGTAAATATGAAAAGTGAATTTTATGTATTTTCAATATAATGATACGTGTATATGAACTAGTACAATTATAGGTAGAGATTAGAAAACAGATGTAGGACATGCGTTTTAAGATGAAAATAGAACTGGGTTGTGTGTTTAATTCAGTAAAAAAGTGCCTGCGGATGTTGTAAGACAAAATATAACTAACGCTGGCGGGCCAGAGGCCAGTAGATACCTGTTGGATCTTTGTGCCCCATTGTCGTCATGGGCTGGGCCTGTTAAAAACAAAACCAAGCCTGGGCAGTCTACAGCCCAGTTGAAACTTGCTCGACCTGAAAAAACAATATACATGCTAAATAAATGAGAGAATTCTGCAAGTACAGACTGATAACTGGGATGCAACAGGGATATTGTTTTTCATCGTGATAATAAGAGCATGCACTTGTTTAGAAAAATTTGGAGAACTGGGAATTCGAACGGCAGGTGCTTATGCTACCCATCAAATAAAAATCAGGTGCCTGAAAATTCGTTTCGAAACAAATGATTCAACTTTATATCCATGTCGACCCTCGGTAGGATGGTTGGAAGCAAATGCCAAGTTCATACCAAAAGATCATTAACAACAATACCAACTTGCGGACGACAAGGTAGTACAAGTACCAATACCAGACTAACTATAATCTTTTTAGTCCTGGCCCTAGTGTTTGTCTGGTAGCAAATCTTGCAGAGGACCAGCTCCCGCTCCTTCTCTTGCTCCAGGTCCCCGAGGTGGTACTGGTGCATCACTCAGTTGCTCCTCTGCTGGTCAAAGTTCTTGTTGGTGTGCAGCACCAGAACCTTTTTGCTGCCCGTCTGCCGGCCGTTGACCATCACCGGCAAGGTACTGCCGGTGTTGCGCCACATCGCGTGCATGCCGCACTCCGACTATATCTTGCAATGCATCTGCATGCCCCTTTTGAACGCCCTGGAATTGCGCTATAAGAAATGCTTGCTTAGGCCTCAAGGTGCTCGATCAGCTCCTGGTCTGTGGGATCGAACTTGACGCCAGCCGGAAGCACCGGCCAATCCTTCTTCGACTTGCATGGGTTAATTCCAGTTATATGGTACTCAATGTATGATCAATCGACTGTTTTAAGTGAATGATGAAAGATTTCGACAAATAAGTGGTACTCCAAATCTGTAGTCCAGAATACCCGAACATGCAGTCAGGATTCTTGTGTCACCTCACGCGTAGCGTGTTGTCACATCAATTCAATGTGTGGACATGATGAATAATTTGACCGACGTATACTAGTACTGCTACTGTACTACTTACTAGTCGTATTTAGTGTCACATTTTAACCATAGGTTTAACAAACAAGTACGCACTTGAAGCCTAAGTGATATATATATATATATATATGTATGTATATATATATGTATATATATATACTGCACATCATCTCCATCATCATTATCAGTACATCCTACGCAGGTGAGTTAGGATGCACTTGATCCCAGAAAGGTATCTATCCTTCAAACCAGAGGAGTGCTTCAAACTAACAACAACACATAATATCCAACAAAGAGGGTCGTGCCACAACAGCAGAATACATGGCTCAGTCTACATATCAGTACGAATCAAGTTGTGCATATTTGCTGTTGGCATGAACCACATCGCCGCATGTCAGGTTTGCAAAAGCCATCCATCGCATGGAAGCTTGATGCCTTTCACACACTAAAGATTATCTGGCAACAAGCTGTGTCGACGAATCTCTGGATATGGTGATTCATGAAACCCATGGTATGATGTGTAAACACAGTCCCCCTGGTGAATGGAAGTTGCATAGCACGGTAATCATCACCGGTCATATGATCGATGATTGGTTGGATGATGGGATAATTGAGACCGAGGAACATGGAGTGGTTGTCGAGGCTGTAAACCCGCCTCCAGTTGAATACGCCTGGCCCAAAGGAGTTGGGATCTTTCTCGAACACAAAGCAGCCATAGCCATCAATGTGACGAACGCCCCAGGCATTGTACTGCATGTGGTTTGATGAAGTGGTTTGGTCAATTTGGTACGTGCAAAAGAGCATCAAACGACCACCGTCAGCTGAACGAGCGATAAACCACCCATCGGCTGGTATGATTCCAGGTCCTGGAATCATGAAGGCCAGCGCATTTGCGTCTGCTGCAACAATTCAAATTGGAGACCAAAAGGACCAAAATAAACAATCATGTTCATAGGATGTGTGGAATTAAGATTATTATAACAGTGACACATATCATAGACAGAGAATTGCAATGTCGTGGTCATAATCATACCCCAAGTTCAAAAAATAAGCCAATGGCTTTCATATTCTTTTTATTTTATTTTATTTTATTTTATTTTTAGAAAAGCAGGATTAATGGATTTCATATTCTAGCAATATATCATGGTTCAAACATCATGTAACAATGAGAGGAAAACAGATATGACAGGGCCTACTCATATTCTACCATAGCACTTACTACAGTTATCATATCAACTCTAAGCTATAACATGTGTTGTTATAAAAATCCTGGAAATGAGAGTAACATATAGCAATCATGAGGTTATACTCATAATATCTATTCTAACAATCATTAGATACCAATTGTTCTCATATTAACTCTAACAATAACATGTGTGGTCATAAAAATCTAGGAAATGAGAGGAACATATAGCAATGATGTGGTTATAGACATACTATATATTCTAAATTTGTAACATTGAACAGGCAGTCGTATTCTTAAGGTAAATATGATATGAGATGAGATAGAAAAATTACACGACGATAGGTTCCACCAGTATAGGCAGCCAACCTGTGCGTCGACCGCATAAACGATGCCATCGTGCACTATAGCATCAGATAGAAGTGTTGGGTAAAGAGGATCGACGATGAGCCATAACCATGTATGGTGACCGGATTCGAGATAGACTAATCCCATGTTGAACACGGCAATGAGATTGTAATCCATGTAGTCTTCTGATGGTGTGGGCACTTCGCAGATTACAAGCTTCAGCAAACAGAGGTCGAGCCAAAAGCTTGATGCGTCTCGTGCGTAGTAGGCAGGAGTGTCCGGCGGGCCACGAGGCTCGATGGCGGCGGTATCCAAAGATGGAAGGGTGATCTCTCGCTGGGTGTAGATATCCATGAGACGCCACGGACTACCAGATTGGTGGATGGGGACGATCTAGTTGGCCTTCATGCCTGCCCAGTAGTGGCCGCGCATGAAGGACAGGTGGACGGGTAGTGGTAGCATGTTGAGGGGCACCGCGGCAACCTCCATAGGATCGTCAAGTCGGTGTCTGGGCCACCTGCGAGGATCGGGCCTCAGCAAGCAGGGTGTCTTGAAAAGAGCCGGTCTGTTGCAGACGAGTAGATGGTACAAAGACACCGAGCATGCGGCCAGATGGACGATGCTGAGTAGGTCCATACGATTACAGATCTGCTCCAAGAGAACATCGGGGAGGGAATTCCAATCGCGGCTCTACGTGTCAGTCGTTTCTGCCATTAGGGTTTTCGGTGCCTGCGAGCCAGCGGGGAAGTGGATTCGGGCGGGTGAGCGAAGAAGCTTCTCCTCGCGTGGCCGAGTAGTGAGCGGGGGGATATGGTACGCGCGAGCTACCAAGGAAGATAGCGCGGGCGGGCGAGCAGTGAGCAGGGGGAAACGTTGGAAATATGCCCTAGAGGCAATAATAAAAAGGTTATTATTATATTTCCTTGTTCATGATAATTGTCTATTGTTCATGCTATAATTGTGTTATCCGGAAATCGTAATACATGTGTGAATACATAGACCACAACATGTCCCTAGTGAGCCTCTAGTTGACTAGCTCGTTGATCAATAGATGGTTATGGTTTCCTAACCATGGACATAGGATGTCATTGATAATGGGATCACATCATTAGGATAATGATGTGATGGACAAGACCCAATCCTAAGCATAGCACAAGATCGTGTAGTTCGTCAGCTAAAGCTTTTCTAATGTTAAGTATCCTTTCCTTAGACCATGAGATTGTGCAACTCCCAGATACCGTAAGGGTACTTTGGGTGTGCCAAACATCACAACATAACTGGGTGGCTATAAAGGTACACTACGGGTATCCCCGAAAGTATCTGTTGGGTTGGCACGAATCGAGACTGGGATTTGTCACTCCGTATGACGGAGAGGTATCTTTGGGCCCACTCTGTCGGGACCCCGACTCTATGCCACATCGATCTAGCATGTAACACCTCATATCACTTTGCGGCCTCACGCACGGTATCCCCACGGGTGTCGCCTTACCTTTGCTCGGGACCGTTTGCGCATTTTGGCACACGTATATGATGGTGTCGCTAGCATCCATATGATAAAGAGCCCGGGCTGACATGGCTAGTCGTAAACCCAAAGTGGCACTCACTTACAGGGACAGACATCCATGACCCAGCATCGAACGTGTCGGTCATCAACGAGTGAATCCAGGCTGTAGCACTGGGCTAACAGGACTCCGGTGAACCGGGCTGTAGTAGGCTAACAGGACTCCGGTATTCATCGCATGACATTTCCCCGAAGGGACAGACACAGGATCGAAGAAGGACACATGCCGGCCAGCCTAAGTGTTCCGGAGCAGTAGCAAGCTACCAGGGCTCAGTGGAAGCACTAGGAGACATTTCCCGGTAAGAGAGGCTACTAAGAATAAACAACTAGATAGTCAGATCCCACACATAGCAATACACATTACACGTACGCATAACATGCAAGTATGTGCTGTACAACATGGCATCACAGCATAACTCAACAACTCAAATAGATAAAGGCTCAGAAGAGCCATCATAGCATTTATTGCAAACAGGGGTCACAAAACCCATCATACAGAGCATACAAGCAACAAGCGGAAGCATTACATGTCTGGGTACAGACATCTACAAATGAAAAAGGCTGAAGAGCCTGACTATCTACAACATCCGATCAAGATCGTAGCTGAGGTACTAGCTACTAGTCGAAGTCCATGAGAACCCTAGTAAGACCGAAGTCTCCGCTGCAAAAACATAAATAAAGCAACATGAGTACAAAGGTACTCAGCAAGACTTACATCAAATCCTATCATACATGCACTTGTATCAAGAGGGTAACGTGGGGTTTAGTTGCAGCAAGCCAGCTTTGACTCTGTGGCTATCCTGTTCTACGACTACCAGAAACTCTTGAGGTGAAACAACGTACATGAGTCCACTAATCACCACACAATACACTACTATGGATTCATCCCCGTCTCCCTACGAGAAGGCCATCCATAGCACTCACACATGTCTTGAGCATTTTATTGTATCCACTTCAAGTTGTCTATGTACCATGTAAGCATCCAAGAAGTCCATAACCGCGGACCCGGCTATTCGAATAGATCATGTTAACCCTGCAGGGGTGTACTTCTTCACACACGCTCTCGCCACTTACCGCCATGTACACGTCATGTATCTTGGCAACCTTCAAGCGGAAGCCTGGCGAGGGTGTCGGCCACGACCTGACTAACCACACAAGACTCTAATCCAGGTTTATCGCCTATTCGGGTTCCATCCGCAAGGAGATCCGGCCGGGGTGTCGCTCACGGCCCCAAACGATGTGTACAGGGTTCCCGAGCCCACCATCCGGGTGCCACTCGGTACACCAGGCCACGTGTGCCTAGTCTGTCCCAAGCCCACCCTGCCGGGTGCCACTTGGTAGAAAAATAGCACTACCTACAAACACCAGAAACTAGTTGCGACTCCTGGACAGAGATCAAGTTGGCTAATAAGTCGAGAGGGGCACTTAAGCATTCCAATGTGTGGTAGTATCGAGTCATTGGACAACATACATAGAACTCAGTGCTTAAGGACGGTTCCAGTGAGACAACCCACCATGTACTCCTACATGGCCTCTCACCGCTACCTTTACCAAATCGTGTTCACACACTTCACTCTCAGCATCAGAACATATCGTGACACTCCAATTCATTCCCAATGAACCAGACCTGACACAACTCTAAGCAATAGCAGGCATAGCATGGTAGGAACACAACAATGGCTTCAATCAACTCCTACACATGCTAGTGGGTTTCAACTATTTACTGTGGCAATGACAGGTCATGCAGAGGAATGGGTTCAACTACCGCAGCACAAAGTAGCATATGAATCGTTGTTGTCCTAATGCAATAACTGAGAGCAGGAGCGAGAGAGTAGGGTTTTATCGAGATGAACAAGGGGGTTTGCTTGCCTGGTAAATCAACAAGGGAGGCACTGCTTCACAGACAGGTACTCTGGAACGTCTCCGGAGCAGGACCTATCGAGAAGAAACGGTGCCGGCAATCAATACACAATCATATGCAACAATATGATGCATGAACATGGCATGTAGATGTGATGCTGTTGAGCTAATGCAACTAGTAAACATTTGGTTTGAAGTCCATTTGAACCAAAGGTTCAAATGCATTTCTAAATTAAGTCTCTTATATATGCCATAATGTGTTTTCTCATATTCAGCATGTATAAGTTGGTTTGTCATGCATGAAACTAGTACAGATGGAAAGATTGCATTTTTCTGATAATTTTTCATATATAAATCATTTCAATCTGAGCTATGGTTGAATTGTTATGAATTTTTTGAAGTTTAGAACAATTTCTGGAATTTTCTGATTAAATTTAAATCCAGAATTCATATATTGCGTCAGCATTGAGTAAGCATGATGTCAGCAGTCAACTGGGCTGGTCCGGGTCAAACCTGACGTGTGGGGCCCACACGTCAGTGACAGGGGGGTTAAACAGGGGTTAATTTAATCCTAATTAGAAGTTAGTGGCACTGGGGCCCACTGTCAGTGTCAGGGGGGGTTAATTAAGCGGTGATTAGCACTAAGCTAATCACCTGACGGGCCGGGCCCACATGGCAGGGCTCAGGCGACGGGGCTCGCCGCCGGCGACCTCTGGACGCGGCGGAGTCCGCGCCACAGGCCACGGGGACGGCGTCTGAGAGCACCGGGGAGTAGCTCGGGCTCTCGCGGATCTGGAGGGGCAGGTGGAAGGAGCTAGGGAGGCCGGAGCTCGCCGGAGCAAGGCTCGCGGCGGCGGCCGGAGCTCGGCTTCGAGCGAGAACGGGCTGCGGGGCACGGGGAGGCCACCTGAGGGGCTCGGCGGCACCCTCGTGGCACCGGGAGCACGCTAGGGTGCTTAGTTTGGGCGGAGGCGGGCCGAGACGGCGGCAGCGACATGGACGGCGGCGAGAGGCTTCGGCCGTGGTGGGGAACGGTGCTACGGCGCGCGGGCAGTTAAACGGGGAGGGGGAAGCGGTGGCGGAGCTCACCGCGGTTGCAGCGGCAGTCGAAGTGGGCTCGGGGAGGCGTCGGAGGCGGCGAATCGACCGTGGCGATCTTCGGTGGCCGGCGACGGAAACGGCGATGGTGGCGGCGTTGCAGCGCGTCCGGGACCTCGTGGCTTGGTGGAGAGGAAGAGGGGGTCGAGGCGGAGCTTGCAGGCACAGCGAGGGGTCGAGGGGGAGAAGGTGGCCGCGGCGTTACGGTGGCACGGCTGCGGCTGCGCTCGGGCTCGAGAGGGAGAGGGAGCAGAAAAGGGGGGAAGAGTTCGGGAGAGAGTGAGAGGGCGGTCGGGGCTGCGTGGCGTCGTCCGGGGCGTTCCAGGGCGACGAGGAGGAAGCAGGAGGTGGCCAGGGGAAGCAGGAGGTGGAGGCGCGGCGGTGCGCGCACGTCGGGCACGCGTCGTCCCCCTGTCGGGGAGGAAGACGACAGAGGAGGGGGGCCAGGTGGGCTGGGCCGCCTGCTGGCTGGGCCGGCCTGCTGCGGCTGGGCTGCACAGGGGGGGAGCCCCAGGTAAGCCCCTCCTTTCTTTTATTTTTGTTTTCTAATTTTTCTGACATTTGTTTTGATTTAATAAAATACTAAATCAATTTATTACCTTATGCCAATTTTTGCAGGAGCTAGATATATTATTCCAGAGCTCCTTTATAAATGGCATAATTTTTGGACCATATTTCATATATATAGAAATTTATTTCCAATGCAAATATTTATCGAATTAATCCAAATGGCCAAAATAAATATCCATGAGCTCTTAAGAATATTGTTTTGATTTTTTTATCTCTGTCCAATATTTTCAGAGAGCAACATGAGCATTTTCTTGGACCCTTTTGGAGAAATTTTTATTTGGGTCATTTTCAAAAATGATTCTGAGGGTTCCACCAATCCTCATTTCAAATTTAAATGAAATTTAAATATGATGCACAAATGGCTAGCTAGTCTAAGTCATACCAGACTAGGGATGTGACACACTCGGTAGGACATCATCATAATGAGCTCAATATGATCAAGAAGTTGTTCACGGGATGATGTGTTACGAAAACGAGTAAAGAGACTTGCCGTAACGATATTAAACAAGGTATCGGTATACCGACAATCAAATCTTGGGCAAGTATCGTACTGATAGACAAAGGGAATTGTATACAGGATTGATTGAATCCTCGACATCATGGTTCATCCGATGAGATTATCGTGGAGCATGTGGGAGACAACATGGGTACCCAGATCCCGCTATTAGTTATTGACCGGAGAGTTGTCTCGATCATGTCTACGTGTCTCCCGAACCCGTAGGGTCTACACACTTAAGGTTCGGTGACGCTAGAGTTGTAGAGATATTAGTATGAGGTTAACCGAAATTTTTTCGGAGTCCCGGATGAGATCCCGGACGTCACGAGGAGTTCCAGAATGGTTCAGAGGTAAAGATTTATATATAGGAAGTCCAGTTTCGGCCACCAGGAGAGTTTCGGGGGTCACCGGTATTGTACCGGGACCACCGGAAGGGTCCCAGGGGTCCACCGGGAGGGGCCACCTATCCCGGAGGGCCCCACGGGCTGAAGTGCCATGGGAACCAGCCACTGGTGGGCTGGTGCGTGATAACCCACATGTATAGGGGATCACAACAGTTTTTGAGGGTAGAGTATTCAACCCAAATTTATTGATTCGACACAAGGGGAGCCAAAGAATACTCTCAAGTATTAGCAGCTGAATTGTCAATTCAAGCACACATGGAAACTTAATATCTGTAGCAAAGTGTTTAGTAGCAAAGTAATATGATAGTAGTGATAACAGTAACAAAAGGTAAAAGTAGTAAAAGTAGTGTTTTTGGTATTTTGTAGTGCTGATAGCAATAGCAACGGGAAAGTAAATAAGCGAAGAACAATATATGGAAAGCTCGTAGGCAATGGATCGGTGATGGAGAATTATGCCAGATGCGGTTCATCATGTAACAGTCATAACCTAGGGTGGCACAGAACTAGCTGCAGTTCATTGATATAATGTAGGTATGTATTCCAAACATAGTCATACGTGCTTATGGAAAAGAACTTGCATGACATCTTTTGTCCTACCCTCCCATGGCAGCGGGGTCCTTACAAAAACTAAGGGATATTAAGGCCTCCTTTTAATAGAGAACCAGAACAAAGCATTAACACATAGTGAATACATGAACTCCTCAAACTACAGTCATCACCGGTAAGTATCCCGATTATTGTCACTTCAGGGTTAACGGATCATAACACATAATAGGCGACTATAGACTTGCAAGATAGGATCGAGAACACTCATATATTGATGAAAACATAATAGGTTCAGATCTAAAATCATGGCACTCAGGCCCTAGTGACAAGCATTAAGCATAGCAAAGTCATAGCAACATCAATCTCAGAACATAGTGGATACTAGGGATCAAACCCTAACAAAACTAACTCGATCACATGATAGATCCCATCCAACCCATCACCGTCCAGCAAGCCTATGATGGAATTACTCGCGCACGGCGGTGAGCATCATGAAATTGGTGATGGAGGCTGGTTGGTGATGACGATGGCGACGGATTCCCCTCTCCGGAGCCCCGAACGGACTCCAGATCAGCCCTCCCGAGAGGTTTTAGGGCTTGGCGGCGGCTCCATATCGTAAAATGCGATGATTTCTTCTCTCTGATTTTTTTCTCCCCGAAACTCAATATATGGAGGTGGAGTTGGTGTCGGAGAGGCACAGGGGGCCACGAGGTAGGGGGGCACGCCCCCACCCTCGTGGAGACACGGTGGGCCCCTGGCCTTCATCTTTGGCCGGTATTTTTCTTATTTTCTGAGAAGTGGCTCCGTGAAGTTTCAGGTCATTCCGAGAACGTTTGCTCCTGCACATAAATAACACCATGGTAATTCTGCTAAAATTAGCGTCAGTCCGGGTTAGTTCCATTCAAATCATGCAAGTTAGAGTCCCAAACAAGGGCAAAGGTGTTTGGAAAAGTAGATACGTTGGAGACGTATCAACTCCCCCAAGCTTAAACCTTTGCTTGTCCTCAAGCAATTCAGTTGACAAACTGAAAGTGATAACAAAAAACTTTTACAAACTCTGTTTGCTCTTGTTGTTGTAAATATGTAAAGACAACATTCAAGTTTTCAGCAAAGATTATAACTAACCACATTTGCAATAACGCATAGGTATCAAGTTTACTCATATCAATAGAATAATCAACTAGCGAGCAATAATAATAAATATCGGATGACAAAACTTTCTCAAAACAATCATAATATGATATAACAAGATGGTATCTCGCTAGCCCTTTCTAAGACCGCAAAACATAAATGCAGAGCACCTTTAAAGACTAAGGACTGACTAGACATTGTAATTCATGGTAAAAGAGATCCAGTCAAGTCATACTCAATGTAAAATAACAGTAATGAATGCAAATGACACCGGTGCTCTCCAACTGGTGCTTTTTAATAAGAGGGTGATGACTCAGCATAAAAGTAAATAGATAGGCCCTTCGCAGAGGGAAGCAGGGATTTGTAGAGGTGCCAGAGCTCGGTTTTGAAATAGAGGTGATTAATATTTTGAGCGGTATACTTTCATTGTCAACATAACAACCAAGAGATGGCGATATCTTCCATTCTACACACATTATAGGCGGTTCCCAAATAGAATGCTAAAGTTTATACTCCCCCTTCCACCAACAAGCATCAATCCATGGCTTGCTCGAAACAACGAGTGCCTCCAACTAACAAGAGTCCCAGGGGGATTTTGTTTGCAATTATTTTGATTTAGTTTGCATAAAGCATGGGACTGGGCATCCCGGTGACCAGCCATTTATCTCGTGAGTGAGGAGCGGAGTCCACTCCTCTTGAGAATAACCCGCCTAACATGGAAGATACGGAAAGCCCTCGTTGATACATGAGCTATTCGAGCATACAAAACATGATATTTATTTGAAGGTTTAGAGTTTTGCACATACAAATTTACTTGGGACGGCAGGTAGATACCGTATATAGGTAGGTATGGTGGACTCATATGGAATAACTTTGGGGTTTAAGGGATTTGGATGCACAAGCAATATTCCCGCTTAGTACAGGTGAAGGCTAGCAAAAGACTGGGAAGCGACCAGCTAGAGAGCGACAACAGTCATGAACATGCATTAAAATTAATCAACACCGAATGCAAGCATGAGTAGGATATAATCCACCATGAATATAAATATCGTGAAGGCTATATTGATTTTGTTTCAACTACATGCGTGAACATGTGCCAAGTCAAGTCACTTAAATCATTCATAGGAGGATACCACCCTATCATACCACATCATAACCATTTTAATAGCATGTTGGCACGCAAGGTAAACCATTATAACTCATAGCTAATCAAGCATGGCACAAGAAACTATGATCTCTAGTTGTCATTGCAAACACGTTTATTCATAATAGGATGAATCAGGAATGATGAACTAATCATATTTACAAAAAAAGAGGTCGAGTTCATACCAGCTTTTCTCATCTCAGCCAGTCCATCATATATCATCATAATTGCCTTTCACTTGCACGATCGAATAATGTGAATAATAATAATAGTGCACGTGCATTGGACTAAGCTGGAATCTACAAGCATTCAATAAACAGGAGAAGAAAAGGCAATAAAGGCTCTTTTGTCAGATCAACAATAATGCATATAAGAGCCACTTCAACAATTTAATTATGGTCTTCTCCTATCGACCCCCAAAGAAAAGAAAATAAATAAAACTATTTACACGGGAAAGCTCCCAACAAGCAAAGGAAGAATAGGAAATATTTTTGGGTTTTCTTTTTAATTACTACTACAAGCATGGAAGGTAAATTAATTAAAAGCTACAATTAATTTTTTTGGTTTTTCTTAAGGTTTATTAAACACATAAGAAGAAAGCATAAAAAGGAAAATAAACTAGCATGGATGATACAATGAAAAAGTATCAGCACCGACATCTAGCAGTGAGTGTGTGAACATAAATGTAATGTCGGTGGGAAATTCATACTCCCCCAAGCTTAGGCTTTTGGCCTAAGGTGGTCTATGGCCACGGCTGTCCTGGCGGATATCCATAATGGTAGCTGGGGTCGTACTGCGATGCAATGGCTATCGCCTGCTGAGCTGCAGCGTGGCGACGAGCGGCCTCCTCTCTCCTCTCATACTCATCTGCCTCCTCTTTGGTAATAGTATATCTTCCTATTGCCTGATAATCAAAGAAGGCGGGAGCAGGGAGAGTGATATGGACAACACGACGTCTATCAAAGATTAGTCGATACTGGAGAGGTGATTCGTTCCTCTCGACAAACTGGTGGTGAACCATAGCATTAAAATCTAGGTAAGCAGGAGGTAATTCAATATCATCTTCGTGTATGGCTATACCAAGAAAAATAGCTATGCGGGTTGCATAAATTTCACCAAAGAAATCTCCATTAAGTCTATTAAGATGCAACCTACGTGCAACAATGGCTCCCAAATTATATGATTTGTCTCCTAACACAGCACTCCTAAGAATACTAAGATTGGGGACACACATGTGACATGCCTCATCTTTACCATTAATGCACCTACCTATGAAGAGAGCAAAATAATGTATAGCAGGAAAGTGAATGCTCCCTAGCTATGGTAGCTTGTGTAATATCTCTAGATTCTCCCACAGTTATGCTAGTAAGAAAATCTCTAAATTCAGATTTGCGAGGATCCCTTATACTACCCCATTGTGGAAGTTTGCAAGCAGTGTCAAAATCCTCTAGGTCCATAGTGTAAGATTTATCATAAAGATCAAACATGACAGTTGGAGAATTACGTGAAGTTGAAAATTCAAAACTCCTCACAACGGTACTGGTGAGATAGTGATACTGGCTGCACTTCTCTTCCTCGAAGCTCACTAGATAAGTGTTACGCAAATATGCGTTGAATTCTTCCTTAATTCCCGCTCGATCCATAAAGTTCTCAAACGGCCACTCACAAGGACGCACTGGAGCGTCTCTTGGTGGCTCTTCATCAACATCATGCATTGCAAGCCTGGGGCCTTGCTTCCTTGAAGAACCACCTTGGAACATTTTCCTAAGCATATTTCTTTCTCTGAAAAATTCTGAAAATTTTTAGTAACTTCAAAATAAAAGTAAACCAAACTCAATAATATTGATAGCAACTACTCCTACAAGTGCCTAGAGCCTATATCATGCATCAAAACTACTTTGAACCATATAAATTTGACATGCAAGCTCAAGAACAGGGTCACCTAAGCGGCAAAAATTTGCAATGAATAAAGCACTAGAAAAAAAACTAATTGGACCAATGGAGGAGTCACATACCAAGGAACAATCTCCCCAAGCAGTTTTGTGAGAGGTGCTTTGAGCAAGGAGATCGAAAATGGCAGCAAGATAAGCTAGAACTCGTGCTTGAGCTGGATATTCGTGTTTGGGGGAGGTAGATGAAGTGTGTGGGTGCAGGAATAAGTGGAGGAGGGCCACCGTGGGCTCACGAGGCAGGGGGCGCGCCCTCCAACCTCATGGGCAGGTGGTTGACCCCCCTGTTGTGTTCTCAGTGCCAAATATTCTCAAATATTCTAGAAAAAATCATATTTAAATTTCAGGGCATTCGGGGAACTTTTATTTTTGAGGTATTTTTATATTGCACGGATAATCAGATAACAAACAGAAAAATATTTATTTTAATTTTATTTAATGTAAATAACAGAAAGTAAAAGTGGGGTACAGAAGGTTGTGCCTTCTAGTTTCATCCATCTCATGATCATCAAAAGGAATCCAATAAGAAGGTTGATCAAGTTTTGTTAACGAACTCATTCCGAATAACATGGAACCAGAGAAATTTCGAATAACACTATGTTACCTCAATGGGGATATGCACATCCCCAATAATTAGAATATCATATTTCTTCTTGACAGTAGGAAGCGGAAATTCAAAACCTCCAAATATAATCGATGGCATTTTCCCAATAGAGTTGATACTATGAACTTGAGGTTGTTTCCTCGGAAAGTGTACCGTATGCTCATTACCATTAACATGAAAAGTGACATTGCCTTTAGTGCAATCAATAACAGCCCCTGTAGTATTCAAAAAGGGTCTTCCAAGAATAATAGACATACTATCATCCTTGGGAATATAAAGAATAACAAAGTCCGTTAAAATAGTAACGTTTGCAACTACAACAGGCACATCCTCACAAATACCGACAGTTGTAGCAGTTGATTTATCAGCCATTTGCAAAGATATCTCAGTAGGTGTCAACTTATTTAAATCATGTCTACGATATAAAAAGAGAGGCATAACACTAACACCGGCTCCAAGATCACATAAAGCAGTTTTAACATAGTTTCTTTTAATGGAGCATGGTATAGTAGGTACTCCTGGATCTCCAAGTTTCTTTGGTATTCCACCCTTAAAAGTATAATTAGCAAGCATGGTGGAAATTTCAGCTTCTGGTATCTTTCTTTTATTTGTAATTATATCTTTCATGTACTTAGCATAAGGATTGGTTTTAAGCAAATCAGTTAATCGCATACGCAAAAAGATAGGTCTAATCATTTCAGCAAAGCGCTCAAAATCATCATCATCCTTTTTCTTGGATGATTTGGGAGGAAAAGGCATGGGTTTCTGAACCCATGGTTCTCTTTCTTTACCATGTTTCCTAGCAACAAAATCTTTCTTATCATAACGTTGATTCTTTGATTGTGGGTTATCAAGATCAACAACAGGTTCAATTTCTATATCATTATCATTACTAGGTTGGGAATCATCATGAACCTTATCATTAACATTACCAGATTGAGTTTCAGCATCAGAAATAGAAATATCGTTTGGATTCTCAGGTGTTTCAACAATAGGATCACTAGAAGCATGCAAAGTTTTATCATTTTCCTTTTTCTTCCTTTTAGAAGGACTAGGTGCATCTAAATTATTTCTCTGAGAATCTTCCTCAATTCTCTTAGGATGGCCTTCAGGATACAAAGGTTCCTGAGCAAATCATTATCTTTACTATTCAATTCATTGAGCAAATTATTTTGAGCATTAAGTACTTGTTCTACTTGAGTGGTAACCATAGAAGCATGTTTACTAATAAGTTTAAGTTCACCTTTAACATTAGCCATATAATCACCCAAGTGTTCAAGCATATTTGAATTGTTTTTTAATTGTCTACCAAAACAAGCATTAAAATCTTCTTGCTTAACCACAAACTTATCAAACTCATCTAAGCATGGCCTAGCAAATTTAGTAAATGGGATTTCAACTTTATCATATCTATAGACAGAAATTACCTTTACTACCTGTGTCGGGTTATCAAGACCATGAGTTTCTTCAATAGGTAAAGGATTAAGATCATATGTTTCTTCAACATGCGGTAAATTAAGACCGTGTATTTCTTCAATATGAGGTAAATTCTTAACATCTTCAGCTTTAATACCTTTTTCTTTCATAGATTTCTTTGCCTCTTGCATATCTTTAGCACTGAGAAATAGAATACCCCTCTTTTTCGGAGTTGGTTTAGGAATAGGCTCGGGAATTGGCTCCAGAGGTGTCAAATTATTTTCATTTGTCAACATATTATTCAATAGAATTTCAGCTTCATCCGGTGTTCTTTCCCTGAAAACAGAACCATCACAACTATCCAGGTAATCTCTGGAGGCATCGGTTAGTCCATTATAAAAGATATAAAGTATTTCATTTTTCTTAAGAAGATGATCAGGCAAAGCATTAAGTAATTGGAGAAGCCTCCCCCAAGCTTGTGGGAGACTCTCTTCTTCAATTTGCACAAAATTATATATCCCTTAAAGCAGCATGTTTCTTATGAGTAGGGAAATATTTAGCAGAGAAGTAATAAATCATATCCTGGGGACTACGCACACAACCAGGATCAAGAGAATTAAACCATATCTTAGCATCACCCTTTAATGAGAACGAAAATATTTTAAGGATATAAAAGTAACGAGTTCTCTTGTCTTTAGTGAACAGGGTGGCTATATCATTCAATTTAGTCAGATGTGCCACAACAGTTTCAGATTCATAACCATGAAAAGGATCAGATTCAACCAAAGTAATTATATTAGGATCAACAGAGAATTCATAATCCTTATTAGTAACAAAGATAGGTGAAGTAGCAAAAGCAGGGTCAGGTTTCATTCTAGCATTTAGAGATTGCTTACTCCATTTAGCTAATAATATTTTGAGTTCATTTCTATTTTGGCAAGCTAAAATAGCTAAAGAAGCTTCTTGATCAAAGACATAACCCTTAGGAATAACAAGTGATTCTTCATCATCACTTTAATCAGTATCATCAGATTCAATATTTTCAATCTCTCTAGCCCTAGCAAGTTGTTCAACAAGAAAATCACTAAGTGGCATAGTAGTATCAGGCATAGAGGTAGTTTCATCATAAATATCATGCATAGCAGAAGTGGCGTCATTAATAACATGCGACATATCAGAATGAATAGCAGAAGCAGGTGTAGGTGTCACAAACTTACTCATAACAGAAGGTGAATCAAGTGCAGAGCTAGATGGCAGTTCCTTACCTCCCCTTGTAGTTGAGGGATAGATCTTGGTTTTTGGATCTCTCAAGTTCTTCATAATGATAAGCAGATATATATCCCAAGTGACTCAAAGACTAGAGCTATGCTCCCCGGCAACGGCGCCAGAAAATAGTCTTGATAACCCACAAGTATAGGGGATCGCAACAGTTTTTGAGGGTAGAGTATTCAACCCAAATTTATTGATTCGACACAAGGGGAGCCAAAGAATACTCTCAAGTATTAGCAGCTGAGTTGTCAATTCAACCACACCTGGAAACTTAATATCTGCAGCAAAGTGTTGAGTAGCAAAGTAATATGATAGTAGTGATAACGGTAACAAAAGGTAACAGTAGTAAAAGTAGTGTTTTGGTATTTTCTAGTGATGATAGCAATAGCAACGGGAAAGTAAATAAGCGAAGAACAATATATGGAAAGCTCGTAGGAAATGGATCGGTGATGGAGAATTATGCCAGATGCGGTTCATCATGTAACAATCATAACCTAGGGTGACACAGAACTAGCTCCAGTTCATTGATATAATGTAGGCATGTATTCCGAACATAGTCATACGTGCTTATGGAAAAGAACTTGCATGACATCTTTTGTCCTACCCTCCCGTGGCAGTGGGTTCCTTACGGAAACAAAGGGATATTAAGGCCTCCTTTTAATAGAGAACCGGAACAAAGCATTAACACATAGTGAATACATGAACTCCTCAAACTACGGTCATCACCGATAAGTATCTCGATTATTGTCACTTCGGGGTTAATGGATCATAACACATAATAGGTGACTATAGACTTGCAAGATAGGATCAAGAACACTCATATATTGATGAAAACATAATAGGTTCAGATCTGAAATGATGGCACTCAGGCCCTAGTGACAAGCATTAAGCATAGCAAAGTCATAGCAACATCAATCTCAGAACATAGTGGATACTAGGGATCAAACCCTAACAAAACTAAATCGATTACATGATAGATCCCATCCAACCCATCACCGTCCAGCAAGCCTACGATGGAATTACTCACGCACGGCGGTGAGCATCATGAAATTGGTGATGGAGGATGGTTAGTGATGATGATGGCGACGGATTCCCCTCTCCGGAGCCCAGAACGGACTCCAGATCAGCCCTCCCGAGAGGTTTTAGGGCTTGGCGGCGGCTCCATATCGTAAAACGCGATGACTTCTTCTCTCTAATTTTTTAACCCCGAAACTCAATATATGGAGGTGGAGTTGGCGTCGGAGAGGCAACAGGGGGCCCACGAGGTAGGGGGTGTGCCCTAGGGGGCAGGCGCGCCCCCCACCCTCGTGGAGAGACGGTGGGCCCCCTGGCCTTCATCTTTGGCAGGTATATTTCTTATTTTATGAAAAGTGGCTCCGTGAAGTTTCAGGTCATTCCGAGAATGTTTTCTCCTGCACATAAATAACACCATGGTAATTATGCTGAAAACAGCGTCAGTCCGGGTTAGTTCCATTCAAATCATGCAAGTTAGAGCCCAAAACAAGGGCAAAAGTGTTTGGAAAAGTAGATATGTTGGAGACATATCAGTGCGCCCCACCCAAGGGCCCAAGGCGCCTAGGGTTGGAAACCCTAGGGGGCCGTTGCCCCCCGAGCGGGCATGCGCCCCCCTGGTTGGAAACCCTAAGGGGGTCGTTGCCCCCCGAGGGGCCGCCCCCCCTCTAGATGGGATCTCCAAGGGGGAATGAGCCTCCCCCTAGCCCCTGTAAATAGTGGAGGGGAGGGAGGGCAGCCGCACCCTAAGCCCTGGCGCCTCCCTCTCCCTCCCGTGACACCTCTTCCTCCTCTAGTAGAGCTTGGAGAAGCCGTGCTGGAATCCCACTGCTTCCACCACCACGCCGTCATGCTGCTGGATCTCCATCAACTTCTCCTCCCCCCTTGTTGGATCAATATGGAGGAGACGTCTCTGCTCCGTACGTGTGTTGAACGCGGAGGTCCAGTCTGTTCGGCGCTAGGATCATCGGTGATTTGTATCACGACGAGTACGACTCCATCAACCCCATTCTCTTGAACGCTTCCACTCGCGATCTACAAGGGTATGTAGATGCACTCCTCTCTCTCTCTCTCGTTGCTAGATGACTCCATAGATTGATCTTGGTGATCCGTAGTAAATTTTAAATTTCTGCTACGATCCCCAATAGTGGCATCATGAGCTAGGTTTATGCGTAGTTTCTATGCATGAGTAGAACACAAGTTGTTGTTGGCATCGATTTTGTCAATCTACTTGCCGTTACTAGTCTTATCTTGATCCAGCAGCATCGTGGGATGAAGCGGCCCGGACTAACCCTACACGTCACTTACGTGAGCCAGGTTCTACCGACTGACATGCACTAGTTGCATAAGGTGGCTAGCGGGTGTCTGTCTCTCCTACTTTAGTCGGATCGGATTCGATGAAAAGGGTCCTTATGAAGGGTAAATAGAAATTGGCATATCACGTTGTGGTTTTGGCTTAGGTAAGAAACGTTCTTGCTAAGAAACCTATAGCAGCCACGTAAAAAATTTGCAACAACAATTAGAGGACGTCTAACTTGTTTTTGCAGCATATGTCGTGTGATGTGATATGGCCAAAAGGATGTGATGAATGATATATGTGATGTATGAGATTGATCACGTTCTTGTAATAGGAATCACGACTTGCATGTCGATGAGTATGACAACCGGCAAGAGCCATAGGAGTTGTCTTAATTTATTTATGACCTGCGTGTCAACATAAACGTCATGTAATTAGTTTACTTTATTGCTAAACCGTTAGCCATAGTAGTAGAAGTAATAGTTGATGAGACAACTTCATGAATACACGATGACAAGGATCATGACGATGGAGATCATGGTGTCAAGCCGGTGACGATGATGATCATGGTGCCGCGGAGATGGAGATCAAAAGGAGCAAAATGATATTGGCCATATCATGTCACTATTTGATTGCATGTGATGTTTATCATGTTTTTACATCTTATTTGCTTAGAACAACGGTAGCATAAATAAGATGATCCCTCATTAAAATATCAAGAATTGTGTTCCCCCTAACTGTGCACCGTTGCTAAGGTCCATTGTTCCAAAGCACCACGTGATGATCGGGTGCGATAGGTTCTAAAGTTCACATACAACGGGTGTAAGTCAGATTTACACACGCAATAGACTTAGGTTGACTTGACGAGCCTAGCATGTACAAACATGGCCTCGGAACACGGAAGACTGAAAGGTCAAACATGAGTCGTATAGAAGATATGATCAACATGAAGATGTTCACCGATGATGACTAGTCCATCTCACGTGATGATCGGACACGGCCTAGTTGACTCGGATCATGTATCACTTAGATGACTAGAGGTATGTCTATCTGAGTGGGAGTTCACTAAATATTTTGATTAGATGAACTTAATTATCATGGACATAGTCTAAAACTTTGCAATATGTCTTGTAGATCAAATGGCCCACGCTAATGTTGCCCTCAACTTCAACGCATTCCTAGAGAAAACCAAGCTGAAAGACGATGGCAGCAACTACACAGACTGGGTACGTAACCTGAGGATTATCCTCATAGCTGCCAAGAAAGCATATGTCCTTGATGCACCGCTAGGTGAATCACCTATTTTCCCAGCAACTCAATACGTTATGAATGCCTGGCAGTCACGTAGTGATGATTACTCCCTGGTTCAGTGTGGCATGCTTTACAGCTTAGAACCGGAGCTCCAAAAGCATTTTGAGCAGCACGGAGCATATGAGATGTTCCAAGAGCTGAAAATGGTTTTCCAAGCTCATGCCCGGGTCGAGAGATATGAAGTCTCCGACAAGTTTTGTAGTTGTAAGATGGAGGAGAATAGTTCTGTCAGCGAGCACATACTCAAAATGTCTGGGTTGCACAACCACTTATCTCATCTAGGAGTTAATCTCCCGGATGATGCGGTCGTTGACAGAATCCTTCTGTCGCTCCCACCTAGCTACAAGAGCTTTGTGATGAACTTCAATATGCAGGGGATGGAAAAGAACATTCCTGAGGTATATTCAATGCTGAAATCAGCGGTGGTGGAGATCAAAAAGGAACATCAAGTGTTGATGGTGAATAAAACCACTAAGTTCGAGAAAGGCATGGGTAAGAAGAACTTCAAGAAGGACGGCAAGGGAGTTGCCGCGCCCGGTAAGCCAGTTGCCGGGAAGAAGCCAAAGCATGGACCCAAGCCTGAGAATGAGTGCTTTTATTGCAAGGGAAACGGTCACTCGAAGCGGAACTGCCCCAAGTACTTAGCGGATAAGAAGGCCGGCAATACCAAAGGTATATGTGATATACATGTTATTGATGTGTACTTAACCAGCGCTCGTAGTAGCTCCTGGGTATTTGATACCGGTGCGGTTGCTCATATTTGTAACTCAAAACAGGAGCTGCAGAATAAGCGGAGACTGGCGAAGGACGAGGTGACGATGCGCGTCGGGAATGGTTCCAAGGTCGATGTGATCGGCGTCGGCACGCTACCTCTACATTTACCTACGGGATTAGTTTTAAACCTCAATAATTGTTATTTAGTACCAGCTTTGAGCATGAACATTGTATCTGGATCTTGTTTAATGTGAGATGGCTACTCATTTAAATCTAAGAATAATTGTTGTTCTATTTATATGAGAGACATGTTTTATGGTCATGCCCCGCTGGTCAATGGTTTATTCTTATTGAATCTCGAACATGATGTTACATATATTCATAGTGTGAATGCCAAAAGATGTAAGGTTGATAATGATAGTCCCACATACTTGTGGCACTGCCGCCTTAGTCACATTGGTGTCAAACGCATGAAGAAACTCCATGCAGATGGACTTTTGGAGTCTCTTGATTACGAATCATTTGACACGTGTGAACCATGCCTCATGGGCAAAATGACCAAGACACTGTTCTCCGGAACAATGGAGCGAGCAACCAACTTATTGTTAATCATACATATTGATCTGTGCGGTCCAATGAGCGTTGAAGCTCGCGGTGGTTATCGTTATGTTCTCACCCTCACTGATGACTGAAGTAGATATGGGTATGTCTACTTAATGAAACACAAGTGTGAGACCTTTGAAAAGTTCAAGGAATTTCAGAGTGAGGTTGAGAATCAACGTGACAGGAAAATCAAGTTCTTACGATCAGATCGTGGGGGAGAATATTTGAGTCACGAATTTGGCTCGCACTTAAGGAAATGTGGAATTGTTTCACAACTCATGCTGCTTGGAACACCTCAGCGTAATGGTGTGTCCGAACATCGTAATCGCACTCTATTGGATATGGTGTGATCTATGATGTCTCTTACCGATCTACCGCTATCATTTCGCGGTTATGCTATAGAGACGGCCGCATTCACTTTAAATAGGGCTCTGTCGAAATCCGTTGAGACGACACCGTATGAATTGTGGTTTGGGAAGAAACCTAAGTTGTCGTTTCTGAAAGTTTGGGGATGCGATGCTTATGTCAAGAAACTTCAACCTGAAAAGCTCGAACCCAAATTGGAAAAATGCGTCATCATAGAATACCCTAAGGAAACTATTGGGTATACCTTCTACCTCAGACCCGAAGGCAAGATCTTTGTTGCCAAGAATGGATCCTTTCTATAGAAAGAGTTTCTCTCGAAAGAATTAAGTGGGACGAATGTAGAACTTGATGAAGTATTGCCTCTTGAAACGGAGAGTAGCGCAGCTCAAGAAAATGTTTCTGTGGTGCCTGCACCGACTAGAGAGGAAGTTAATGATGATGATCATGAAACTTCAGATCAAGTTGCTACTGAACTTCGTAGGTCCACAAGGACACGTTCTGCACCGGAGTGGTACGGCAACCCTGTCCTAGAAATCATGTTGTTAGACAATGGTCAACCTTCGAACTATGAAGAAGCGATGGCGGGCCCAGATTCCAACAAATGGCTTGAAGCCATGAAATCCGAGATAGGATCCATGTATGAAAATGAAGTATGGACTTTGACAGACTTGCTGATCGGCGATCCATAGAAAATAAATGGATCTTTAAGAAGAAGACAGACGCGGATGGTAATGTAACCATCTATAAGGCTCGACTCGTCGCTAAAGGTTATCACAAGTTCAAGGGGTTGACTACGATGAGACCTTCTCACCCGTAGCGAAGCTGAAGTCTATATGAATCATGTTAGCAATTGCCGCATTCTATGATTATGAGATATGGCAAATGGACGTCAAAACGGCATTTCTTAATGGTTTCCTTAAGGAAGAATTGTATATGATGCAGCCGGAAGGTTTTGTCGATCCTAAGAATGCTGAAAAGGTATGCAAGCTCCAACGCTCGATCTATGGGCTGGTGCAAGCATCTCGGAGTTGGAACATTCGTTTTGATGAGATGATCAAAGTGTTTGGGTTTACGCAGATTTATGGAGAAGCCTGTGTTTACAAGAAAGTGAGTGGGAGCTCTGTAGCATTTCTCATATTATATTGATGGGAAATGATATAGAACTCTTGGAAAGCATAAAGGCCTACTTGAATAAGTGTTTTTCAACGAAGGACCTTGGAGAAGCTGCTTACATATTAGGTATCAAGATCTATAGAGATAGATCGAGATGCCTCATTGGTCTTTCACAAAGCACGTACCTTGACAAGATATTGAAGAAGTTCAATATGGATCAGTCCAAGAAGGGGTTCTTGCCTATATTGCAAGGTGTGAGATTGAGCACGGCTCAATGACCGACCACGGTAGAAGATAGGGAAAAGATGAGTGTCATCCCCTATGCCTTGGCCATAGGGTCTATTATGTATGCCATGCTATGTACCAGACCTGATGTAAACCTTGCCATAAGTTTGGTGGGAAGGTACCAAAGTAATCCCGGCATCGAACACTGGACATCGGTCAAGAATATCCTAAAGTACCTGAAAAGGACTAAGGATATGTTTCTCGTTTATGGAGGTGACGAAGAGCTCGTTGTAAAGGGTTACATTGATGCTAGCTTCAACACAGATCTGGATGACTCCAAGTCACAAACCGGATATGTGTATATTTTGAATGGTGGGGCAGTCAGCTGGTGTAGTTGCAAGTAAAGCGTCGTGGCGGGATCTACATGTGAAGCGGAGTACATGGCAGCCTCGGAGGCGGCACATGAAGCAATCTGGATGAAGGAGTTCATTACTGTCGGTGTTCTGGGAATGGGGGTCCCCAGACTTGCCTGCCTGCGGCCTGCGGCGTGGCTCAAAGGGGGGCCCAGCACGGCCCATCTTCATCAACACAGATCCAAGACCCTCGCGAGGGGCCAAGCCTCGCAGGGCGGACGACACGGAGCTTCCTCAGGCACGGCTTCACCAGGCTGGCTCACGAGGAGGCGGAGAGATCAAGGCGGGGTACCTCACGAGGTGCCTGTGACGCAAGCCATGACGACCAAGGGCACCAGGCGGGCGCCAGCCCGCGCAGTGTCCTCCTTTCCCCTTTGGTGCAAAGGGGGCAAGCGCAGCCGCGGAGTACTGAGGCATCAGGCAAATGTTGCCGTTTCGGTGCAACAAGACCAAGACCAGGAGGACCGCAAGACGGCGGTCATCATGGAGCCCAAGACGGCGTCACCACCAGAGCTTTGTGCAGGCGAGGACCAACTTTAGTCAGGATAAGTGTACTAGATGTTCCCCTTCAAGATGGCCAATTGTTGGCGCCCTTCCCGCTCAATATTTGGGAAGAGGCCTAGGGCCATTGCCTATAAATAGGACCAGCCACCCACAAGGATCGAGAGGGGGGTTCAAGGTAAAATGAAGGTTAGAGACAGAGATCTAGGATCAAGGATCGGATCGAAACCAGAGAGAGAGAAGGGTGACTGAACTCCTCCTAGCAGTTCGTCCCCCCCCCCCAACAAAGAGTAGACCCTCGCGAGGCTGTTCTTACTTGTATTGTTCATCATCATCAGCCCAAGAGGCAATACACCACACCACACAATGGAGTAGGGTATTACACCACAACGGTGGCCCAAACCAGTATAAACCCTGTGTCTCTCGTGTTGCTCTTTCCTTAGCTTAGATCTTAGCGAGGCGAGGGGTGCAGGTAGGTAGAAGGCGAAATTTCCGCGCGCACCCCAGTGTTCGAACCTCAAGGGTCTGCCGGAACCCGAAATCCTACATTTGGCGCGCCAGGTAGGGGTGCGCCGGAATTCGTCTTCCACCACCCTGTTCTCCTCCGACCATCGCACCCATGTCTGACGCTCGTCGGGCCCGCGCCGAGCGCCGGGCCGCTCTAGCTTCCCGCGTCGCCCAAACGGCTCCTGTTGGCGGGCGTCCTCGCCGTTCCCCGTTACCTGCCGTCAACGCCGCCACCGGCCCGGCGGGGGACGAGCGGCAAGCATCGTCTCAGCATCCGTCAGTGCGGCAAGAGGGCCGCACCGCTACTCCCTCGCTCACCCATGGAGGCTCGAGCTGCGCTCATCGTGGCAAACGAGCTCCTGCGCTACCGTCCCGTCGACGACGTCTACGAAGAATGGCTTGACCGCGTCGCCAAGCTCGTCCGCACCGCAGGGGGCTCTCCTGCGCCGTCCGTCCCGCTGCACCGCACCCCGCCCCGCGCGGGCGACGAGGCTCCGGCGGCGCCCCGGCCGCCTCCTCTTCAAGAAGGCACCATGGCTCCAAGGTGCGTCGCCCCTGGGCGGAACCCGCTCCGTCAGGTGCCAGCGTGGCAAGAGCAGAGCTGCCAAGAAGTCCCTCGCCCGCAAGAAGCCGCCCGGGCGCTCCCTGCTCCAGCACGTCACGACGATGCTCCTGCTCCCGCACGCCAAGACCCCGCGCTGCTCCCAGCTGCAGCGCGTGGGGACATGCAAGACCAAGCTCTCCGTCACCCAAGGGCTCCCGTGGCCACGGCAGGCTGCCGTGCCTTCACCACCAAGCTATGCAGCGTCGCGTGGCCCGGCAAGTTCAAGCCAGACCTGCCTCCTTGTTACGACGGCATGGCCGACCCTGCAGAGTTCCTCCAGCTCTATAAGCTGGGCATCAAAGCTGCCAACGGAGACGAGAAGGTCATGGCGAACTGGTTTCCCATGGCGCTCAAGGACGGGGCCCGCACCTGGCTCCTGAACCTGGCCCCAGGCACGATCTCCTCCTGGGACGAGATGCGCACCTGCTTCATCACCAACTTCCAAGACACTCGCGACCGGCCACCCGCCGTGAGCGACATGTGCCGCATCAAGCAACAAACCGGGGAGACCGTGCAGAAGTACATCCAGCGCTTCAACAACGCATGCCTCAAGATTCCCAAGGTGACTGGGGAGGCCATCATCTCAGCCTTCTCCGACGGCATGTGCGATGTCAAGATGAAGGAGGAGTTGGCGATGCATGAAGACCTGTGCACTTCCTTGGAGCTGTTCAACTTGGCAACCAAGTGCGCTAGGGTTGAGGAAGGGCGTCTCTCCCTCCTCGAGCTGCCTGCCGCAGACCCAGAAGAGAAGAAGCCCAAGGCCAAGGATGTGAAGCGCAAGGGGGCTGCTGTGCTCGCAGCAGAACCAGACACCAAGCGAGGCAGAGATCTGCCTGAACCTCCCAAGGGCAGTCGATACTGTGTGTACCACGACCTCCACACCCACAACACCAACGAATGTCAAGAGCTCCGAGCCGTGCGAGAAGGAAGGATCGGCCGTCGCCTCGACCGTGGTGGCCAGGGTTACGGTCGAGGAGGAGGAAGGAACGCAGGACACTGGGAAGACCGTGGTCCGCGCCAAGGGTGGCGTGATCAACCTCGCGAGGATCGCTGGCAAGATCCGCCTCGCGAGGGAGACTGGAGGGATCAGCCTCGCGAGGATCGCCCACAAGGCAACGTAGGCCTCCCTCCGCTGCCGCCGCAGCCAAGGAGGAACGAGGACCGCCACCAGGACGAGGGGGCTGGGGGCTTCCAGGAGCCCCGCGCGATCGCCTGCATCCTGGGCGGGGCTCAAGCCCTAGCCTCTCAACGTATCTTCAAGCAGTTCGCCCGCGAAGTGAATGCAGTCCTCCCCAAGCTCGAAGCCACGCTCCCTCTCAGGTGGTCGGCGTGCGCCATCGCGTTCAGCTCAGCAGATCAGCTCAAGTGTGCGGCTACAGCTGGAGTCCTCCCGATGCTTTGTTCCCCAATCATCAGCAACGTGGTGGTCACCAGGACCCTCATCGATGGCGGGGCAGGGTTCAACGTCCTGTCCGTGGAAACATTCAACAATCTCCAAGTGCCCTACAGCCAGCTTCAGCCAATCAAGCCTTTCTCCGGAGTCACCGACGGCTCCACGGTCCCGATTGGGTAGGTCCGCCTCCCTGTCACCTTCGGGGCATGCGACAACTACCGCACCGAGCTCATCGACTTCGACGTCTCTCACATTCGCCTGCCGTACAACGCCATCCTTGGGTACCCAGTGCTAGCCAAGTTCATGGCCGTAACTCACCATGGCTACAACGTCCTCAAGATGCCAGGAAGTGGCGGAGTCATCATGGTGCCATGTGAAGAGAAGGACGCAGTGTGTTCCCTGGAGCGAGCCTTTCAGGCCGCGTCACTGGAAGACCCGGATCGTGGAAGCAGGAGGCTTCCCGAGACCTCCCCCAAGAAGAAGAAGACATCGTCCGGCCCGGCCCCTCAGGAGGCAGGCCCCTCTGGGCCCGCGCCTGCCCAAGGGGAACCTCCTTCCATCGCATAGGAAAGCGCGCCCAGCGCCCTCCTCAGGCAGGGCTCGGGGGCTCTCCCCTGGAGGGCCACCGACCTGGCTAGGGTCACGAGGGAGGCGCTTGGGCACCACATGGAGGCGTGTTTCGAAGCACGTTTCCCTCAAGAAGGAGTAAGGCAAGGAAAGCCAGACCCTCAGGAGTTCGTCAGCAAGGCCATTTAGGAGCTACAGGAGTCAAGAGTCATGAAAGGCGACCGCCGCCTACCAGCAGTGGCTCCCCATCCAGGCGAGGATGGTGGGCTGCGCGTCTGCATCGACATACCAGGGCTCAATCGAGTCGCCTCTCTGGAGCGCCTCTGGCCCTCGCGAGTGGGGCGCTGCAGACGTCCACCCCACAACTATGTTCGCATGCCTTACGGCTTACCGAACGCGGCTGCCACGTACCAGCTGTAACACCCTCGATGCGACTATAGCTCCCACGTGTCTAGGCACGACTTAGAGACATAATCGCGTTGAAGGCATATGTCGCAAGTTAGGCAATCTTCACAACATCCCATGTAATATGAATAATAAAGGGGAGAAACATAGTTGGCCTACACTCGCCACGTCAATCAAGTACATAAATAACATTACATCATCCAAACACTCATGGCCCGACTACGGCGCCAAAATAAAAGAGAACCCAACATGCGACAACGGTCCCGTTCACCCCCAACTGGGCACCACTACTGATCATCGGGAAAGGAAACAAAATATCGTTGAGAGTCTTCGTCGAACTCCCACTTGAGCTCATACGCGTCACCTGGAGCGGAATCACCTGGACCTGCATCTGGAGTTATGGTATCTGTGAGCCACAGGGACTCAGCAATCTCGCACCCTCGCGATCAATACTATTTAAGCTTATAGGAAGGGTAAGGCAAAATATATATGTGGAGCTGCAGCAAGCGACTAGCAAGTATGGTGGCTAACTTATTCGCAAAGGAGAGCGAGAAGAGGAGGCAAAGCGCGAGCGAGAAACTAGAGAGCTACCTGCGCAAACATTACTCCAACACCGTGTCCACTTCCTGGACTCCGCCGAGAAGAGGCCATCACGGTAACACACTCAGTTGATTTATTTTAATTAAATAAGGTTCAAGTGATCTACAACCGGACATTAACAAATTCCCATCTGCCCATAACCGTGGGCACGACTTTCGAAAGTTCAATCCCTGCAGGGGAGTCCCAACTTAGCCCATGACAAGCTCTCACGGTCAATGAAGGAATAGACCTCCTCCCAAGACGTTCGATCAGACTCGGTATCTCGGTAATTCAAGACACTTCGACAGGTTAAAACAAGACCAGCAATACCGCCTGAATGTGCCGACAAATCCCGATAGGAGCTGCACATATCTCTTTCTCAGGGCACACTCAGATGAGACATCCTACAAGTAAAACCAACCCTCAAGTTGCCCCGAGGTGGCCCCGCAGTCTACTCGGTCGGACCAACACTCAGAGGAGCACTGGCCCAGGGGGTTTACAATAAGATGACCCTTGGGCTCGGGTAACCCAAGGGAAAAAGAGGCTAGGTGGCGAATGGTAAAACCAAGATTGGGCATTGCTGGAAAAGCTTTAATCAAGGCGAACTATCAAGGGGTTCCCATTATAACCCAACCGCGTAAGGAACGCAAAAATCCGGGAACATAACACCGATATGACGGAAACTAGGGCGGCAAGAGTGGAACAAAACACTAGGTGAGAGGCCGAGCCTTCCACCCTTTACCAAGTATATAGATGCATTAAGATAGCAAGATAATATAATGATATCCCAACAAGTAAATAAAAGATGCTCCAACAAGGAACGGCCTCCAAACTTCACCTGCAACTAGCAACGCTATAAGAGGGGCTGAGCAAAGCGATAACATAGCCAATCAACGGTTTGCTAGGACATGGTGGGTTAGAGGTTCAACATGGCAATTTAGGAGGCTTACAAGCAAGTGGTAGGCATCATAGCAATGGCATAGCAAAAGAGCGAGCAAACTAGCATAGCAAAGATAGTAGTGATTTCGAGGGTATGATCATCTTGCCTGCACAGTTGTCAGAGTTGACTGGATCCTCACAAGCAAACTCAACGGGCTCCTCCATAGTGAACTCGTCTCCCGGCTCTACCCAAACAAGACAAACAAGTAGCAAGGACACAATCAACCACGTGCAAGGATCAAGCGATATGATGCAATGATGATATGCTATGCGGGATGCGATGCGGGATGCAAAATGCAAGATAAGACAGGAAATGCATGAACCTGGCCTCAACTTGGAATTCCAAGGGTGCCACTGGAAAGATGAGATGAAATCGCTTGAAAACAATATAAAGAACGCCGGAATCGGAGTTACGGTTTGGAAATGACAAGCGTTTTAAGAATGACACCGGTCTGCGATTTACAGCAAGTAGGCATCTAAATGCAATGAAATGAACATGCTACAGCCACCAAACATGACAACAAAATACATCGCAGGGATGCACACAAGATGCTTAACAAAAGACTAGCACTGAGCCACGGCCAATTCATCCATTATGAGGTTCAAACAAGCATGGCAAAAACGCAAATGCAAAACAGATCTCAGACTTAGTGAAATTAACACTTGTCTGAAATTTCAGATCACGAAGCCCTCTTCGGAGCAGCAAAACAACATGATACATGACCTGATTAAGGCAAGTAAGAACATGGCATGGAGCTACTCAACAAGCTTAACAAAAGACCCTAAGTGACCTGGGGCCAAAAGGGTTCACCAAATATACTAACGGGCACACAAACATAGCTAAAACACAATCAGTTTTCAAACTTAGTAAAAACTGAGACATGCTGAAATATAACTCACGAAGGCATGTAAACGAGCTCGATCCACTCACTACGGTGCAAGTCATGGAAAGGCAAGCATACATCCATTAAGAAGGCACAAAATACAAGCTAGATACGGCAAGAACAATGGTATAGCATGCACGGATCATTCACAACGACGCCGGCAAAATCGCAAACGAGTTGATGATCTGCCCAGATTCACCACAAAGCAAAAGTAGAGCTTGATTGACTCAAGCTAGGATGCTCCATAATTGCAAACAAAGACAAGGATGGATAGAGCATAACATGATTAACAAAACTCCTTTACTGATTATCCTCAAAAGAGGCACGGATCACTAGGAAACAAGCTGAACATATGGCATCATGAACTAAATAATCCCAGACTTAGTGAAAACTACTAAGTCCCTGAAAACAGATTTACCGGGTGCCTCACTTTGCAAGCTTGCACAAGTCACCACACACATCCCAAAAATGCATGGGTTGCACCTCTGGATAGAAGACAAAATCCTTAACAAAACATATGAAGGACTCCCAGGCATATCATGCACACAATAATCATGGCAAAAATGACAAAAGTCTAAGATGAACTAGCAGATCTGACAATTAACTCATGAAGGCCTCTTCTAACAGCATTTCGGGCATCAAGATGAACTCAAATGAAAATGATGCAATGGAATGAAATGGTGTACTCGTCGAGGCGAACATTTTGATATACTATATCCCCAAATCGGAGCTACGGATGCAAAGTTATCACTGGTCAAAGTAGGCATAAAAGTTAGGGTTCAGAGGAGAAAGTCAACCGAGATATTTTTTTTTCCAGATCCAGATCTGCACGGTTTTCGGAGCACGCCGGAGTCACTGTTCCTGTTCGCCGGAATCGACGGGGGAGGAGGCCGGCGGCTTGCCGGAGGGGAGGAGAGGCCCGGGGCGGCGCCGGCGTGGAGGAGGACGGCGCGGGGCGGCGCGCTCGCCGGAGGGACGGCGGCGTGGAGGCGGCGGTGGATCGGCGAGGCGGCGGAGGAGCTGGCCGGCTCGGGTGGCCGGAAATGGCGGCACGGTGGCGCCGGCCACCGGAGCCGAGGGAGGCGGTGGGAGCCGGGCGGCGGGGTCCTGCGGGCGAGGAGGCCGGGCGAAGTGGGCCTCGGGGGCCCTCCCGCGGGCCGAGCGGGCCGGGCGGCGGCGCGGCGAAGTGGGGCTCCCGCTCGGGACACGTGGCGTCACCCGATAGGTCCGGCGGAGCGGGCGGACACGTCCGCTTCCCGGATTTTTGTCCGGCGGCGGCGGATGGAGTTTTTTTTAGGGTCAGAGGAAGGGGATCCGCGAATTTTTGGAGGGGGTGTATTTATAGGCATAGGGGGAGCTAGGAGAGTCCAAATGAGGTGCGGTTTTCGGCCACACGATCGTGATCGAACGCTCTAGGACATGGAGCAGAGTTTGGTGGGTTTTGGGCCAAATTGGAGGGGTGTTGGGCTGCAACACACACGAGGCCTTTTCAGTCCCTCGGTTAACCGTTGGAGTATCAAACGAAGTCCAATTGATACGAAACTTGACAGGCGGTCTACCGATGGTAAACCAAGGCTGCTTGGCAAGTCGCGGTACAATCCGGAAATGTTTAATCCCCACACATGAAAGAAAGCTAGAAATGGCCACCGGAGGAGAACGAAGCGCCGGAATGCAAAACGGACAACGGGGAAATTGCTCGAATGCATGAGACGAACACGTATGCAAATGCAATGCACATGATGACATGATATGAGATGCATGCCAACGAAAAACAACACATGGAGACAAAGACCCGAACCCGAGAAATAAATATAACTTAACGCCAGAAACGGCAAGAGTTGGAGTACAAATTGGGAAAGTTATATCCGGGGCGTTACAACACTCCACCACTACGAAAGGATCTCGTCCCGAGATCTAGGACTAAAAGAACTCCGGGTACTCAGAACGGAGGTGACCCTCGCGTTCCCAGGTAGCTTCACGGTCGGAATTGTGTGACCACTTGACTTTGAGGAATTTGATTGACTTGTTGCGAGTCTTGCGTTCAGTCTCTTCAAGAATAGCAACTGGGTGCTCACGATAGGAGAGATCTTCTTGGAGCTCAATGTCCTCGATGTTGACAGTGCGGTCAGGAGTCTTGATGCACTTTCGAAGCTGAGAGACATGGAACACGTCATGAACATTTGCAAAGTTTGAAGGAAGCTCGAGTTGATAGGCGAGGTCGCCTCTCTTGCTGACAATCTTGAAAGGTCCCACGTATCTAGGGGCAAGCTTCCCTTTGATATCGAAGCGACGAGTACCTTTCATAGGAGAGACGCGGAGGTAAACATGATCTGCGATCTCGAAAGCCAAATCACGGTGCTTACTATCATAGTAGCTCTTCTGGCGGGATTGGGCTGCTTTGAGGTTATCATGAATGACTTTGCACATTTCTTCTGCTTCTGTGATTAAGTCATTACCCAGCAGCTGACGTTCACCGGTTTCAGACCAGTTGAGAGGGGTACGGCACTTCCTGCCATACAGAATTTCAAATGGGGCCTTGCCCGAACTTGCTTGAAAACTGTTGTTGTAGGAGAACTCAGCATAAGGAAGACAATCCTCCCACTTCATGCCGAAGGAGATCACACAAGCCCTGAGCATATCTTCAAGAATCTGGTTGACACGCTCGACTTGACCGCTTGTTTGAGGATGGAAAGCTGTGCTGAAGCGGATGTTGGTGCCCATGGCCTTCTGAAAAGAATCCCAAAACTTCGAGGTAAAGATGCTGCCACGGTCTGAAGAGATCACTTGAGGAATACCGTGCAGAGAGACAATACGAGAGGTATAGAGTTCCGCCAATTGAGCTGCAGTGATCGACTCTTTGATAGGCAGAAAGTGAGCCACTTTGGTGAGTTTGTCGATGACAACAAATATAGCATCATTGCCACGCTTGGACTTTGGAAACCCAGTCACGAAGTCCATCTCAATGTGGTCAAACTTCCATTCTGGAATGGCAAGAGGTTGGAGGAGACCTGCTGGCCTTTGGTGTTCTGCCTTCACTCTTCTGCAGACATCACATTCATTCATGAATTGAGCGATCTCGCGCTTCATTCGAGTCCACCAATAAGCTTGCTTAACGTCCTGATACATCTTCGTGCTCCCAGGGTGGATGGAGAGGAGAGAATTGTGAGCCTCGTTCATGATCACTTTACGAAGTTCACCTTTGGGCACAACAATTCGATCCTCGAAGAAGAGAGTGTCCTTGTCATCAAGGCGGTAGCACTTGGACTTGGACTGACTCTTGGCAATCCCAATCTTCACCTTTTTCACCATAGCATCAAGAAGCTGGGCTTGGCGAATCTGGTCTTCTAAGGTAGGAGAGACTTGAAGGTTGGCGAGGAAACCTTGAGGAACAACTTGCAGATTAAGTTTGCGGAAAGCTTCACAAAGGTCGGGTTGATAAGGCTAAAGAATCAGACTGTTGCAATACGCCTTTCTGCTCAAAGCGTCAGCAATCACATTGGCCTTTCCTGGAGTATACTCGATACTCGGATTATACTCTTGAATCATTTTGACCCATCGAGTTTGTCTGAGGTTGAGATTAGGCTGAGTGAAGATGTACTTGAGACTCTTGTGATCAGTGAAAATGTCCACTTTTCTTCCCAATAGAAGATGTCTCCAATTCAAAAGAGCATGCACAACTGCCGCCAACTCAAGATCGTGAGTGGGGTAGTTCTTCTCATTAGGCTTCAACTGGCGAGATGTATAAGCAACAACTTTCTTCTCTTGCATCAATACTGCACCAAGACCTTGGAGAGAGGCATCACAAAAGACCTCGTACGGCTTGGATTCATCAGGCGGAGTCAGAACTGGAGCAATGATCAACTTCTCTTTCAAAGTGTTGAAAGCAATATCACACTCCGGAGACCAAACGTACTTGACGTGCTTCTGAAGAAGATTTGAGAGAGGCTTTGCGATCTTAGAAAAGTTTTCAATGAATCTCCTGCAATAGCTTGCGAGACCGAGGAAACTGCGGAGTTGCTTCACGTTCTGAGGAGGTTCCCAATTTACAATTGCAGACACCTTCTCAGGATTCACGGCAATGCCCTTGGCAGAGATGATATGACCAAGATAAAGAACCTCATCGAGCCAAAATTCGCACTTGGAGAACTTGGCGTAGAACTGATGTTCTTTGAGCTTATTGAGAACCAAACGCAAGTGCTTGGCATGATCTTCCTTGTTCTTGGAGAAAACCAGAATGTCGTCGAGATAGACCAAAACGAAGTCATTGATGTAGGCGTTGAAGATGAAGTTCATCATGCGAGAGAACGTCGGAGGAGCGTTGGCGAGGCCAAAAGACATGACAGTGTATTCATATGAACCAAAGCTTGTTCTGAATGCTGTCTTGGGAATATCTTCTTCACGAATGTGAATCTGGTGATAGCCCATACGGAGATCAAGCTTGGAGAATACTTGGGCACCTTTGAGTTGTTCGAACAACTCATTGATGTTAGGAAGTGGGTATTTGTTCTTGATGGTCTTCTTGTTCACTGGACGGTAATCAACACAAAGTCGGTCCGTTCCATCCTTCTTCTTCACAAAAAGAACAACACAACCCCACGGAGAAGAACTAGGCCGGATGAGACCCATTTTCTCTTGCATATCGAGTTGCTTCTTTAGCTCTTTCAACTCTTCAGGTCCGAGCTTATAAGGACGTTTGCACACAGGTTCCGTACCAGGCTCAAGATCAATAACGAATTCAACTGGCCGGTGCGGAGGCATTCCTGGAAGCTCTTCTGGAAAGACATCTTGATATTCGCAAACGACTGGAATTTGAGAGATGGCATCCAATTCACCCTTCTCATTGAGAGAAAACAGACGGATAGTATCATCACGAGCGGCAAAGACAATTACATCCTCAGACGAATGAGTCAATTGAATCTGCCTGGCTGCACAATCAAGCTGAGCCTTGTGCTTAGAAAGCCAATCCATTCCGAGAATAAGATCAATACCCGAGTTACCAAGAACCACCGGAGAAGAGAGAAACTTGTAATCGCCCAACATGATAGAGACATCAGGAGCAACCAAACTAGAAGTCAAAAGCTTGCCAGGAGAAACAACTTGCATGACTTTGGGCATAATCTCGGTATCAACATTGTGCTTCGATGCAAAAGGGCATGACAAAAAGGAATGCGATGCACCAGTGTCAAAAAGAACTTTTGCAGGAACATTGTGAACAGGAAGGTTACCCATTATCACATCTAACGAGTCCTCTGCCTGAGCTGCATTCATCAAATTGACCTTGGCATGCTTGGGGTTATGCTTGACCACAGCTGTACTTGCCGATCTGACAGGAGGAGGAGGAGGAAGACGCCTCTGGTTGAGACACTTGTTGGCATAGTGACCCTTCTGTTGGCACTTGTTGCACGTGACCTCTGAAAGCGGACGGTGGTACGGAGCACTCGATCTTGGAGCTTGAGACGAAGTCTTGTTCTGAAAGCCAGGGTTAGGTGGGTGGGAAGAACCACTGCCACCTTTGCTCTTCTGCTGATACGGCTGACGGAACGGAGGAGGAGGAAGCCAAAACTTCTGCTGCTTGGCCACTTGAGTAGAGGAAGAAGGAGGAACATCTCTGACTCGCTTCCTGGAAGCATCACACCTCAACTGAGCAGCCTCTTGCTTTAGTGCCATGTTGTAGAACTCATCATATCTCAAGGGCTCGAAGAGAACAAGAGCGAGCTGAATATCTTCTCTGAGACCCCTGAACTGATAAATCATGCTCTTCTCATCAGGGACGTCCTGCTTGGCAAAGCGGGCAAGCTTCTGGAACAACTTGTTGTAGTCATAGACAGACAAAGAGCCTTGCTTCAGATTGCGGAATTCCTCGCGCTTGCTTTCAACCACGCTCTGCGGAATATGATGAGCTCGGAAATCTCGACGGAAATCCTCCCAAGTGATAACACGTCCACCTCTAGAGTCCTTGTACTGCTGGAACCATTCTGCAGCTTGATCTTTGAGTTGGAAGGAAGCGAACTTGACAAAGTCCTCAGGCCTGACGTTACTGCACTCGAAATGCTTACACAGATCCACAAGCCAATCGTCAGCATCAGTTGCCTCAACACAATTGCTGAAAGTCTTTGGCCCGTTAGCAAGGAACTGGTTGAGTGTAGCAAAGTGACTCTGATTGCTGCCTTGATTCCCTTGACTGCCTTGATTGCGCTCTTGAAGAATTTGCATGATCAGCTGTGTGTTTGCATTGGTTGCGGCCATCACAGCTTGCCATGCCTCTGGAGGAGGTGGGGGTGGTGGCGGATCAGGATTCGGAGTCGTGCGTGTTGGAGGAGCCATCCTGAAGAGGTTGACCACCATTAGCACATTGATAGATAAATATTGAAGCTGAATCCAACGGAATGAAAATTGCAACATATAGTCTTCACGTCCGAACAAAATGAACGAATGCATTCCTCTTGAAATGGTCATATATCCATAAATTGAGAAGCCACGTAGAATTAAGGTAGAAGAAGTAAAACAACAAGATACGGCTCGAGAACGAATAATCGGTAAGAAATCCCAATCTCAAACCAATATCCGTGGAAGAAGAACTAGAGCTACGAGAATTCCCACCTATGAAACTTCCGAACCTTTCCAGTTATGCAATCAGGTGTTGGGGATATAGAGGAAGCATAATATCTCACCCAAACTAGCAAATCCTACATCCAGCTGTATCCATCCTTCAACACATAACCAAGAAACCTTCGGAAACCATCTACCTCAACCTTCGAAAAGCATCCATTATACAAGTTATGGCAATACTCCCGAACTCCCGCCCCAGTACTGGGTGGCGTCGAGGTTATCTCACCAACGAACTGCATAAAAGAGATTTTCGATGTCGGCGAACATATCTCAAGTATTCCAGAATTGCAACGATAAAATTATGATGACAACACCTCAGAGCTCAACTCCCCGGGACACTTCCACTAAACCCCTGACAGGAGGCACCAAGACAGTATTCTCATCATAAGCCATCGGAACAATTCTAAGATACTTGCGTGATCCTAAATTTTTTTTAGTGAAATTTAAGAAGAGATGAGTCAAAACTCTACGTCAGGATGCCTTACCAGAGCAATGAGGAGACTGGGAAGTAAAAAGAATTCCTAATCTCTCCGATATATAATTCCTAAAGATTCAAAACATTTTTTTTCTGGACACAACTCGACTGCTAAAAACGATCAAGCAATGGGGCTCCTAAGGTCGGGGAAGGCTCTGATTACCAACTTGTAACACCCTCGATGCGACTATAGCTCCCACGTATCTAGGCACGACTTAGAGACATAATCGCATTGAAGGCATAATTCGTAAGTTAGGCAATCTTCACAACATCCCATGTAATGTGAATAATAAAGGGGAGAAACATAGTTGGCTTACAGTCGCCAAGTCAATCAAGTACATAAATAACATTACATCATCCAAACACTCATGGCCCGACTACGGCGCCAAAATAAAAGAGAACCCAACATGCGACAACGGTCCCGTTCACCCCCAACTAGGCACCACTACTGATCATCGGGAAAGGAAACATAGTATCGTTGAGAGTCTTCGTCGAACTCCCACTTGAGATCATACGCGTCACCTGGAGCGGAATCACCTGGACCTGCATCTGGAGTTATGGTATCTGTGAGCCACAGGGACTCAGCAATCTCGCACCCTCGCGATCAATACTATTTAAGCTTATAGGAAGGGTAAGGCAAAATATATATGTGGAGCTGCAGCAAGCGACTAGCAAGTATGGTGGCTAACTTATTCGCAAAGGAGAGCGAGAAGAGGAGGCAAAGCGCGAGCGAGAAACTAGAGAGCTACCTGCGCAAACATTACTCCAACACCGTGTCCACTTCCTGGACTCCGCCGAGAAGAGGCCATCACGGTAACACACTCAGTTGATTTATTTTAATTAAATAAGGTTCAAGTGATCTACAACCGGACATTAACAAATTCCCATATGCCCATAACCGCGGGCATGGCTTTTGAAAGTTCAATCCCTGCAGGGGAGTCCCAACTTAGCCCATGACAAACTCTCACGATCAACGAAGGAATAGACCTCCTCCCAAGATGTTCCGATCAGACTCGGTATCTCGGTAATTCAAGACACTTCGACAGGTTAAAACAAGACCAGCAATACCGCCTGAATGTGCCGACAAATCCCGATAGGAGATGCACATATCTCTTTCTCAGGGCACACTCAGATGAGACATCCTACGAGTAAAACCAACCCTCAAGTTGCCCCGAGGTGGCCCCGCAGTCTACTCGGTCGGACCAACACTCAGAGGAGCACTGGCCCGGGGGGTTTAAAATAAGATGACCCTTGGGCTCCGGTAACCCAAGGGAAAAAGAGGCTAGGTGTCGAATGGTAAAACCAAGATTGGGCATTGCTGGAAAAGCTTTAATCAAGGCGAACTATCAAGGGGTTCCCATTATAACCCAACCATGTAAGGAATGCAAAAATCCGGGAACATAACACCGATATGACGGAAACTAGGGCGGCAAGAGTGGAACAAAACACTAGGCGAGAGGCCGAGCCTTCCACCCTTTACCAAGTATATAGATGCATTAAGATAGCAAGATAATATAATGATATCCCAACAAGTAAATAAAAGATGCTCCAACAAGGAACGGCCTCCAAACTTCACCTGCAACTAGCAACGCTATAAGAGGGGTTGAGCAAAGCGATAACATAGCCAATCAACGGTTTGCTAGGACATGGTGGGTTAGACGTTCAACATGGCAATTTAGGAGGCTTACAAGCAAGTGGTAGGCATCATAGCAATGGCATAGCAAAAGAGCGAGCAAACTAGCATAGCAAAGATAGTAGTGATTTCGAGGGTATGATCATTTTGCCTGCACAGTTGTCAGAGTTGACTAGATCCTCACAAGCAAACTCAACGGGCTCCTCCGTAGCGAACTTGTCTCCCGGCTCTACCCAAACAATACAAACAAGCAGCAAGGACACAATCAACCACGTGCAAGGATCAAGCGATATGATGAATGATGATATGCTATGCGGGATGCGATGCGGGATGCAAAATGCAAGATAAGACAGGAAATGCATGAACCTGGCCTCAACTTGGAATTCCAAGGGTGCCACTGGAAAGATGAGGTGAAATCGCTTGAAAACGATATAAAGAACGCCGGAATCGGAGTTACGGTTTGGAAATGGCAAGCGTTTTAAGAATGACACCGGTCTGCGATTTATAGCAAGTAGGCATCTAAATGCAATGAAATGAACATGCTACAGCCACCAAACATGACAAAAAAATATATGGCAGGGATGCACACAAGATGCTTAACAAAAGACTTGCACTGAGCCACGGCCAATTAATCCATTATGAGGTTCAAACAAGCATGGCAAAAACGCAAATGCAAAACAGATCTCAGACTTAGTGAAATTAACACTTGTCTGAAATTTCAGATCACGAAGCCCTCTTCGGAGCAGCAAAACAACATGATACATGACCTGATTAAGGCAAGTAAGAACATGGCATGGAGCTACTCAACAAGCTTAACAAAAGACCCGAAGTGACCTGGGGCCAAAAGGGTTCACCAAATATACTAACGGGCACACAAACATAGCTAAAACACAATCAGTTTTCAAACTTAGTGAAAACTGAGACATGCTGAAATATAACTCACGAAGGCATGTAAACGAGCTCGATGCACTCACTACGGTGCAAGTAATGGAAAGGCAAGCATACATCCATTAAGAAGGCACAAAATACAAGCTAGATACGGCAAGAAAAATGGTATAGCATGCACGGATCATTCACAACGACGCCGGCAAAATTGCAAACGAGTTGACGATCTGCTCAGATTCACCACGAAGCAAAAGTAGAGCTTGATTGACTCAAGCTAGGATGCTCCATAATTGCAAACAAAGACAAGGATGGATAGAGCATAACATGATTAACAAAACTCCTTTACTGATTATCCTCAAAAGAGGCACAGATCACTAGGAAACAAGCTGAACATATGGCATCATGAACTAAATAATCCCAGACTTAGTGAAAACTACTAAGTCCCTGAAAACAGATTTACCGGGTGCCTCACTTTGCAAGCTTGCACAAGTCACCACACACATCCCAAAAATGCATGGGTTGCACCTCTGGAAAGAAGACAAAATCCTTAACAAAACATATGAAGGACTCCCAGGCATATCATGCACACAATAATCATGGCAAAAATGACAAAAGTCTAAGATGAACTAGCAGATCTGACAATTAACTCATGAAGGCCTCTTCTAACAGCATTTCGGGCATCAAGATGAACTCAAATGAAAATGACGCAATGGAATGAAATGATGTACTCGTCGAGGCGAACATTTTGATATACTATATCCCCAAATCGGAGCTACGGATGCAAAGTTATCACTGGTCAAAGTAGGCATAAAAGTTAGGGTTCGGAGGAGAAAGTCAACCGAGATATTTTTTTCCAGATCCAAATCTGCACGGTTTTCGGAGCACGCCGGAGCCACTCTTCCTGTTCGCCGGAATCGATGGGGGAGGAGGCCGGCGGCTTGCCGGAGGGGAGGAGAGGCCCGGGGCGGCGCCGACGTGGAGGAGGACGGCGCGGGGCGGCGCGCTCGCCGGAGGGACGGCGGCGTGGAGGCGGCGGTGGATCGGCGAGGCGGCGGAGGAGCTGGCCTGAAATGGCGGCGCAGTGGCGCCGGCCACCGGAGCCGAGGGAGGCGGTGGGAGCCGGGCGGCGGGGTCCTGCGGGCGAGGGGCCGGGCGAAGTGGGCCTTGGGGGCCCTCCCGCGGGCCGAGCGGGCCGGGCGGTGGCGCGGCAAAGTGGGGCTCCCGCTCGCGACACGTGGCGTCACCCGATAGGTCCGGCGGAGCGGGCGGACACGTCCGCTGCCCGGATTTTTGTCCGGCGGCGGCGGATGGAGTTTTTTTTAGGGTTAGAGGAAGGGGATCCGCGAATTTTTGGAGGGGGGGGTGTATTTATAGGCATAGGGGGAGCTAGGAGAGTCCAAATGAGGTGCGGTTTTCGGCCACACGATCATGATCGAACGCTCTAGGACATGGAGCAGAGTTTGGTGAGTTTTGGGCCAAATTGGAGGGGTGTTGGGCTGCAACACACACGAGGCCTTTTCAGTCCCTCGGTTAACCGTTGGAGTATCAAACGGAGTCCAATTGATACGAAACTTGACAGGCGGTCTACCGGTGGTAAACCAAGGCCGCTTGGAAAGTCTCGGTCCAATCCGGAAATGTTTAATCCCCACACATGAAAGAAAGCTAGAAATGGCCACCGGAGGAGAACGAAGCGCTGGAATGCAAAACGGACAATGGGGAAATTGCTCGAATGCATGAGACGAACACGTATGCAAATGCAATGCACATGATGACATGATATGAGATGCATGACAACGAAATACAACACACGGAGACAAAGACCCGAACCCGAGAAATAAATATAACTTAACGCTAGAAACGGCAAGAGTTGGAGTACAAATTGGGAAAGTTATATCCGGGGCGTTACACCAGCGCCTCATGAGGGCATCATGGAGGCACAAGAGGCAGGTGTTCCACAGCCCTGGCGGAGATGGAGATGGTGCGCGAGGAGCCACCAGCGCCTCCGGAGCCTCCCGAGGCCCCTAGGCCTGGGGGCTCGTGAGGATCGTCTTCCGCAGCCCACCGAGTCTGCTACACCAATAGTCCTTCGTCCACAACATCATCAGGTGACATCTTACAAGTTTCATTTCCAGCTGGGAGCGCCCCCCCAGGCTGCATTATTCCCAGGCCACGTGGGTCCGTCCCTGCGGCATGTATCCCTTTTATTTCATGTTGTTAGCTTACCTTGTTGGGGGCACCCCTCGGGCTGCATCATCCCCAAGTCGCTCGGGCCTGACCCAGTGATGTCCGCCTTCCCAGCATCTATTTGAATGAATCCACTCCTTCGCGGCTAATGTGTTTGACCTAGTTTCCCGCTCAACTGACGCCAACTGACGGAACTGGTCCCACACGGCACGACACTTGCGCATGGGTCCGTCCGTGCAACGCCGACAAACCTGAATGGCCGAGCTCTGGCCGCGGCAGCCCCGCATGGCGCCACCTCGTCAAGCCTTAAGTTTCTCATCACCCCTCGGAAGCAACCAACGGCTGACTGTCAATTGTCATGGCAGCCCCTTGTTCTTTCTATGATGGGTTTACAGGATCTCCTAAAGGAGCCACGTCAGGCGAGGCCCTTGCGGTGTCTCCTTCACTCTCATCCGCGCGAACCGCTTGCACGTTCAAGGGGGGGTGCATGAGCATCGCGACTCAGGGCTCCTACTGGCTCTCCAGCCCTACCCTCTGGCCTTGTCCACGGCATCGCGACCTGGCATACCAGCGACGGCTGCGACTCGCTCGAGGGCCGGGACCCAAGGACGTCGAGCGGAAAGGGGAGCTAAGGCGAGAGGGGAGGGACACGCGAGGACCTCGCCGAGCAGCCTCATGCCTGCCGATGCACGGACCCGGCGACACACTAGAGAGTGACCCCTAATTCTCGAGATAAGTCACCACCCAGGAGCGCTAGCTACCGTGGCACCATCCCCGCACCTAATGCAATCCCGTGTTAGCGACGCCGCTGTCCTTTCTCACTGAACGATGGCTGCTTGAGCGCCAAAGGGGACCTCCTGAGCATCGCGACTCAGGGGCTCTTACCGGACTCCGGGTCGCTCACCTCCTGGCCTTGACCACGGCATTGCGACCTGGCATACCAGCGACGGCTGAAGCCGCCTTGGGACTGGGACCTGTCAGCGCAGAGCACCAAGCCCTCGTGAGGTTCGAAAGGGAGAACTGAGCTAAGATGGAATGAGCAACTCACACAATTCTACGACAAGGGTTATATTAACAAAACAGGATCACAGGCACCTTACAAGCCCCCACGGGACGCGTCTTTGATTCCTCACAGGGAACAGATCCTAAAAGGACGCTAACTATGCGCGCCCCTGCAAAAGACGCCATCATCAACAGTGGGCCGTCAAGCACCGGCGCCAACCCCATCCAGATCAGAGGCGGCGACAGCCTGACGAGCCCGCCCTGCTCTAGGAGCGGCGCCGGCTCGGGGGCTCGTAGCTGTCGTCGCTCGTCTCCGGAGTCGCGAAGACCTCGTCGGAGTCGCTGGAACCTCCGACGCCTCCGTGGCCTGAGGAGCCGCCAAGGGAGCAGTCGGCGGGCCTAGTCCTCGCCGCAATAGGGTCCCGGCCACCTCTCCCGGGGCAGCACTCCAGCCGACGCCCGTTCGCGTCGAAGACCTTGAAGAACATCACCGAAGCACCATCGTACTCCAAGTGGATCATGAAGGCGCCGCTTGTCCTGCAAACCCGGGCGACTTTGCTCCAGCCTCGAGTCATGAAGACCTCACCCGAGGCGACGACCGCGACCTCTGCCTCGGTCGCGAGGGTGCTGCAACCGGCGTGCTGCAGCCAAAGCTCCAGGAGTTCTCCCTGCGAGATGATGGAGGCGAAGAAGGGAGGAAGGTGAATCCAAGACTGAGGAGGCATGGTGGCGTGGAGCACGAACTCCCGGGAGGAGCCCTCGGTGTGGACCCCAGGGGGGATGACCCATACCTTCGTGACCCATCGGTGCCGACTGCAGCGCCGCCCGTGGCAATCAGCATCAACTCCTTCAGGGCCCTCGATGTGAGCATACAAGGGAAGCGGGAATCCCGGCAGTGCCCGCTCGCACCAGGGCCTCGAGACCACCTGATGGGCCCCCTCGTCCGGGCCACGGAGGGCGAGCCGTTTCTTCGGCGGGAGCGGTTCTGCTTCCTCTCGGGGAGCCTTTCCCTTCTCTGCCGTCGAGAACCGGCGGATCGGAGCCATCGCAGCAAGACGGAGCAAGGACCGGGAAGAAGGAGAAGCAAGAAGGGTGGACTGGAAGGGCGCGCGCTGTTCCATACTTATGGCCGGTGAAGGCCAACCGCCGACCTCCATGATCGCAGGTAATCATGACCCACTTTGCATGTAGGGGCTTGTCCAATCGGTGCAGTCGCCGAGGCGCCATGGGGAAGTGGAGACGCTCACATCCAATCAACCGCCACGCGGTGCCCAAGACCGCAGGCTGTTAGGGCCCATGGCGCTTCGCTCTTGCCCTTCCGCCTCCCTGCACGGCCAAGTCCGGGTGCGCCTTGGGCCCGGGGGCTACTGTCGGCGTTCTGGGAATGGGGGTCCCAAGACTTGCCTTCCTGCGGCCTGTGGCATGGCTCAAAGGGGGGCCCAGCACGGCCCATCTTCATCAACATAGACCCAAGACCCTCGCAAGGGGCCAAGCTTCGCGGGGCGGACGACACAGAGCTTCCTCAGGCACGACTTCACCAGGCTGGCTCGCGAGGAGGTGGAGAGATCAAGGCGGGGTACCTCACGAGGTGCCCGTGACGCAAGCCATGACGACCAAGGACGCCAGGCGGGCGCCAGCCCGCGTAGTGTCCTCCTTTCCCCTTTCGTGCAAAGGGCGCAAGCGCAGCTGCGGAGTACCGAGGCATCAGGCAAAGGTTGCCGTTTCGGTGCAACAAGACCAACACCAGGAGGACCACAAGACGGAGGTCATCGTGGAGCCCAAGACGGCGTCACCACCAGAGCTTTGTGCAGGCAAGGACCAACTTTAGTCAGGATAAGTGTACTAGATGTTCCCCTTCAAAATGGCCAATTGTTGGCGCCCTTCCCACTCAATATTTGGGAAGAGGCCCAGGGCCATTGCCTATAAATAGGACCAGCCACCCACAAGGATCGAGAGGGGGGTTCGAGGTAAAAGAAAGGTTAGAGACAGAGATCTAGGATCAAGGATCGGATCGAAACCAGATAGAGAGAAGGGTGACTGAACTCCTCCTAGCAGTTCGTCCCCCCAGCAAAGAGCAGACCCTCGCGAGGCTGTTCTTCCTTGTATTGTTCATCATCATCAGCCCAAGAGGCAATCCACCACGCCACACACTGGAGTAGGGTATTACACCACAACGGTGGCCCGAACCAGTATAAACCCTGTGTCTCTCGTGTTGCTCTTTCCTTAGCTTAGATCTTAGCGAGGCGGAGGGGTGCAGGTAGGTAGAAGGCGAAATCTCCATGCGCACCCCAGTGTTCGAACCTCAAGGGTCTGCTGGAACCCAAAATCCGACAATTACTGACCTAGGAGTTATTCCCAATGCGTCGGGCCCGATGACTCTCTTCTGTGACAACACTAGAGATATTGCCCTTGCGAAGGAGCCCAGGTTTCACAAGAAGACCAGGCATATCAAGCGTCACTTCAACTCCATTCGTGAAAATGTTCAAGATGGAGACATAGAGATTTGTAAAGTGCATACGGACCTGAATGTCGCAGATCCATTGACTAAACCTCTTCCACGTGCAAAGCATGATCAACACCAGAACTCTATGGGTGTTCGATTCATCACAATGTAACTAGGTTATTGACTCTAGTGCAAGTGGGAGACTGTTGGAAATATGCCCTAGAGGCAATAATAAAAAGTTTATTATTATATTTACTTGTTCATGATAATTGTCTATTGTTCATGCTATAATTGTGTTATCCAGAAATCATAATACATGTGTGAATACATACACCACAACATGTCCCTAGTGAGCCTCTAGTTGACTAGCTCGTTGATCAATAGATGGTTACGGTTTCCTAACCATGGACATAGGATGTCATTGATAACGGGATCACATCATTAGGATAATGATGTGATGGACGAGACACAATCCTAAGCATAGCACAAGATCGTGTAGTTTGTCTGCTAAAGCTTTCCTAATGTCAAGTATCCTTTCCTTAGACCATGAGATTGTGCAACTCCTAGATACCGTAAGGGTACTTTGGGTGTTCCAAACATCACAACGTAACTGGGTGGCTATAAAGTTACACTACGGGTATCCCCGAAAGTATCTGTTGGGTTGGCACGAATCAAGACTAGGATTTGTCACTCCGTATGACGGAGAGGTATCTCTGGGCCCACTCGATAGGACATCATCATAATGAGCTCAATGTGATCAAGGAGTTGTTCACAGGATGATGTGTTACCGGAACGAGTAAAGAGACTTGCCGTAACGAGATTGAACAAGGTATCGGTATACCGACGATCGAATCTCGGGCAAGTATCGTACCGATAGACAAAGGGAATTGTATACGGGATTGATTGAATCCTCGACATCGTGGTTCATCCGATGAGATTATCGTGGAGCATGTGGGAGCCAACATGGGTATCCAGATCCAGCTGTTGTTTATTAACCGGAGAGTTGTCTCGGTCATGTCTACGTGTCTCCCGAACCCGTAGGGTCTACACACTTAAGGTTCGGTGATGCTAGAGTTGTAGAGATATTAGTATGCGGTTAACCGAAAGTTGTTTGGAGTCCCGGATGAGATCCCGGACATCACGAGGAGTTCCGAAATGGTCCGGAGGTAAAGATTTATATATAGGAAGTCCAGTTTCGGCCACCTGGAGAGTTTCGGGGGTCGCCGGCATTGTACCGGGACCACCGGAAGGGTCCCCGGGGTCCACCGGGTGGGGCCACCTATCCCAGAGGGCCCCATGGGCTGAAGTGGCATGGGAACCAGCCCCTAGTGGGCTGGTGCGCCCCACCCAAGGGCCCAAGGCGCCTAGGGTTGGAAACCCTAGGGGGTCGTTGCCCGCCGAGGGGGCATGCGCCCCCTGGTTGGAAACCCTAAGGGGGCTGTTGCCCCCGGAGGAGCCGCCGCCCCGGGGGCCGCCCCCCCCCCTCTAGATGGGATCTCCAAGGGGGCATGCGCCCCTAGCCCCTATATATAGTGGAGGGGAGGGAGGGCAGCCGCACCCTAAGCCCTGGCGCCTCCCTCTCCCTCCTGTGACACCTCTTCCTCCTCAAGTAGCGCTTGGCGAAGCCCTGCTGGAATCCCGCTGCTTCCACCACCACGCCATCGTGCTGCTAGATCTCCATCAACTTATCCCCCCCCTTGCTGGATTGAGGAGACGTATCCGCTCCGTACGTGTGTTGAACGCGGAGGTAACGTCCGTTCGGCGCTAGGATCATCGGTGATTTGGATCATGACGAGTACGACTCCATCAACCCCGTTCTCTTGAACGCTTCCACTCGCGATCTACAAGGGTATGTAGATGCACTCCTCTCTCTCTCTCTCGTTGCTAGATGACTCCATAGATTGATCTTGGTGATGTGTAGAAAATTTTAAATTTCTACTACGATCCCCAACAAGAAATGGTTTGCGGCCGATGATGGGGAAGGGAGGAGGAAGAAGAGTGGAAGACGGGGAAGAAAGTGCATTAAATCTCAATTCTACTACTAATACTACCAGGATATACCGTCCTTTGGAGTGTAAATAGTTACACCGATGACATTTGGGTCTACCACAAGAGGGTCCATATGTCAGTTAATGGAGGACAGAAGCGTGCTCTACTGGCAAACATGATGGCAGTACTGGGTAAGGCTGATTTAGTAACACCAACACACTGGTTCAGCTTATTAATTAAGTGTCCCATCTGCTGCAGCGTGTATTGTCACTTCACTGCAAAGACTAGTTGAATAGTTCCCTCTGACCGAGATGGGGAATAATGGATCGCGAAGACTTCCTTTCTACATTATCCCTATGCCTCTACGCTCACTTCACTCATTTTGCTCCGTACGTAGTCACTTGTTTAAATCTCTAGAAAGACAAATACTCCGTATTTCGGAACAGAGGGAGGATTTTACTCCGTATTTGGGAACAGAGGGAGTATCACCATATGGAGGGAACATAGGAAGCTTGAAATATGAACATGTCAATGGGAGGGAGTAAGCCCCATGCATGCATGCAACATGCAACACTCACACGTACACATGGACGCATGCAACACTCACGCACCCATGCGGCACACAACACACGATGCAACACACACGCTCACGCTCAAGTGCTCAACCTACTCCCTACGTTCGTGAAAGACTGTACATTTAGAGATTTACACATTGACCAGGGCATAATTAACGCTCAAAAGTAGCAGACTTATCTGTGCATGCGACCATTCAGAGAAGAAGATTAAATGAAGGTCGTTGCATGCTCTAATTAAGGATAGACATGTAGCCTATACCTAGAGCACAAGTTGGTGCATTAGTCAATCAATATCGATTTAGATTAAAGGCTAAATGCATTGGAAGTGTAGATGTACTACACTCTTTGTTTTTAGCTGATTTCTTTGCTCTGCCAACTGACAGGTGGGACCCAGAAACCAGGTGACAATTTAACCAGTCAACAAAGTGTCATGTCGACTATGTGGCCAGTCAGTAGGGTGCAATACGGTGCTCTACGATGAGCTAGTGATTGTATAATCACCGCAAAACTATATATAGTGACTGTAAAGAGTGTATTGTTACATACGTTGACCGCCAGTGTATTTTTCTCATTTCAAATTAAGCCATATTAACCAGAAAGGACGCAGTATGAACTAGCAGTAGTACTGCTTTGATGTGTCCCGTCAACTTGCCGAAGGAGGAGAATCTTGCTTACTACGCCTCTCCCTTGCCCACGTGCGCGGTGGTTTGCAAGATGAGGAGAGGGTTTTGACTACAGCACCCTCTCCCTCGCCCTCGTCCTCGCGGTGGACGTGCAGCAGTTCAATCGGTGTCAGATTGCCAGAAGCATAATGTGTATTGTAGTATCATCATTGTTCGACCTTTCAAAGAGGCGAAGAGCCAAGTGCAAGGTTCACACGAGTAGGAACTGTTGAACCTCCCGAAGAGGCAAAGAGCCAAGTGCAAGGTTTTATAGGAGTTGTTGTCCTAGTAGGAGCGTACTACAACTATAGCGAACGATGCTACTATATGATGCCGCCACGTCACGTATATCCAAATCCGTGCCACCTTTTTTCTCAAAGAGCGTGTTGGAGCCCGTGCAACAACCACACAAGTTGCACGTACAAATAACACATTTACTAGTAATAAATTCTAAAGGACAAATGCCAGTATGCCACACAAGTTTAGCTCCAATTCATGTGATAAATTTGTGCACGACTAGTCTACATATATTCACAGCGCTACCGTTCACAATTTACCGTACTCCACTTACACGTTATAGATGGGCTACATGTCCTCCTCTAGGTTCCAGTCCCAGGTGTTCTTCATGGATGGCACGATCCATAGCGGTGGGCAACGGGAATCATTGTCGCAGATTTCTAGTCTGGTTCCACACGATGGAAACTCATCCAAGCTGAAGCAGCATAAATCGGGGATAGCGTGTCCCAGCATGTCGTTCATCCGGCGGTGCACACTGAAGACACAACCATGCTTCATGAACGGCAAGCCTTCCGTGTCATGCACGGAAGGTGGCATCCGCTTCACAATGGGGTAGCTGTCCCCAATGAAAAGCGAGTACTCTCCAAGAGTGTTCCTCGGCACCCACGTAGCATCACGGGGGTCGAACTCGGCGCCGTTCATCTGGTACACGTGGCATCTTAGATCTGGACACATGGTGATGCACATAGTCAAGGTCCATGCATAATAATGTTGTGCTCAAATATGGTGGTCAGTAATACTGTGCAGCAAATAGTACTACTCCGGTATAGAGGAAGTAAAATAACCGGCTTATTATATATAGCCACTGTTGGCTACATGGATGAGATAGTAAGACATGGAAAAACAAAAATGGTGGCAGCTAGTGGGTTCAAGTCTTCAAGGGCCTAACTAGCTATACGCGTCCTCCAAGGTAAAAAGTACTCCTACTAGTACGTAAGTAGAGTACTAGTACAACAATGAAAGAGAAGGCGAAAGGGTTAAAAATGGAATACCTGGGTAGATGGTGACGGTCTGATCGTGGTAGATTGTGTGACCATGTTGCACATCAGTGGTACCATGGGTAAAGACTGCTAAGATAGTTGATCCCAATATGCCAAAGTCAGCTACAAGGTTCCAGGTTAGACTGAATCGCGGATGCAAATGCACATCCAGGATCGGCGATCTCATTTTGATTGCGGGATGACTGGTCCCTGCAAAATAATGGAGTACCGTTAGGGATGCAAATGATGGTTTGTGCATTCCGTTTGTAATCTCCCGTACCGTAGGATGGCAACCAGATGAAACAAGTCCCCTGGCTTGTCACCGCGAAGATGCGGCCTAGATGGTGCACGACGTCTTCGAACGTGTAGGGGTACAAATCTGCCGCCGCCAACATGCGCCAGCCTCTGTCGTTACTGCCTCTTGCATTGATGGCAATCCTTATGTCGAACACCGCGATGAGATAGTAATCATTGTAGCCGTGTCGCTTTGTCGGCGGGTCCTCAATTGCTACCTTCTTCAATCTCATGTAGGCATCATCATACGTATTCAAGCCCAGCCAGTCTAGAAGGCCGATCCCAATGGTGGAGAAGGGGTCTACCGGAACAGCCGCACTGATTTGGATGTTGTGCAAAATGATGGTGGTATCCGGCCGGAGGTATGCAAGCCAATCTTCATTGGCACTGACCCAGACCTATATATAAGACGGTGGGCAGCGGAGAAATTACGGGATGGAAATGGAATAACTAAGTACTACATGATCAAACTCCATTACTAACCTGCTCATCGGACAAAATCCGACTACCTCTCAACATCGGCAACTCTAGCGAAGTCAACGTGCAACCATGGCCAGGGAGTGGTCGAATGTTCGAAGGATTGTCTCATAGAAGAACCTTCTCCTCAAGGACGCATGGAAGTCCAACAAGCATGGCCTTTTCCCAAGCCATTTTAAGCACCGCCTTGAAATAGTTGGTGCAGGAAGCACCAAGTCTTGCGGCGGTGAGGACATCGGAGTGGCATGCGATTTCTCCCAGAGGATCATCGTCCAAGGTCTCCCAGCCCCGATGAGGAGGAGAACCGCCTGGCAAATCCATGGGAGCAGCAAAGAACTGCCTTCTCTTCGGGGGGAGGGGAACTGGTGAGGAGGAGATAAGAGCGTAGTAACCGTAGGGCCTCGTCCCTTCCAACTGTAGAGCGTAGTAAGCTAGCAGTTGTTGGCATGGATTAAGAAATTTTGGGTATGTTTTTGCTATTTTTTGTACATGCCAACTAGTGTCAAAAAACGTCTTACATTACGTGATGGAGCAGTACGTACCCGTACTGTAGCAGTACTAGTACTACTTTCTCAACTAGTAGTGTGAGGGTACAACTAGTGCTATGTACTATACTTCTAGTATAGTGCACCAGTTTTGAACTCTTGAATCTCAGGGCCAAGGAGCTACAGTTGGAAGTGGAGGGTACTACTGTTCTCTAGAACCATCACTGTACTATCAATGCAGGGAAAGTACACCTGCGTAGTGGCCTAGTGGTTACTCTCGATGCTCTATTCAGCCGCCCCTCTCACGTAGTTGGCCTACTCAGCCGCTCGTCTCACGCACACACTAGCAGCCTGTTTATCAGCGACGGTTTCTGCGGGGGCAGAACATTTGAGTTATTTGATACAGCGAGACTAGGCTTTTCGCTTCCATTTGTGGAGGTGTAATGGATCTCGTCAAACTTTGTTAGTAGTTCCTTCTTTATGAATGAGATTAAGCAAAGCTTTTGCCTCCGTTTCAAAAAAACACATCAAGAGGAATTTCTTTTATAGTAGAGCCGATAATGGAGTGAAATCCATGCATGCAACACCATAGGCTACAGAGTAGTAGTAGAGCACTTTACATACAGAGCCATATTGCACAGTTCCCAATGCCCTGTCAGGCTTTTCCGGCTCCTCGGGCTTAATTGGGAGGCGCTAGTTTAAATATGCTACTAGCTGATGAGGAAGCTGCAAGTGAGGTGCGGCTAGGGCGAGCACGCGAGCCACGAGATGCTGGGAAGGAAAACCCGTTCACGTGGCTAGGCTATCCAGTGCACCCAGATTGTGGTGCCGCACGTCCGTTTGACTTCAAAACTGAAACTACCTGTGTAAAATATTGGCTCGCAGCAAAGTTACTATTTAAAAAAAGACCGCAGTGCGTTCGGCCAGGATCGAACCCACAAAACGAGGTATACACTCCCGCAACCAGTAGTAGTACTCGTTGGAGTACAACGCAACATAGAATCACCTTTTGTCGCTAGTAGTACATTGTTCCTTAGGCTGGTCATAGTGGGGGTAACATAAGTGGTAACATGCACATAATTAAAGAAGAGAGAGTGTTAGAGTAACATAGGTAGATACCGTATCATGTTAAATTCTATGCTACTTTGTGTCATGCATGGCAATAAATATGACCATCTATGATACTAGTTTATGATACTATGCACTATGGAGGTAGTATCATACACTAGTATCATATGCATGTTACTAGCATATGATACTCCCCACTATGAGTAGCCTTACAAGAAACCCCTAATAATGCAAGAAACCACTAATAATGCCAAGAAACTACTACCACTTGCATACGTGGCAGACTTAAGATAAGACTACCTTATCAACCATTGTACATGCTCTTACCAACCAGCCCTACCAAGAAACGACTACTCTACAAAGTGTCATTATAGGCACGTTTCAACCCATGGCCCTGTTTGGATACATTTGTTGTCAATCTAACCCTGCCATCTAAACACCACTTTGGTTAGAGTTAGTCCAGGGTTAGAATCTAACCTCTGACTTAGAGTATCCAAACAGGGCCCATGTCGCCCATTAAGTCAACGCCTTCTATTCGACCGGGTGTTATGACTTGTGGGACCTACATGTCAGTCTGCACAAAAATCTCTGAGTGACCTCCTACCTTCGGCTCGTCCACCTAGTCATCATCGGCCACGGGACGCAGCTACCACCACTAGCAGAAGGCGAGGTCAAAACCGCCAGCGGTGTAGAGCCCATCTTGCGGCAGCCTGAATGCCAGCTCCGTCCGGTGCTCGCGGCCGCTAGCTAGCCAAGATAGCTCCGTCCAGCTGCTTGTCTACAAGGTTTGCTAGCTAGATTGGCACGGCGGCGAGGCGGCTTGCTCGCGCGCGCCGCGCTAAGGCCAGCCATCTGGCTCATGCGAAGGCCAGCGTGGCGGCTTGCTCGCTCGTGAGTCCTGCTCAGGCCAGCTTGCCAACTCGTGAGGGGCCAGCGCGGCGTCCGGCCCGTCCAGCGGAGCGGCGGCCAACTCGCTCATCACCGGTGCCACTGACGGACACGCATCAGTCCTCTCTGAAGTAATGTTCAGGAAAAATAATGATTTGAGGGGGAATAATAGGATAGAAGGTCAGATGTGGGTCCCTCGTGTCAACGGTCAAACAAAATTTGGTGGTTTAAGCTGCCTCGTTAGCAGGGACGTGTGGGCCAACCCCGTCATAAATGGGTTTAAACTAACCTAATCGGTAGGTAGTAGTTTTTGGCGTGGATTAAGACATTTGGGGTATGTTTTTGCTATTTTTTGTAAAATAGATTCCTCCTAGGGTTGGTTGAAAGTGGTAGTTTTTTGTTAAATACTCTACATATTGTAAGTAGGAGTGAAAGTTAAGCTTTGGAACCAAATAAGCAAGGCTAGTTACATAGTGCATATGTGTAGATGATTGAAAGTAAATATCAACCATGAGTGACTAATATCTTGATGGAAAACTCGAAACTATGGAATACTAGGGAAAAAATTGCATGGTTGGAAATACTAGCAATGTTCATGTGTGTTGCAATGAATCATAATTAGAATAATACTTATTCACAAGCTTGATACAAAACACTCTAATTTTGATATACATGTATCACTAGAGATATATTATGTTTCAATTAGAATATATTCCTTGCGCTGTTTAGTGAGGTCAGGGAGGGATGTGGTAGGTTTTATGATACTAATCATGGGTTTTTCTGTAAATTGGTAGACAAGTGGGATGTTTGTGAGAAAAGGAAACAACTTACCTCACAGTCGTTAGATGTAGGTCTACTAGTCACAAACGACGGATGGCAGACACACCATCATCACCAACTTAGTCTTCGAGTACTAACAAGATCCGTGCATCAAGATGCATTTTTTTATAAAAACACTCGTTGTGATCGACCCATGCGGGAGTAATCCTATGTGTAAAAACTAATGATATCTCCACAAATAGGATATAAGGTGAAGAGGAGTGGGGCGTGGTGGTGATTGGTGGTCGGACCGAGCAGAGGCATGGGGATTGATGACGCCGGCAGCGGCCACCAGGCCAGTTTGTTCCAGAGGCTTCCTTTCTTAATTTCTCAACAATGAGGTTGTTGGAGATAAGGATGAACGAGGGAAGGCCTTGTCTGCAAATGTGGAGAGGGGTGCGAGTATCTTTTAGTTTAATTTCCATCAGTCAGATATAGATCGGACAGTCTATATTGCAAGATGGCACGCGTACCATCATCACCAACTCGGTTTTTTATAAGAGAACAAATATAAGTATGGAGATACAAACGTATTATCGATACTTGTTTCCGTAGACTAGCATCTACATTCTATTCAACGCCTCAACATGTGAGGCCTTAGCACAATGACTTCTCGACTGTGTAAAACAAAGGTTTTCCCGTCGCCGATAAGGAGGGGTGACGGCGGCATGCTTTTTGTCTTGCTCTAGTCCTAGTAGTCATACTAGGTGGTCTAAGCACGTGTAGATTTATTCTTTTTCATGTCTCGTGTTCACTGTACTGCCACGACTGTTGATGAATAGACGGTAAGTTATTCACGGGGAAACCCTTGTTGGGCGTGTTTGCGAGAGAGAGAGAGAGAGAGAGAGAGAGAGAGAGAGAGAGTGTGTGTGTGTGCGTGTCTGATATGTCTAGAGGCTGAGGCAATGATAACAGATTCTTTGTGTCTATATGTGTGGAGGATAGAGAGAGAGACATGTACATGGGGCTTTGTGTTGTGTAACGTGGAGACACATATACATAATTAGAGAGTGAGTGTGTGAGATACACATTCGGACATGGGGAGAGATGAGGATCCAGATTAATGGGTGTTTGTCCGTGTCTGTGTGTGTTTGTGCGCGCGTTTGTGTGTGAGAGGGAGTGTGTGTATGTGGAGTAGAGAGATCACTAATAATGAAACCTAGTATAAGGGAAGGGGGAATGGTGTGACATGTGTTGTAGCGGGATAGCATGGGTGCGGACGGGGTGAGCAGACTATTTGGAAGAGACATCGATTGTGTGTGGGAGAGGGGTGTGAGAGCGAGCGAGAGAGAGCTAGCGACGGAGAGAGAGAGAGAGGAAGAGGGGGGCGAGAGAGGGGGCGTTTGTGTCCATAAATGGCGTATAGATAGGGAGACAATGTTGATGTTGTTTGAAATTGGCCTATGTACGGAGACGCAAGGGAAGCGAGTCATCATGTGTGTGATAGGGACTTCATGAGAGATCTAGAATAGATGGTGTAGAGAAAAATGTGCGAGATCGAGAACGATGATACATTAGGGAGCTATGGAAAGAGTCACGACATATATGTATACAAGGAGGAGCTGGGGTGGGTCCGCATGTGGGAGAGATAGAAAGAGGAGAGTGGTGCACAAGGAGACAAAGTGTGCTTGTTTTGCAATGGGGTTGGTGTGTGAGGTGAGTGTGCGAGAACCACATAACTAGGGAGATAGACGTTTGTGGGCGACATTTTTTGTGTATGGGAAAGATACACTCTACATAGTGCGTGTTATTGGGAAAGAGAGATGCTGGGAGACCTAGCTAGTGAGTGGGGGAAGAGATGTGTGCATGCCCAAGAGATAAAGTGATAGAGATCTATATTGGGGTCTGGACTTTAGAACAGAGAGGGGTGTTAATGTGCTTGTGTGTTGGTGTTTGGGAGAGAGAACGACTTCTCTGTGTGTGGGGGCGACGAGGGGGGGGGGGTTGCTTCAGATAAAGAGTGAGGTGTCTATATTTGAGGGACTTTAGCGTAATTGAGATATACATGGTCAATAGTGTGTGCACTCAAGGTTGATCAATTTGTTTCATAGTTTGGACTATGAGATAACGATACTTTTGAACATGCGTGACATACTTTGATGTACCAGAATTACAAACCAAAGATTGGAATTTTGGAATTCGACTCCATCATTAGCTTTTGTAATTCATTTAAACGGAGGTACATTTCTAAGCCGGGATTTTGTGATTTCAAATTCATATATCAAACCTAGAGATATACACATACGGGCATGTTCAAACTTTATAATCATCCACTTTATTCATACACATACACATTTTTGCTTTTGTCATCATATTTATGATAAACACATTTGGAATTTTATTTGAATTGGACCATATGATGGTATTTTCTTGTAGTAGCTCAATGATCCATATTTGAATTGAATGGGCAATCTAAGTTTCGAGTTGGAGACATTGATTTTCAAAACTTGCACTTTTTTTGTGTGCAAAACAAACAAATTCTCGGCCATGATATCATAGTCGGCCGTACAAGAGAAGAATATAATTTTAGGCGCCAAAAGCTTTCAAACTTCCCGCTCACATCGAAATATCTCGCGCTCGAAAGTTTATCCCTGCGACATTCCTGTTTTACCCCTGCCACATGAACGAAAAAATGCTGCTTTGGTAACTCCATTGTTTTCCCCTCTTTGCCCCCAACATTCTTCCCCAGAGCCCCTCCCCTTCCCCTTCTTGACCCCCCCAACCACGGCAAGCCGCCGAATCTAGTCCTCTGCCGCTGCGGTGGACCTCACATCCCGACGGATCTACCTTCCGCACCTTGGAACCCCCAACTGCCAACTCACCACTTCACCAGAGCCGCTTCAGCGACTAGCGTGTACACCGCTCCAGATATCCTTGACCGCTATCATGGTCCACCACACCGGATCTGCTTAACCAGCACCCTCATCCACCATAGTGTAGTCCCTTCACTGACTCCCTCGCCCGTCCCTTCGCTGGCCCTTCATACAAGCCCTCGTCCGCCGCAACAGATCCGCCTCACCGAAAGCACTGTACAACATGCCCGCTAAAGCCTTCGTCCACTACACCGGACCCGCTCCACGGACGCCATATTCAACTCCACCGGCCCTGCTTTACCGATGCCGCAGCCTCATCAGGTTATTTCGATCTGTACACCTTCATTTTTTCTCTTTATCGCGCAACTATTCATTTACCACAAATGAGCTTTTTTGTATGTCTACAGGCGCCACAACCGTAGCACCTGAGCCGCTTTAGCAATGGGGACAGCCGGCCCAAACTCAACTGCAACACGAGCACCATAGACGATCCTTAGCTATCAAGTATGCCAACAATACCCATACGCCGCCGAGAATCAGGTACTATTATCCAACGGCCGGTGCCTACGTTCACTTTCTTAGCATAAGCACTGCACCTTTGAATTTCTTCAGGGCATCATTTAGTTTTTCATGAGACGCGTTATTCTTCTTGCACCTGTAGGGCCACACTTCTAGCAGTGAACATGTTACATATGCTAAATTACATACCAGTGCACATATAGTTAATATTTTTTGAGGAACTGAGACAGTGGGGGAGGCCCCCACTGTCATATATTAATTATCACAACACATTTACATAGTGTGTTACATCATGTACATGGCACCCATGCCACTTTGTGGTGATGGGGTAAAGAGTAAAAGGGGATGTGCTAATCAGAGGGCAATGAATCTAGAAGTAAGAAGATAAAGTCTTTCTTAATATCTTTAACCCTATACTGTAAAAGGCCAAAATCTTCCTTGAATCTGTTTAGCCAGGATTTGTATATAGGTTGTATATTTCTGAACAGCTTGTTATTCCTCTCTTTCCATATACTCCAGGAAGCTTGTAGTATAATTTCCATGAATAGAGGTCGATTCCAGCTAATTTTTGCTTGTTCCATCCAGGACAATCTGTTGGCTTGTAGTCCAGGGTCCAAACCAAAAGTGGCCCAGCAGCTTCTACTGAATGGGCATGTGAGGATCATATGATCAATATCTTCTTCTTTTTTTCCACAGAGTAGGAAGTTAAGGTTAGTACCAATATTGTAGTGTCTTCTTTTCAGCATGTTTCTTGTGTTTAATCTATCCGAAAGTACCAGCCAGCCAAAAACTTTGATTTTGGTCGTGACTTTTGATTTCCATAACCACTGGTACGATTTGTGGGCCCTCATGTCTCTGAAGTAGAAGCTATAATATATTTTCGCAGAGAATTCTCTACTCCCCCAAGTGTAAGACCATACATCTTTTGTGTTTTGACTGTTGTCAAAAGTTATTAGTGCCATAAGGCCTTGCATATCTTGTACCTCCTCTAGGGCTTGGCTGGAGAGTGGCAGATAGAACTGTTCCTCTAGGGAGTTGATGGTCAGGAAGTCTTTGACCGAACAATCTTCATTTCTTGCATATGAAAATGCCCTGGGATGTGTGTCTGTGAGAATTTCATCCAGCCAAATATCTTTCCAGAATAGCACATTGTCTCCAACAAGCATCTGAACCCTTGAGATCCCTTTAAAGATAGGAGTTAGTTTAAGAATGTCTTTCCACCAAAATGATCCACATGGGTCAGAGGCATGTGGAATTTTGTCAGTGTAATAAGTGGACCAGATCAATTCAACCCAAGGGAGATCATATCTATTGTAGAATTTGTGTAAGTACTTTAATAGCAACGCATCACTTTGTATCCTGTGGTTTATTATCCCAAGCCGTCCACATTTTTTGGTCTGCATACTCTGTCCCATGCAGCTAAGGAATTACATTTTTCACCTTGCTCTGTTTTTTTTGTCCATAAACATTTCCTTCTCAATTTATCCAACAGCTCAAGTATTTTTGGTGGAAATCGAAGTGTGCATAGTGCAAAAATTGTCAGTGAGGTAATTACTGTGTTGAGGAGAGATAATTTGGAGCCATATGACATCATTGATAGAGTGGATGTTAGCCTTCTTTCCATATTGCAAACGATTGGCATTAGGTCTTGTATAGAAGGTTTAGAGGTGCCAAGAGGTAAACCGAGGTATGTGAAGGGCATTTTCCCTATTTTGCATCCAAATATTTGAGCAATGTCTTGGCTTAAATTCGCATTACAATTCATAGGAATCAAGGTCGATTTGTGGAAGTTTATTTTGAGGCCAATGGAGGTGGCATAGTCAATGAGGATCCCTTTCATTAATTGCGCTTGGTCTTGACAAGACGGCATTATGATTATGGTGTCATCCGCGTATTGTATGACAGGGTAATCCTTTTGATTTGGTCTTGGGAATGGTAGATGTAGGAGACCATGTTTGAAGGCATCATTAATGGCCGCTTGGAGAAGATCTGCAGCTAGAACGAATATAAGTGGAGAGAGAGGGTCTCCTTGACGCACACCACTTTTGCAAAGAAATTGTCTGCCCAGCACTCCGTTAAGAAGAACTGAAGATTTCCCCGTGGAAAATATTGTTTGAATCCATTGGATCCATTTATCATTGAAACCATGTGCTTCATTATGTCTAACATTGCATCATGCTCAATGGTGTCGAAAGCTTTTGCAAAATCCAATTTAAGGAGGACAATTTTGTTCTTAGACGTTTGGTATTGATGTATATATTCGAACGCCCATGCAAGGCAATCTTGTATTGCTCTTCCCTTGATGAAACCATATTGGTTTCTATGTATGAGCTTTAGAATGAGTTTTTGGAGTCGGTTGGCAAGCAGTTTAGTGATGACCTTTAGGCAACAATTGAGGAGTGTGATGGGTCTGAAATCATTTACTGTGGCCAGAGAGGAGATTTTAGGTATTAAGGTTATGTACCCATCATTGATGCCCTCAAGGTTTAAAGTCTCTTCATGGAACTGGTCACACAATTTATAGAAATCCTCCTTGATAATGTGCCAGCAAGATTTAATAAAAGTCTAGGAAAACCATCCGGCCCTGGTGCTCTATCCGCAGGCAATTCCTTAATGACAGCATCAATTTCTTCTTTAGTGAATGGTACTGTCAACTGATCCAGGTCATTATGCTTTTTGATAATATTGGCTAGATCAAATTTCATTTGGAATTCTCTTGAAGTGCCCAATCTCTCTTTAAAGCTTTTGTAAATTAGTGCTTCTTTACCAATATGATCCTCAATTATGGTGCCATTATCTAGTTGTAGAGATGAAATATTGTTTCGTCGATATCGCTCAGAGGCCATTGCTTTGAAGAATTTTGGGTCCTCATCCCCAAAAGTGGCCCACCTTATGGTACATCTTTTTCTCCAATATTGTTTTTGGTAATCAAGGAGTCTAAGCAGATGTTTGTTGAGAATTCTTCTGAAGTTACTTTCAGGTATTGTGAGGGCCCTTTTATTTTCCAACGCGTCCAGGTCAGAAAGTGCAGCATTGGAGTTAGCTATAGCAGTGGCCAGTTTGGATATCTGTTTACTCCATCGTTTGAGTTCATATCTGAGAGCCTTAAATTTGCGGCATATAATCGTGGCATAGTTATTTGAGGGGATTATTTTGTTCCATGATGATTCCACCACCTCCATGAAGCCAGGATGTTGAATCCAGTATGATTCAAATCGAAAGAGATTACTTTTAGGGATGTTAGTTTCGATGGAGATCACACAGGGAATATGATCAGAAACTGGTTTAGAAAGAGGTTTTACAGTGGTATTAGGGTAAGAGGTGGTCCAATTATTTGAGGTGAAGAACCAATCTAGTTGTTCAAGTAAAGGGTCCTCTTGCATGTTGCTCCATGTGTATGATCGCCCCTTAAGTGGTAGTTCAATCAGACCTTGTGTGCGAATGAAGTCATTAAATGTGATCATGTCATTAATATTACCACCTGGTTTATTTCTATTGTTAGGGCTGCGGACGTAATTAAAATCCCCAACAAGCAGCCAGTCTGCATTGTGAGATATGTGAAGATTAAGCAGCCAGGTTGTGTAATCAACTCTTGTTTCACCCTAGCAAGGCCCATATATGTTTACCAAAGTCCACTCTTGGGAAGATTGATGTGATTTAAATTTAGTGACTAGGGAAAATTCTTCCTTAATTAACACAATGCCAGAGAAGATAGCACTATTCCAAATGGTCACAATTCCCCCAGATGCACCTCTTGAAGGAATGAATGCAAACTTATCAAACCGTTTAGGGCAACAGGTTTTAATGTATGAGTTATCAAAAATAGGCTTTTTGGTTTCTTGTAAGCAAATAACTGAGCAACCACTAGCAGCAATAGCATTTGATAGAGCCAAAAGCTTGGGGTCAGAGTTCATACCCCGGATATTCCAACATAAAATGTTCCAGTTCGAGAGAACCATTAAGAAAATTAAACAGAAATTAAATTAAGATGAGGAAGGGCCCGCCCCCTTGTCCACAAGGAGCATTTCTTCAGTCACTTCTTCAGGAGGGACAGCACACTTCTGCACAGCAATTTCCTGAATTTGGGCCACAGTCATCGGAGGAGGGAGTTCCTCCACTTCTATCTAGTCTTCAGTGAGCTCAGTAATGACTACAACAGATGGAGTCACTCTGGGTTTGACCTTGGAAGCTTTCTGCTTGCTGTCAGTAATGGAATGCACTTTGAACCCATCGTATTTGTTGGATCAAGCGCTTCTACGCACACTGAGCACGGATACCGGAGCTTTGTTCTTGCGATGCCTACCAGGATGGCCCCCCACAGCGACCTCAGTTTGCACAGCAGGCATAATCTCAGAAGTATCCATTTCCTGCACTTCAGAAAGTTTAGACACAACTGAACCAATATCCATTTCCTGCACTTCAGAAGTTTCAGATAATGTAACTGCACTCTGCTGAGCAACAGAACCAGCTAGATCGTCACTACTCATCGACCAGGTTTGAGCAGTTGAAGTGATAGAGCCATCAACCTCCCCTTATGAGACAAAGGAGGTCACTTGGACAGAGCCATCCAAGGATTCAGAAAGAGATAGATGAATGTCCAAATTGGTCGGCTGAATGCCATAGCCATGTGCCCAAGGACCATAAGTTGCCAAAGTTGGCATGATGGAGCTTGAGAGGAAGTTTGTAATGGGCACAAATTATAATGGTTCAGCAACTAGCATGGTGTTCATGAACTCATTATTAGCAGAAAAGTGTATGTTCATACCAGCATTTGTAATAGAAATTATGATCTGTACTTGAGGGCTCTGCACCTGAAAGTTGTGTTGCAGCATCAACTCATTTACTTGCACAGCTGGGTTACTTGGGGCAGTGGCTATAGTGTTGAGAGCTCCATTCCTCTGTAGGGCCTGCAGAATGTTAACTGGCACAAGCACAAGTGCCTCAGAGTCTGAACTTGTGGCTGAACTGCTTTGGGAGATTGAGTCATTCCAAGCTGCAAAAGGACTGTCATGTAGATTGTTGTTGGGTAGGATACCATCTTGGACTTGTAATCCTTCATTTGCCAGCCATTCTTGGAAGTTGTAGAGAGCAGGTGGGGCAGGAGGTGGAGATGGAGGCCACTCTCCCCACTAAGGCTGAATCTCAATATCCACTTGTACTGCAGCATTCTCACCCACCTCTTCTGCAACATTGTTTCCAGCTCCTTGCTGAGCCATCCAATTATTGAGCTGCATTTGGTAAAGCTGCTCAGCATTGAGTCCCTCACCATAGAGGGGGTGTGGTATTCCATCTTGAGGTGGTGGATCCTCCCCAGCAGGCGGGACTTCAGGAAGATGTGCATTCCAGTCAAAGCTGCGCAGCATTGTAACACACACAGTCCAGCAGCGATGATTGCCACCAAGTTGTCTGATAACTAGACTCTTTGGGACCAATCTGAGATGAATGACCTTAACCCTGATTAAAACATACTTCCTATCTCCTCTGGGGTTGTGCCAGTGAGTCAAACTACCAAAGCCATCAATAGATCTATGCAAATAGTGGTAAGTCTGATAATCTTGCAGAAAACCAATATACAAAATCTACACATCTGGGCCATAGGTTGTGAGCCTCATATTGAGTGCCTCATCATGCGGAACAAAAGATACTATTGTGTTCATGTCACCATCCTCCTCAGCATCAATCTCAAAAGTAGTACCGATGACATTGTCACGCATCAGAGGCAATGGAAAACCATAAATAGCAATGCCAAGCGGGTGGTCATCTACTTCAGTGGGGACAAACTTGGACTCATGGAGAAGACCAGTGATGAGTTGCCTCAGAGCATCTTTATGATGGAATAGGACATGGCGATTCAGCTCAGCAATGGCAAGGAAGTCGTGGTTGAGAGGAGGGACCGGGTGCACCGCCATGTCGCTGCGCACAATCCGATCCTGCGGTCCGAGCTCGATGGTCATCCCCGTGGGGATGTAGGGAACGATGTTGACGGGCTAGTTCGCCATTGTTGCAAGGTCCGGAGCTCTCGAGGTGGGCAGGGGAGGGGAGGTGGAATGTGGAACGGCAGCGGAGATTGATTTAGGCTTCCAAACTAATCTTTGTGCCTCTCTCTCCCTCCAACAGGTAAATGCCATGTGTCCATACCGGCCACAGATACTGCACCGGGTGGCTACAGATTCGTGTAGAGATTTATTGCAGTCAGGGAAGGTAATCAATGGTCTGGGGCAAGTGGATATCTGACTCTGATGTGATGGCGATTTGATAACACAATCGGTGACCAGTTGCCTTGTTACTAGTACTTGAGAAGGAATATAATCCCATTGGTTATCGTTAGCCAAGTGAGCAATATTTTCTGGTGTGTCTATTTTGGGTTGCCACCAAAGATACAAGCAATTCCTTGTTCCACAATTAGTAGGCAAGTGTCCTAAAAGATGGCAATGTTGAAAATATAATTTGGAAGGACAAAGATCCGAAAAATGTTCCATGGAGGAGCAAATGTTGCAAGGAAATCTTAACTTGTCCATCCCACGCCTGTCATCAGAAGCATCCGCTACCGTGGGGCTATCCTGGGCCAGGCCCGATTCCATATTTTGTAAAATTGGGCAGTTTGTACCCAGATGGCCCAATTGATAACAGTGGGAACATTTGTTGACTCTTCTGAAAATATAATCATCCGTCGGGACCGAGTCCAGGGCCCAAATTTTGGCAATGTGTGCATCATCATAACCCACATGTCGGAAATCCATAATGTGAAGAAGAGTAAAAGTAGGAATAGTGTCAGGACCCCGACTCAATGCCACATCGACCTAGCATGTAACACCTCATATCACTTTGCGGCCTCACGCACGGTATTCCCACGGGTGTCACCTTACCTTTGCCCGGGACCGTTTGCGCCTTTTGGCACACGTATATGACAGTGTCGCTAGCATCCATATGATAAGGAGCCCGGGCTGACATAGCTAGTCGTAAACCCAAAGTGGCACAGACTTACAGGGACAGGCATCCATGACCCAGCATCGAACGTGTCGGTCATCAGCGAGTGAATCCAGGCTGTAGCACTGGGCTAGCAGGACTCTGGTGAACCGGGCTGTAGCGGGCTAACAGGACTCCGGTATTCATCGCGTGACATTTCCCCGAAGGGACAGACACAGGAACGAAGAAGGACACATGCCGGCCAGCCTAAGTGTTCCGGAGCAGTAGCAAGCTACCATGGCTCAGTGGAAACACTAGGAGACATTTCCCGGTAAGAGAGGCTACTAAAGATAAACAACTAGATAGTCAGATCCCACACATACCAAGCATTTCAATAACATACACACAATATGCTCGATATGTGCAAATACAACATGGCATCACAACATGACTCTACGACTCAAGTATTTATTCAATAGGCTCCGAGGAGCGAGACATTACAAACATGGGTCTCATGACCCAACAATCAGAGCATACAAGTCAAAGCACAAGCGGAAGCTATCATGTCTGAGTACAGACATCTATAAATGAAAAAGGCTGAGAAGCCTGACTATCTACCAGATCCTGCCGAGGGCACAAGATCGTAGCTGAGGTAACAAGCTAAACGTCGAAGTCCACGCGGAACTACTAGTGAGACCGAAGTCTCTCTGCAAAAACATAAAATAGGCAAACGTGAGTACAAATGTACCCAGCAAGACTTACATCAGAACTAACTACATATGCATCATTATCAACAAAGGGGATGGTGGGGTTTAACTGCAGCAAGCCAGCTTTGACTCGGTGGCTATCCTAAACTACGACTGCAATGTAACTCTTTTGAGGTGGCGCACACGAGTCCACATATTCACCATATCAATACACCACTATGGATCCGCTCCCGTCTCCCTACGAGAACGCCATCCATAGCACTCACGCTTATCTTGCGTATTTTAGAGTATCCACTTTCACTTGTCTATGAACTGATATAAGCAACCCAGAAGTCCTTTTCCGCGGACACGGCTATTCGAATAGATGATGTTAACCCTGCAGGGGTGTACTTCTTCACACACGCTCTCACCACTTACCGCCGTTTACACGACATGTACTCGGCAACCTTCAAGCGGAAGCCCAACGTGGGTGTCGGCCACGGCCTGCCTAAACACTCAAGTCTCTAGTCCAGGTTTATCGCCTATTCGGGTTCCATCCATGAGGAGATCCGGCCGGAGTTTCGCTCACAGCCCCAAACGATGTGAACAGGGTTCCGTGACACCAAACGGGCGCCCGGTTACCCGGCCACGTGCCTACCGCATCACAGCCCACCCCTACGGTCAGCGCTGCGCACGGCCTCCAGCATACTACAAACACCAGAAACTACTTGCAACTCCTGGACAGAGGACAAGGGTGATCAAGAAGCCGAGAGGGTCCATTGGTTTCGGGCCCAATGCGTGGTAGTAGCTGAATCATGGATCACAAACACAGAACTCAGTTCCTGAGGACGGCTGCAATGAGACAACCCACCATGTACTCCTACATGGCCTCTCACCGCTACCTTTACCAAATCGTGTTCACACACTTAGCTCACACACAGTAGGACATGTTCACACACCTCTGATTCATCCCCGATGAATCAGACCTGACTCAACTCTAAGCAGTAGCAGGCATGACAAACAAACATGAATGAGTAGGCACATCAGGGCTCAAACAACTCCTACTCATGCTAGTGGGTTTCATCTATTTACTGTGGCAATGACAGGTCATGCAAAGGATAAAGGGGTTCAGCTACCGCAGCAAGTAACAGTTGAATCGTTGTTGTCCTAATGCAGTAAAAGAGAGCAGGAGCGAGAGAGTGGGATTGTATCGGAATGAACAAGGGGGTTTTGCTTGCCTGGCACTTCTGAAGATAATATAGCTCTTCATCGGTGTCATCGATCACATCGGCGGTACACGTCTATCGAGAGGGGACAATTACCGGCAAATACAGAAAAACACGATCAATGCAATGCACAATATGATGCATGCTATGACATGGCAATATGAATGTGTTTGGGCTAATGCACCTAAAACCAGATTAAATGAAGTTGGTTTGAATCCAAGATTCAAATTCAAACTCCATATGTGGTTATTTAAATGTCATTCACTTCATTTGCCCTAAACAGTAGTGATAAGTTGTTCTAACATGCATGAAAATGATACAGATGGATTCCTTGAATTTTTCTGATAATTTTTCATATATAAATTATTTAATTTGGAGTTACGGTTGAATTTCTATGATTTATTGAAGTTTTAGCTATTTTCTGGAATTTCCTGATTATTTTTTAAATCCAGAAAATACTTATTGCGTCAGCCCCACGTCACAGTGACGTCAGCAGGTCAACTGGGCGCCCCAGGTCAAACCTGACGTGTGGGGGCCACACGTCAGTGACACAGGAGCTAATCCCGGTCAAACCCAGCGCTAACTGGGGTTTGACCAGGGGTGGGGCCCACAGTCAGTGGCTTAGGGGGTTGGTTAGCGCGTCATTAGTGGCTAATGACAGCGCCAAGTCACTGGCCACCGGAGTTCGGCCGGCGGCGACCCGAAACGCGGCGGAAGTTCACCGGGGTTGCGCTACGGGCGGCGGCTGGACGCGCGAAGGGCACCAGAAGGTAGCCCGTGCCCGTGCGCATCTAGGGGGGCCAACGGGAGGTGCGGGGGTGGCCGGGGTTCGCCGGAGTGGAGCCCGAGGCGGCGGCCGGAGCTCGGGCCAGCGCGACGCGGTGGCTGCAGCGCGTTAGCCGGAGAGCAGAGGAGCGCGTCGGGACCCTGGGAACCTGGAGAGCACGCGGGAGCTACTGGAGCGAGCGGAAGAGCTCCGGGGCGCGAGGTTCGCCGGCCATGGCGATGGCCGGAGCTCGGTGCTTGCGGGGACGGCAGCTACGGCACGAGAACGAGCAGGGGGTCAGAGGGGAAACGGAGTGGAGCTCACAGGGGTTGCGACGGTGGCCTCGGGGAGCTCGGGGAGGCACCGGAGCCGACGAATTTGACGAAGATGGCCGGCGGTCCCGAGGTTGAAGAAGACATCGAGGGCGGTGTTGCGGCACGTCTGGGGCCTCGTGGCTCGTTGAGGAGGTAGAGGGAGGACCGGCGGAGCTTCCTGGGGCGTCGGTGAGCCGTGGGGTGGCCGGTAGCCACGGTGGCTCTCGTCGGTGGCGGCGGCTCCGTTCGGGGAGGGGAACAGAGGAGGGGGGAGAGTGTTCGGGGAAGAGAGAGGGAGCAGCGAGGGAGGAAGAGGGGCGAGGGGACACGAGGCGTGAGGGGGAGGCTCGGAACGCCTCGGTGGAAGCAGGAGGTGGCCGAGGCGGCATCGGCGCTCGCCACCGAGCTGCTTCGGTGCGAGGGGAGGAAGATGACAAGGGGGAGGAGGTGGGCTGGGCCGGCCAGGTGGGGGAGCTGGGCCGGCTCTGGTGGGCTGCACGGGTAAGGCCAGGTACTTCCTTCTCTCTCTCTCTTATTTCTATTCTGTTTTATATTTTTCTTCTGTTTTTGTTTTATTTAATTCTTTTGCCACTGTTTTGAATTAAAAATAATAATTCAAACAATGCCAAAGCTCCTCTGAATATTTTATATTGCTAGATGGACTTTTCCAAAAGCTTATAAAATATTTCAGGGGGTATTTGAAATTATATTCTAATTATATGAATATAATTCAAATTCAAATAGCTAATGAATTAAATCCAAAGTCCCAAAAATAAATCCTTAAAAAATGTTCAATATTTTGGTTGGGACCAGAACCCTTACCAAAATTATCAAATATTTAAAAAGGCATTTTTGGAGCAATGAATGAGATTTCTAGGGTTTTTGCCCCTCTTTTATTTAAGTTTTTGAGGCTTCCAAAATTCCTCAGTTCAAATTTTCAGAATTTAAACATGATGCACACATGAGCTAGCCTAGAGCACTACCAGCAGCTAGGGATGTGACAACTCACCCCCACTAAACAAGAATCTCGTCTCGAGATTCAAGCGTAGGGTAAGATGAAGGGGAAACGCAAACTAGTATAATCTTCACGATCCAGGTTGCACTTCAAATGAACGTTGATTTGAACACCATCTTTGTCTTGTCGTCTTGCTCTGAGAACTTCAGCTAATCATGACAAGAAGGGAAAAGGAAAACTCTAGAACAATCGATCTTCGAGAAGACCGAACAACTTAGGATCAACTCATGGGATGAGACATAGCAACATCTCTTGAGCTGAGAGACGAAGCACAGATCCGAAGAAATGGAGTAAGACAGATGACGAGGGTTCGCTAAGTAGACAACAATTCCAGACTTAAGAATGTGGTGATCGGTTGTCAACGTAGCGAGGAGTTGAGTTGACATGGCACCATTATGATGTACCTTAGGGAAGGTGACTCGAAGATATATCCCCTAAAGTGGCAAAAAGAATTACCTTTGATATAGAGATCATTGAGACTCTCTATATCAGCCTAAGGCAAATCACGGCAATCGATTGGCGGGGTCGGTAGAATGGCATACTTGGACTTGGATGATGTGGATTACCTTGTTGAAGACAACGCAATGGATGAATTTGCTTATCACCGGAAATGGAAGAGACCCGTGGTAGAATGGCACATTGGCGGTGCAAGCTGGGAACAAAATGCAAATGCTGGGAATGATTCTGGTAACTGGGGAAGAACCCAACAATAGGGAGTGAATTCACTGTTTGTAAAGGTCATAGCATTGCCGAGGAAACTGAGAGCAAACCCAGTTAGTGCCGATGATAACACCTAGCGCTTGTGCGTGCTCTCAAGAACTTGAGCATTTCCACATTCATCAAGGTTTTACCAAAATCCGTGTCAAGGGTCCTGGCAACACAACTTGCTACCATGATGAATGATGATGGATGATGCAGATGCAAAGGAAGATAACACCTTCTCAGATTTCATCTTAGCGAGGCCAAGGAAACAAAATCTGGATGATCGACCGAGAGACATTTAGCACTCCGCTTCTAATGTTCTCCTTGATGTGCTAGTGTAACCCATTCATAGAAATGGTCTGGTATCTAGGACATCAAGTAAAAGGTCGGACTTCGGGATCTCAAAATCCATAGGGGCAACTAGGGAGTAAATCCTACGAAATCCCTATGGGGAGGTGGCCAACTTCCTCAATCAAGATATTATAATAACAGGTCTTCCGGCTGGGTGTGTTGGCCACGACATCCACTTTACCGGTTATCGAGGGACCAATATTATAGTTCTTGGAAAATGTTCCAACCATCATATCTGCCTGAGATTCAGATCTGGTTGGTGTTAGGATATTCCAGACTCATCGAGTCTAGGAAGAAAAATGAAAGTTTGCAACACAATTCGACGAGTTGACGTTGCGAGATTCTCGGGGAATGAACTACGATAGCAAGCTCCAAAACATGAGCTGGTTCTGCTACAAACATGTGAACACGTTGTCCCAGACAAGCATGACCACGTGGTAGTCTTACAATAAACGCTACCGAGTTCTGGTTGGGAACCATCACCGTGGATAACGAAGTCCTTGCATAAGTCATATGATTAGCTCTTATGAAGGAACTTCTTCTCCTTGAACAAATCAATCAGTGGCTTGGTGTGCTCGGGACACCTATGGGATGAAGGTTGCAAGTCTCCAGACCACAGAATACTTCGCACGTGTGCATGACTGATTTGGGATGATTCCAAGGAAACAAAACAATCTTCCTCGAATTCATGGCGGCAACTTGCATCATATGCACATGAATTAGGGAAAGTCACTACTTTCATCCAAACATATGCTTCATGAACGAAACACGAAGAAATGCTTACACAAGTTTCCAACACTAGGTTGATGTTCAACATGAATCACGGGGAGACAAAATGCTGCTGATGGGCTCAACAACAACTCATCGGAATTTCCATATCACTGGATTTCCACCATCATGTGAACACGGGGATAGTATTGGTCAGACCAAAAGATGTAGTGGTATATACTCGAGGGATCAACCACGAGTAATACAACATTACGAGCATTGTTGGTACTGATTTGATTGACGATAGCCCACACTCAAATCAAAGGATTGATAAGACAATAGGTCCAGCAACTGATCACAGGGACCAATCGATGAAGATATCCTCTTCCTTCAACACACACACACACACAAAAAGATATCCCTTAACATGAACTAAGTCGGACAAGCTTTTATCTTCCAACTCTCCAAGTTGTTGTTTAGCTTATCCAACTAGCTCAGGGTATCCAACACGGATTCTTGGAGAAGGGGTGGTTTACAGGAATAACCCAACTTGATCACGAGCTCAACATAGCGGTCAGGTGACATCCTGGTGATACCTTCGAGAAGACATTCGAAGAATCACGAACCACCGATATGCTACTAAGCACGAGAACAATCTTGCTTTTCAGGGCAAGATGATATGATCAAAAGAGCGAGGGTTTGACAAGATCCTAACTCATTGATCGGAGAGTGCACCGGAATAAGGACTAGGTAGCACGATCAGTCCTAGAATGATGATTCACTAACCAACATGCTAAGAATGAAATTATTATCCTTTAACTACCCAGCAACGAGGTTGCTAGGCGTATTGATTTCACACATCACAATTCATTTGTTGGCATTCCGGTTGCGATAACACGAAACCGAGGAATGAATAATGATGGCGAGAGTATCACTAAATCAAGAATTCATATGATGGTGTGCAATTCCTATAACAATCCTGATATAAAAGATGGTAATACTCCAAGGTAGAACAGAGCAAAAGCTGGATTGGCAGTTTGATCTGCGGAGCACAACTTCTTTGACCCAATCCTGGATATGGAAGAGGTACTGGAGTTTGTTTCTCCTAGTCATTCTGCGATAGAATGGCTTGACGGACCACAAGAGTAATAGGCATCGATAAACGAACACACGCATACTCTTGACTATCAAGTGATAGACGAAGGTCAGAATGCAACTAAAGAGAACAACTCAAAGGAACATATAATTTTCTGAGTTGTGGATGCATGGATTAGTATGTCGAACCAAGTTCAACATATTTCTTCCGGATAACCCATGCAGAAAGGTTGAGCTGGCAGAGTCACAATATAGCATGGAGAACCCCTCAAGAATAATCCTGTTGTGATATTTCAGTTCAACGAGGAACTTCTGCCATAAGCAGTTCATGGTATTTGGAAGAAGAAGATACCACGGACTTCAAGGACTATCGCAAAGGTTACTAATAACCTAAGGGAGCTAGCAATTACTATCAACATGAAGTAAGTAGGGTGAATCTCGGGTTCAAGAACCCAGGAATAGAATACCTACTACTAAGTAGCATCACGGAATGCTTTCGAGGATAAAGGCCAGAATCATCACACTGGGATCACAAAACATTGCTAGATTACTAGGTGACTCCCTAAACACCTAGGGCCATAACAGTAACTCCAACATAATGTCAAGGCAATAGAATACCTCAACTCAACAATTAGTGTGATTGAGCTGGCATAAAGGAGCATCGAAACCAGAGGAAAAAGGATTTTGCAAATGCATCAGACTATTTAGAAACCTGGAATGACTCGGACAGCATAACGGCTGTAAATGCTCAGAAAGGATTTGAGACATTCACAAAAATGGTGGCATAACCACTTAGAAGCACAATATCAAAGTTCCGAGATCAACAATTATCATACGGAAGTAGTAGGAACTGAACTGAGACTTAAATCCAACAATCTTATAAGTCTACGGATTAGTAACACGTGATCCTAATAGAAAGAAGAGATAGCCTAGTTCTTAATCCCCGTAGGAAAGATAAGATGACTCAGATCAGAAAGGCATGAGGTATAAGGAGTAAAAAGAGCCTTACGTTCCATCCCACAATCAATTCCCTTATATAACTAAAGAATTTCTAGACTCAACTTCGACCAGTATGGCTCGGTAATCCTACAGGCAGTCAAGCTCTGATACCAACGCTGTCAGGACCCCGACTCAATGCCACATCGACCTAGCATGTAACACCTCATATCACTTTGCGGCCTCACGCACGGTATTCCCACGGGTGTCGCCTTACCTTTGCCCGGGACCGTTTGCGCCTTTTGGCACACGTATATGACAGTGTCGCTAGCATCCATATGATAAGGAGCCCGGGCTGACATGGCTAGTCGTAAACCCAAAGTGGCACAGACTTACAGGGACAGGCATCCATGACCCAGCATCGAACGTGTCGGTCATCAGCGAGTGAATCCAGGCTGTAGCACTGGGCTAGCAGGACTCCGGTGAACCGGGCTGTAGCGGGCTAACAGGACTCCGGTATTCATCGCGTGACATTTCCCCGAAGGGACAGACACAGGAACGAGGAAGGACACATGCCGGCCAGCCTAAGTGTTCCGGAGCAGTAGCAAGCTACCATGGCTCAATGGAAACACCAGGAGACATTTCCCGGTAAGAGAGGCTACTAAAGATAAACAACTAGATGGTCAGATCCCACACATACCAAGCACTTCAATAACATACACACAATATGCTCGATATGTGCAAATACAACATGGCATCACAACATGACTCTACGACTCAAGTATTTAATTAATAGGCTCCGAGGAGCGAGACATTACAAACATGGGTCTCATGACCCAACACTCAGAGCATACAAGTCAAAGCACAAGCGGAAGCTATCATGTCTGGGTACAGACATCTATAAATGAAAAAGGCTGAGAAGCCTGACTATCTACCAGATCCTGCCGAGGGCACAAGATCGTAGCTGAGGTAACAAGCTAAACGTCGAAGTCCACGCGGAACTACTAGTGAGACCGAAGTCTCTCTGCAAAAAACATAAAATAGGCAAACGTGAGTACAAATGTACCCAGCAAGACTTACATCAGAACTAACTACATATGCATCATTATCAACAAAGGGGATGGTGGGGTTTAACTGCAGCAAGCCAGCTTTGACTCGGTGGCTATCCTAAACTACGACTGCAATGTAACTCTTTTGAGGTGGCGCACACGAGTCCACATATTCACCATATCAATACACCACTATGGAACCGCTCCCGTCTCCCTACGAGAACGCCATCCATAGCACTCACGCTTATCTTGCGTATTTTAGAGTATCCACTTTCACTTGTCTATGAACTGATATGAGCAACCCAGAAGTCCTTTTCCGCGGACACGGCTATTCGAATAGATGATGTTAACCCTGCAGGGGTGTACTTCTTCACACACGCTCTCACCACTTACCGCCGTTTACACGACATGTACTCGGCAACCTTCAAGCGGAAGCCCAACGTGGGTGTCGGCCACGGCCTGCCTAAACACTCAAGTCTCTAGTCCAGGTTTATCGCCTATTCGGGTTCCATCCATGAGGAGATCCGGCCGGAGTTTCGCTCACAGCCCCAAACGATGTGAACAGGGTTCCGTGACACCAAACGGGCGCCCGGTTTACCCGGCCACGTGCCTACCGCATCACAGCCCACCCCTACGGTCAGCGCTGCGCACGGCCTCCAGCATACTACAAACACCAGAAACTACTTGCAACTCCTGGACAGAGGACAAGGGTGATCAAGAAGCCGAGAGGGTCCATTGGTTTCGGGCCCAATGCGTGGTAGTAGCTGAATCATGGATCACAAACACAGAACTCAGTTCCTGAGGACGGCTGCAATGAGACAACCCACCATGTACTCCTACATGGCCTCTCACCGCTACCTTTACCAAATCGTGTTCACACACTTAGCTCACACACAGTAGGACATGTTCACACACCTCTGATTCATCCCGGATGAATCAGACCTGACTCAACTCTAAGCAGTAGCAGGCATGACAACAAACATAAATGAGTAGGCACATCATGGCTCAAACAACTCCTACTCATGCTAGTGGGTTTCATCTATTTACTGTGGCAATGACAGGTCATGCAAAGGATAAAGGGGTTCAGCTACCGCAGCAAGTAACAGTTGAATCGTTGTTGTCCTAATGCAGTAAAAGAGAGCAGGAGCGAGAGAGTGGGATTGTATCGGAATGAACAAGGGGTTTTTGCTTGCCTGGCACTTCTGAAGATAATATAGCTCTTCATCGGTGTCATCGATCACATCGGCGGTACACGTCTATCGAGAGGGGACAATTACCGGCAAATACAGAAAAACACGATCAATGCAATGCACAATATGATGCATGCTATGACATGGCAATATGAATGTGTTTGGGCTAATGCACCTAAAACCAGATTAAATGAAGTTGGTTTGAATCCAAGATTCAAATTCAAACTCCATATGTGGTTATTTAAATGTCATTCACTTCCTTTGCCCTAAACAGTAGTGATAAGTTGTTCTAACATGCATGAAAATGGTACAGATGGATTCCTTGAATTTTTCTGATAATTTTTCATATATAAATTATTTAATTTGGAGTTACGGTTGAATTTCTATGATTTATTGAAGTTTTAGCTATTTTCTGGAATTTCCTGATTATTTTTTAAATCCAGAAAATACTTATTGCGTCAGCCCCACGTCACAGTGACGTCAGCAGGTCAACTGGGCGCCCCAGGTCAAACCTGACGTGTGGGGGCCACACGTCAGTGACACAGGAGCTAATCCCGGTCAAACCCAGCGCTAACTGGGGTTTGACCAGGGGTGGGGCCCACAGTCAGTGGCTTAGGGGGTTGGTTAGCGCGTCATTAGTGGCTAATGACAGCGCCAAGTCACTGGCCACCGGAGTTCGGCCGGCGGCGACCCGAAACGCGGCGGAAGTTCACCGGGGTTGCGCTACGGGCGGCGGCTGGACGCGCGAAGGGCACCAGAAGGTAGCCCGTGCCCGTGCGCATCTAGGGGGGCCAACGGGAGGTGCGGGGGTGGCCGGGGTTCGCCGGAGTGGAGCCCGAGGCGGCGGCCGGAGCTCGGGCCAGCGCGACGCGGTGGCTGCAGCGCGTTAGCCGGAGAGCAGAGGAGCGCGTCGGGACCCTGGGAACCTGGAGAGCACGCGGGAGCTACTGGAGCGAGCGGAAGAGCTCCGGGGCGCGAGGTTCGCCGGCCATGGCGATGGCCGGAGCTCGGTGCTTGCGGGGACGGCAGCTACGGCACGAGAACGAGCAGGGGGTCAGAGGGGAAACGGAGTGGAGCTCACAGGGGTTGCGACGGTGGCCTCGGGGAGCTCGGGGAGGCACCGGAGCCGACGAATTTGACGAAGATGGCCGGCGGTCCCGAGGTTGAAGAAGACATCGAGGGCGGTGTTGCGGCACGTCTGGGGCCTCGTGGCTCGTTGAGGAGGTAGAGGGAGGACCGGCGGAGCTTCCTGGGGCGTCGGTGAGCCGTGGGGTGGCCGGTAGCCACGGTGGCTCTCGTCGGTGGCGGCGGCTCCGTTCGGGGAGGGGAACAGAGGAGGGGGGAGAGTGTTCGGGGAAGAGAGAGGGAGCAGCGAGGGAGGAAGAGGGGCGAGGGGACACGAGGCGTGAGGGGGAGGCTCGGAAACGCCTCGGTGGAAGCAGGAGGTGGCCGAGGCGGCATCGGCGCTCGCCACCGAGCTGCTTCGGTGCGAGGGGAGGAAGATGACAAGGGGGAGGAGGTGGGCTGGGCCGGCCAGGTGGGGGAGCTGGGCCGGCTCTGGTGGGCTGCACGGGTAAGGCCAGGTACTTCCTTCTCTCTCTCTCTTATTTCTATTCTGTTTTATATTTTTCTTCTGTTTTTGTTTTATTTAATTCTTTTGCCACTGTTTTGAATTAAAAATAATAATTCAAACAATGCCAAAGCTCGTCTGAATATTTTATATTGCTAGATGGACTTTTCCAAAAGCTTATAAAATATTTCAGGGGGTATTTGAAATTATATTCTAATTATATGAATATAATTCAAATTCAAATAGCTAATTAATTAAATCCAAAGTCCCAAAAATAAATCCTTAAAAAATGTTCAATATTTTGGTTGGGACCAGAACCCTTACCAAAATTATCAAATATTTAAAAAGGCATTTTTGGAGCAATGAATGAGATTTCTAGGGTTTTTGCCCCTCTTTTATTTAAGTTTTTGAGGCTTCCAAAATTCCTCAGTTCAAATTTTCAGAATTTAAACATGATGCACACATGAGCTAGCCTAGAGCACTACCAGCAGCTAGGGATGTGACAAATAGAATCCCAATAAGAGGACCAGTAATTACTGCCAATAAATGTGGATTGCTGTCCTTGAGAATCTGTTTTAATGACTGATTGGAAATTGCCAAAACGGGTAGCATTGTTGCCTTCATGATGCGTAGGAACATTCGAATGAAAGCTACCAAACGAAATGGTTGAACAATGAACCAGAGTTTGATCATCATGAACCAATGAATCCTGGTTATGAGTGGATCCTTGAGCCTTATTAGTGTTGACTTCATGAGATGCATCTTTAGTTGCAAAAGTATGCTCTAAACCAAATTTTGTCAGTTCTTTCGAGGACCCAGCTTGTTGATAATCCCCTCTAGTTAAGAAGTTGAGTTTTGTTTTGATAGCCACAGGAGAACGAATAACCACTTCAGAAAGCTCTTGATCAAAATTTCAAGTATGATCATTACTAGTAGTGGACCAAACCGAATGACGATAGAGATTGAAATGGCAGACAAAATCGGGCCAAACACGGTCCTTAAGGCCGTAAATGAAATGACCAACTTTATTTGAAGCCACGGAGAAACGAAATTGACGACCAACCAGGTGTTTGACATTGAAACCAGAGGCGGATCCACCGATACAGCATTGAAGCGCAAGATCCACCGATTCAACCGCGAGAAGAAAAGAGGCAGAGGAGAAAGCCACAACAAGGAAGAATTCCTTTGTACCTCCATGGGTGAAAAAATGGACTGTGGAACCAAACCTTTTGCGCACCTGTGTTTCCACCGTGAGGCCAGGGGAGAAATCCCAGTGTAGAAGGCCTTCCAGCGTCCTAGTCTAGAGATCTCCATTGTTGGTGGTGGGAGAGGTGGGTGGGAGAGGTGGGAGAGACATTAATTTCAGCACTTGCAAACATTACCTTGCTGAAAACCACTTGTGTGACTAACTTGATGCTTCTATTAATTATGGAGCTGCCAACCCCATCAAGCAAAATATTTGTTCTTTTGAGGCTGGCACATCGAACAAGTATAAAAATAGAGGGAAGCAGATATATTGTTGTGTATGCACATACCCTTCTTTCATTAGTTTAGATGAACCATTGATGATCAATTCAAACCAGTGCATGCGATTAAAATTAATTTTACCTAAATAGAGGGTGCAGAATAAACTACAACAAGTAGATTTGCAACCATGGGATGCTGACGATATCTTCAAAGAACATTGCAACAACAGCGAGGCTTCACAGCAATATATGGTAAGCCAGTGTCTTTTAGTACATGTGAAATGTAATGCGTGTGGGCTGCTTCCTTGGCTTGTGCCCTCAACCTGTAATCCTACAAAATAACAAATAGTTCAGTTGTCTGCTTTGCTGTATTGCTTGATTCGAATGCTTGTTTGTTACTTGTTACGCTATACCTGAGTTGGCCAATATGTCAGCAGTGCCTGTTGTACTATCGTAAAGAAATGCATGCCTAGTTCATTTGAGTCCTTAACTTTTCCTCTAAACTTCATCACAAGACTGTCTTCGTAGTTTATATGAGGCCACACTGTTAAGTGCTTTCTTAGATTATTTCGACTTCTTAGATGCCTTGGCAACTTAAATATAGCGGTGGTACACTCCCTTTCAACTAGGGATGTCAACTGGGTCCCGTTTAATCCCGATTAACATCCACTAGTGGTATGATAGTCCAAAAGAGTTATTGTTTTGAGGAAAATGAACCAGGGAGCTAGCAAAGACTAACTAGATGGGACTGGCGGATGTCGTTTATTTGCCACTTACATCCCTAGTTTCATCTTACCATTTTAATTTCTTTTCGGTTGATGCTGCTTCAAACCAATTAAATATAGCTTGCCATGCTCGGCAATAATTCATATGTCGTTTACCATGTAAGCTTACTGCCTGGATCGTGCAATAACTATCTCTTACTTATGTCCAGCAGAAACCTTTCAGGATGCCGCTCACACTAGGACACAATGTACAACCCCAGAATCTATTTATGGAAGCAGTGCGCCATCCATGTTACCAGATGGTAGCAGTTCAGAGGCGACACCGCTGGAGACCAGTCTGAGCATAGATATTATTCTTCTTGAGGCTCTACTAGAGGCAGAAAGAGATGGTGTGGCTGCCATGAATGAGGTAATCTCGATCTTGAAGCTGGAAATTATGCAATTAGCTGCACGCATTATGTAAGCAACCCAAGAATTGGAGGAAGTAAGAATGTTGCATTTGAAGACGGAGGAGGTCCTGCTGCTTCTGCTATCTGAAGCCCAGGATAATCGCAATTCTTCTTTAGATAGTAGCTGAAATTGTCATTAGATTATTGTACTTGCATGTTGTGTCATGTCTCTGAATAGATGATGTTGTAAGACCCCCTATGTTGTCCATGTGTTGTAATGATCCGAATTTTTAGGCGAGGTAATCCTCAGTACTTGTATGATTGACATAAGGTGAACTGTTTTTCGTGTGAGCATATTGTATTGGATGAAATAACTGTTTGACTCAAAGTGTATCCAACCTACTGAATTCGAAGATCACGGCATTTCTAAATCATAATCATATATAAAGGTGGAATAAATCTTTTTTGTGGTTTTATAGAAATAAATAACAAAACGTAGAATTATCTGTGGATATTCGTAATTGAATAAAAATTGGATTTGGATTTACTTGCCAGGGCCCAGGGCAAACATGAATGCTAATTCTCCCATGTTTTGAATGAAGAGGCTAAACACCCACTATAATTTGTGGGCTGCCCGAAGCAAGTGTTTGCGAGATGGAAATTACTGTCTACCCCTAACACTTGACATCCTTATCGACCGGATTTACACTGATGTTGATAGGTGTAGACTTGTAACTTCAATCAGACGTGACACGACGGCCTCTGAGCCCATTCAGACACGGTGGGCGCCAAACGTGGGCGGCAAAACACATTTGATTCAAGCTTGTCCAAAAAAAATGTGTCTCTCCCTCCATTTCCCCATTCATCCACTGTGGGCGACAAAACAAACTCTCCTTGCCCGAAATCGATGTAGGCTAATATTTTAAATAGGGGCAGATGTGTAACTTTCCTCAGACATGACACAACCGCCCTACCTATCAGCCCCGTTCATACACCGTGGGCGCCAACCGTGGGCGGCAAAACACCCTCTCCTCGCCCGAAATCGTTACCGGCAAATATTTGGGAGATGCGAGATTACCGTCCTATCCCCAACCGACGTGATGTCTTAAATTTTAAACGGGGAATAAGTTCGTAACTTTCCCACATTTCAGACAAGAGCGTCCCAAAGTTTGAGATCCCCCTTCCCCCTCCATTTCCCCATTCATACACCATCGGTGCCATGACAACCTCCCCACTGCGGCCAGCCTCCTCCGTCCGCCACCCCATCCTCCACCTTGCTGGAGCCGCTACCCCTACCCCGTCGTCCACTGCAAGAGATGGATGTCTCTCATCCACGGCGACGGACCAGGATCCTTTCATCGCGTCGTCTCGCTTCATCGGCGCCGTCGTCCACTTTGTCGTTGCCGCTCCTACGATCGCCTCATCCACGGCAACAGGATTTATCCCCCAACCCAGCCCTCTGCCATCCAAAGTCTTCTTCCTCGCCGCCGATAGCCATCGCACCTGCAGCACCCTCAACGTATCAGCAGGGGCCTACATGGCGTCGCAAGAGAGGTGGTACTCTTCCAATATGTGCTTAAGTTATTGATCTCACCCGGAAAACATATCTTAAATTGTTTACTGTACTTTTCTTGTCCGTACCAAATCGTAGTGGCTAGTTGAATGCAAACATTGGTTGCAAAATAGCTTTGTCCGGTTTGCACCTTCAGATCCGCCAAGTCACGGTCACTATACTCGTAAAGCTTATGGTTTCCCCCTTTATATTCACTGTCGTCATCGTAGGTGCTTCCCTGCTTTGTATCGTGCTAGCACTGCTCCTCAAGACCTCAACACATCAAGCGAAACAACATGCCACTCATAATTCCAAAGCTTACGTGTTGAAATACAAATCTGATATGATGCTCATATTACTAAAACAGAGAACGTTTAATTGGTCACCTAATGTTCCTATATTCATTTTGAAAAGCATGTGCGCCACCCACTTGTCCAGCTAGTTCCACTTTCCTGATTTTACTCTTGATGCTTAGGGTTTTCCCCTTTTATCTACTCTACTATGATCTGCGTAGGTGCTTTCTGTCATACTAGCATTACTCCACCCTTCAAGCTAAACAACACAACACTCAAAAGTCCAAAGCTTAGTTGTTCAAATATGATTGTGATATGATACTGATATTAGTTAACAGACACAATTAATTGGTTAGCTAAAGGTCCCACTTGAGTTTCCAAATGCATGTCGCGACATATAGAGAGACGGAAGAATTGCATTTCTTTGTCACTTGTTGACTGTACTTTCTTGTTCATACCAAATCTTAGTTGTTATTTCAAAGCAAATATCGGTTGCTAACTACCCTTTGCGCGGTTTGCAGCTTCAGATCTGCCATCCCACTGGCATGATCAACACTATACTCATCATGCTTACGGTTTCCCCATTTTATGATGACCACGATCAGCCTACGTGGTTTATGTCGTAATAGCACTGCTCCACCCATCGAGCTAAACAAGCTTAGTTGTACAAATTCAAATTTGATATTATGCTGATATTAGTAAAACTAAGAGATGTTTAATTGGTCAGCTAAATGTTCCTACTTTAGTTTCGAAATGCATGTGAGCCACATATGGAGAGACCAGAAGGAATAGTATTTCTCTATGCGCTCTGGTTCATCATGGGTGGCCAACCGACATTGTATAGAAAGACTTGTAATATTTTCAATCTGCTTGCTCTTCTGCTCTTCTTTAAGATGATCCTCTTCTCTTGCAGTCGACTGGTCAGGTCAAGTTATTCTCCCTTAGTATATTTTGAATCTGTCAGGTCAGGTCGACTTGTTCTTCTTTACTATATGTTGAAGCAGTCATCTCCGAAGTATCATCACTTTTGGAGCACTCATATTTTGAGTAGTAGGCCACATTATATTAATGCACACACCAAATTACAGCATGCATGGCACCTCTTAGAAGAATTGCGGAGATAGCACAAAGGGGTTTACATGGAGGAAGTATTGGATTAAAATCACTTCTGCATTACAAAGATAATCTCACTTGTTTTTATGTTTTCATGCATGTCAGGTATTAAACATTATCAAAATGAATATGAGAATGGGCGCATGAGAGGAATATTGCGGAACGATCCACTGGCTAACAAACTTGGCATGGTGGAGGACGGCCTATCTTATTCACCCATCAAGGTGCATGCTCTAACTTGGAAAGGTTGTATTGGTCACACATATTTTGCATCTGACCTCTTGCATTACTTCTACTTTGTTACACCATTTGCTTAGTTTAAGCATCATATATGAGTATATGCCATACCTATTCATTTTCTGTACCTATTCCATGTGTCGTAATACTATGTTTTTCTAGTCAAATGTTGTTCTTTCGTAATAGATGTCCAAAAGGAAGAGGGTGAGTGCAGATCCTCAAGGAGTACAAACTAGGTATTTGGAAAAGGTGGTGATACTTGTTAAATCAGATATATCAGCAGCCACAGAAAATGCAGGCCCAACTGCAACAGACTTTACCCCTACTCTAGTGACCAAACCCCTATTAGAACTGCTGACAGCCCAGCATCAGGTACTGTCTATGATATCAATTCAAAATTTGAACTCCTAAATTTCTGCATGTGCCTTACCTTCTCTCTTGTATGAAAACTAATTTCAGATGAATCTCCTTGCTCAGAGGATCATAGGATCTCACGACAATACTGGGCTCTGCATTGCTCTTGTCAGTGCCTCTTGCCCTTTGTCAGCATACTTACACTCATTGCTGTTTGATTATGTAGCATCACTGTAAATGTTCGCTTCTTTATCCTTCCTTTGCTTGAAATTATAAGATCTATATTTACTCTTAGATAAATGTAGAATTAACACAATGGTTATTAATTTTGGGTTGCTCATGTAAGTACCTATTGTCATGTACTCCCTTTGTATCGAATTAGTTGTTGATCAATTGGATGGATTTAGAACTTAATAGTGCTAGATACATCCATTTGAGCGACAACTAATATCTACATTTAGTCTTACTAAAATGTTGAATAAAGCCAATGCCACTGCACACGTTGATGTCTGCATTCCTCTTGTCAGTACCTTTTCCCTTGTAACGATGTACTTAATTAATTGCTATTTGATTATGTATCGTCAGTCTACACCTGAACTTCATTATCCTCTATTTCTTCCAATATTATTTGATCTACATTTACTCTTTGCAAAATGTAGAATAATGGCAATGCTTATAAAGAATTTTCTTTGGGGAATTTATTAAATTATCTTTCCATCAACATGGAGAAGGGCTTTGTCCAGCCCGTGTTAACATGTAATGTAAGTTCATCCTTCTCAAGCCTTCAAACTTTCTTCTAGTATAGATTTGGATAGGCATTATTTCCTCCGCTGTTGTTTACATGTGATTGGATGTTTGCAACAGCTACCAATTTTAAATTGTAGTTGTAAAAACATGTTCCTTATGAAGAACAAATCCATTTATTTGCTTATATAATTGTGAAACCTGTTACATGTCTCCTTGTTTCTCTTTCAGAGTCGTATCTCTTATGCCAGGCAGAACTATAGGAAAAATAGTGAGCCAGACCATCTTGAGAACAGCGAGATGACCCCAAGGTCCTGTCTTGATGAAGACAGTGAGTTGAAGCTACTCACCAGCAGGCGTGAGACAACCTCTATGCAGTCGCTCCCTCGATCAGTTCGACTTCTTCAGTCTCAACTTAAAGCGGAAATGCTTGCTTCATCTCAGCTCCGACTTGAAGTCAAAGATGTAATGAAGATGTCTTGCGCACTATGGTGCCATACAGCTAGGGATGAAGCATCTATCATTGACACAACTGAGGTCTCATCAGCTTGTTCGACTGCTTGCGGGGCCTGAGCTTGCCAGGTCTATTGCCTTCTGAAGTGCTCTTAGTTTTGTATATTCTTTTGTTGGCGCGTTTATATGCACTGGTGGCGACCTTTGATGCCCAGTGTATGTAATCCGCGGTCATGTTGCGCTTTATTATCACCGGGTAGCGAACTTTGATTCCTAATATGCCGTAATTTCTTTGTTGTATAGTCTAGGTTTATTATTTGGTCGGTATGCTGTAATTTAGGCCGGAAGGTTCAGTGGATCTCAGTGTTGTCGGTCTTCAGGCCGGCTCGTTACTCATATGGGCCAAAACGTGGGCCTATAATCATCTTGGGCCATTAGCAGGTCTAAACCTATAGTAGTTTCCCACCTTTAACGGGCCATGGGCTACATATTTACTGTAGTGACACTAGGCTTCCTACGGGCCGTAGAAACAAGGGGCCATCTATGGTCTGTAGAAACAAGGGGCCTTCTACGGGCCGTAGAAACAATGGACCTTCTACAGGCCGTATCATCAATGGGCCTTAGACGGGCCGTATGATCGATTGGCCAAACATGCGCCAAAAACAGACCGCATTATGGCCATAAACGGGCTAGAGTTGGAGTCATCCGTTCATGGGCCGACCATAACGGGCCGTCATTAAAAGGCCACATTTGATGACGCTACGAAAACGGCCCAACGTATTAACGGGCCACAAGCGGGCCGACTGTAACCACGGGCTGAATTTGGCCCACAAGCAGAAAACGGCAGTAACGGGCCATAAGTAACCGAATGCTAGAAATGAGCCCAAGAATAAATGGGCCCTGAGAAGGCCGAAAGATAACATGGGCTGCAAACGGCCCAATGGATTAATGGGCCGTTAATGGGTATAAAATGATACACTGTTCATTATGGGCCAGTTTCACCATGGGCCATTAATGGGCCAAGAGTTAAAAAGGGCCTCATCCGGGCCGAAAGACTTCATGGGCCATACATGGGCCGGAACTTATAATGGGCTGGAATCATATTGGACGGCCCAGATGACGCTACTGGGCCTAATTCGAATAGGTCGTAACGGGCTCTGGGTTAGCGGGTTGTAAATGGGCTATATGCGAACATGCCATTAACAGGCTTTCCATGGGCCGGCCCGCCACCTTTTGACCAAGTCAAACGGGCCGGCCTTTTCACAGGAATGGGCGTCTGTTGGGTCGTGCCACATGTCGACGTAGCATAGGTGCCTTCTATCCAATGAGTGGATGACATCTACCCCAACGGTGAGCCGACACGTGTTTCCTCCAGCCAATGATGATTTTACACGTGGAAAATCCCCATTGGTCGAAGCTGTTAGTGGGTTATTAGATCCAAAAATGGACCCGGTAGCTTAACAGCATTCCGTTACAGTGGATTCCACGTGTCGGTCACCCTTGACGAAAGCACTTCTGTGACGCGCGATTTATCATCATGGAAGTGGACACTTCCGTGATGATAATTTTGGTAATGTCATGGAACACTTCTACGACATCATAGGTATGACTATCTTGATTCCGTCATAAAATTGTCATGGATGTACATGCATGACAAAAAAATGCAACCTACTATGACAAACACGTATCATCATGGAAGTGTATGTTTTTTTGTAGTGGGTTGAGCTCCCGGTACCGGACGCCCTCCTTGAAGGCGCAAACCGCTTGATGCTGGGAAAAATTCTCCACAGTGTGATGCAAAGTGGTCCACCTCTGGATGTAATCCCTCAAAGTTTCATTCGGTTTTTGCATGCCATGCTGCAATTCTGTCAGCCCTGCAGGTCGTTTGCATGTGCCCTCAAATGTTCTGACAAACACTCGGGATAACTCCTCCCAACTGAAGATACTACTAGGAGCTAGCTGATTCAACCAAGCCCTAGCCGACCCTTCAAGCATCAAAGGAAGGTGCTTCATGGCCACCTCGTCGTTTCCACCACCGATCTGAACAGCCACTCGGTAATCCTCAAGCCAAGTGTCAGGCTTCGATTCACTAGTGAACTTACTGACTCCAGTTGCCAACCTGAAGTTGGGAGGGATCTCTGCAGCTCTAATGGCTCTGCTAAAACACTAGGGACCAGAAACATGCACTATATTTCCAGTCGGGCGGTCTCTATCTTGCCCTTCTCTGTGTGCTCGATTCCTGTCCACTAAACCTTGCACCAAAATTGACCTTCCATCAAGCCATGGTTTTCTTGGGTCGACTGGCCTCCTGCGCTCTTTGTTGTACGGTCGCCTATCTACATAATGCCGTGGCACATATGATTTTCCCCTTGGAGGGGGCATAGGCACTCGACGGCGGTCATCATGGTCGAGCCGAGGATCATGCTACTCGTGGTTCCGACCCAAGTACTGCCCTTGGCGATGCCCTCGTCCCTCACGCCGCGGAAGCGATCTTGGGCTGTGAGCCGATTGTACTGTGTCAGCCACCACAGATCTGCTATGAATTCTATTACGCGACTAAGACACTGTAGTGTTCTGCTCTCCTGCTGCCCGGAGCAGCGCTCTGATCTACATCAAACCTCTACCAGCTTCCGACTGGGATGGCTGAATAGATTATGCTATGCGGGCCACGGCTGTAAGGTTCTGAATCGGAGTGCGGTATACCTGCGGTTCAGGCAGGAACAACTGCCAATGTCGTCGACTGGATTCGGGGATCTATCGCCGAGCAGGCTCATCAAGCGCGCGCTGAAGGTTCTCCAGTCGAGTGCGCTCAGCCAGAGTGGCCAAACGCGCGGCCTCCATGGATTGAGCCTCAGAGGTCTCTCTGACAACTGGCGTGTGGAGCGCCTCCATATTGTGGTGATGAAGTTCCTCCCTCTGCTGAGAAGAGAGGGTTTCGGGTGATACTCCTTGTGAACACCCGAAGGATCGCCGCCGCCGTTGTCGCCGCCGTTTCGACGCATGCCAGGTGGGCTGCGTGGCATGTCGACCATCAGGACCTTCGTCGCGGGGTCGCTACTGTCGCACTCAGATAGGGTCTCGACGGAGCCAGTCAACAGATCAAACGGGCCGTAGAGAGATTCGTCGGGCTCGATTGTCGCGACTTGAGGGGTGGATTGTCGCGACTTGAGGGGTGGCTGACTGCCGTGCCACAGCATGCTTCACCCACCGTTGAAGCCGCGACCGACCGGGTCGCTTGCAACGACGAACCGCGGGGAGCGAAGACACCGCAGGAACCGACCGATACTAGGTAGACGGCTGCCGCAGAAGGACGCCGCGGACGAACGCGTGAAAGTGTGTCGCCCCGCGGATGGGGAGTGCCTCGACGTCGAGGGGAGCTTCCTAAAGCCAAGCAGAGTCGTCGATGATGAAAACAAGCGCGCCGAGGTGGATCTCGCGGCCCTCAGCCAAACCTCTGCCGGAAACCATGATGATAGGACTCGGAGAAATCGCAACCTCACCGGAAAGTCGCTAAGACACATGCCCCACGGTGGGCACCAACTGCCGTGGTACTAAGTCTGACTGTAGAATGGGGGGTAGGTATGAGGAGGCAAGATCCTAGCTACGGTGAAGTTGTGCACGCAAGATTTACGAGTTCAGGCCCTTCTCAGAGGAAATAACAGCCCTACGTCTTGGTGCCTGGAGGCTTGGACGATTGGATTATGCGTGAAGTTATAGGGGGTGTGAACCCTTGTCCCAGAGGAGGGGGTGGCTTATATAGAGTGCGTCAGGACCCCATCCATCCCCCGTTACCCATGGTTCAATGTACATAAATAGAGGATGTTACTGGTAACACCGGCATTAAAGTGATATAAATGACCCTTATGTCTACGGAGTGAATGTCCGACCGTTGCGATCCAAAGTGACCTTAGATCTTCTGTACTCTGAGTGGTTCTGATCTGGTCGAATGATTATATCCTGGTCGAATGGAATTGGGTTATCCGAGTGGAACTCATGGTCGAGTGTGTTGCATCTTGAGGTGATTCCAATCAGTAGAATTTGCCGTCCTTTGAATGTCTTTGACTGTAGGGCAGTGTCCTTGGGAAGGGTACTTAGATCAGGTCTATTGCCCTACCCTAGGTACATGTCGTCATCACTCCCCGCTCGTCACCATACGGGGGCCTGTCGTCATACCGCCGGGGCGCATACGACTCGCCTCTTGGAGGAGGCGTAGGAACTCGACGGTGGTCATCACGAGGATCAAACTGACTGTAGCCCCGACCGGGGTATTGATCTTTGCGGTTACCACGATCTTCACGCCGCGGAGGTTATCTTGGTCTATGCACCGATTGAACTGTATCTACAACCACAGATCTGCTATGTATTCTGTTGTGCGACTGAGAAACGGTAGAGTTCTATTCACCTGCTGCGCGGAGCAGCACCCGGATCTGTAGTAAACCTCTACCTGCTTCTGAACGAGGCGGCTCAATTGACTCTGCTATACGTGTCGCGGCTGCAAGATTTTGGACCGGAGTGAGGTATACCTGAGGTTCAGGTGGAAACAGTTGTCGTGGCCGTCGACTAGATCCTGGGATCTGCTGAAGGGCGCGTTCGTTGAGTGAATGTTGGAGATTCTCCAGACGCGCGCGCTCAGCCAAGGTGGCCAGGTGCACAGCCTCCAAGGCCTGAGCCTCGGAGGTCTCCCCAACGACGGGGGTCTGAAGCGCCTCCATGTTGCGGCGATGCAACTCTTCCCTCTGCTCCGAAGAGAGGGCTTGGGGATGATATTCATCATGAACGTACGACGAGCCATCGTCGTTGTTGCCGCCGCGACGAAAACAAGGTGGGCTGCGGCATGAGTCGACCATGAGGACTTCCGCCGTAGGGTCACTGCTTGAATGGCCCGTACAGAGATTCATCGGGCTCGATTACCGTGACTTGAGAGGTGGTCGACTGGTGAGCCACCGCATGCTTCACCCACCGCTGGCGCCGCGATCGACCGGATCGCTTGGGACGGCGTATAGCGGGGAGCGTGAACGCTGCGAGAGTCGACCGATACTGGGTCGACGGTTGCCGTAGCAGGACGCCACAGGCACTCGCACAGAAGTGTGCAGTCCTGCGGATGGGAAGGGCCTCGACGTCGAGGGGGGCTTCTTGGAGCCAGGCAGAGTCATCGGCGATGAATACGAGTGCACCGAGATGGATCTCGCGGCCCACGACCAAACCACCGTTGGAAACCATGTTGGTGGAGATCGGAGAAACCGCAACCTCACCGGAAGTCGCTAAGACGCCAGCCCCATGGTGGGCGCCAACTGTCGTGGGAGTGAGTCTGACAGTAAGAGTAGGGGTACGTATGAGGAGGCAACTCCCTAGCTACGGCGAGGTTGTACACGCAAGTTTTACGAGTTTAGGCCCCTCTTGGAGGAGGTTAGAACCCTACGTCTCAGTGCCTCGGAGGCTTGTCAACTGGATTATGCGTGAGAGTTACAGGGGGTGCGAACCCTTGTGCCAGAGGAGGGGTGGCTTATGTAGAGTGCGCCAGGCCCCTCCAGCCCCCGGTTACACAAGGTTCAATGTGAGTTAAGACAGGGGTGTTACTGGTAACGCCTTCTATAAATGACTATTAATGATCTTTAAGACTACGGAGTGAATGCCTGACAGTTGCCATACTAAGGCGGCTATAGGTCTTCTGTACTTCGGGTGATTATTCATATGGCCTAGTGTTGTTACCATGGTCGAGTGGAATTGGGATATCCGAGTGGAATATTTTGTCAAGTGGATTCCATTCAGGGGTTGTTTCAATCGTATCTTCTGTGGGTCTTTGAATGTCTTTGACTCTAGGGCAGTGTCCTTGGGTAGGGTGTCTAGGACAGGCCTAAGACCCTACCCTAGGTACATGTCATCGTCACTAGATCAAGCTCAACCCGGAGAAGTGCGTCTTCGGCGTGCCGGCCGGGAAGCTGCTTGGCTTCCTCATCTCGGAGTGCGGCATTGAGGCTAACCCGGAGAAGATCAAGGCCAGAGCACATGCGCAAGCCAGATGTCCAAAAGTTCACCAGCCGCTTGCCCTCGATCAGCCGGTTTCTTAGCCGGCTTGGTGAGAGAGCCTTGTCCCTATATCAGCTGATGTAGAAGACATCGTCGTTCGAGTGGAACGACCAGGCAGATGAAGCATTCCGGGATCTCAAGCGCATGCTCTCCATCGCACCTGTCTTGGCCGCGCCGGCCGATAAGGAGCCGCTGTTGCTATATATTGCCCCACCTCACGGTCGGTCAGCATGGTGCTTGTGGTCGAGCGACCAGAGAAGGGCAAGATCTAGCCTGTCCAACGCCCAATCTACTACCTGAGCGAGGTTCTTTCCGCCTCCATGCAGAACTACCCACACTACCAGAAGATGTGCTATGGTGTGTACTTTACCGCCAATAAGCTGAAACAGTACTTTCAAGAGCATGTCGTCACCGTGGTCAGCATGGCCCCCATCGGCAAGATCATGGGCTGCCGGGATGCCTCTGGCCGGGTTCCCAAATGGGCCATCAAGCTGGCCGGCCATACCATCCTCTACGAGCCCCGCACCATGATCAAGTCGCAAGCGCTCGCTGGCTTCCTCGTCGACTGGACGGAGACGCAGTACCTGCCGCTGCCGTCGGATTCCACGCATTGGCGCATGCACTTTGACGGCTCCAAGATGCGTTCCGACTTGGGAGCCGGCATCGTGCTGTCCTCCCAAAGGACGCCCGGCTGCGGTACACACTTCAGATCCATTCTGCGCCTCCAACAACATCGCCGAGTACGAAGCCCTTGTGCATGGCCTCTGTCTTGCAAAGAAACTTAGCGTCTGGCGCATCCTGTGCTATGGCAACTCGGATCTGGTGGTGCAGCAGTGTTCCGGCGAGTGGGATGCCCGGGATGCCAACATGGCCAGCTACCGCTTCCTGGTCGAGCAGCTCTCCGGCACCTTCGACGGCTGCAAGTTCCTTCACGTCCCGCGTGCGGAGAAGGAAGCCACCGACACGCTAGCCAAGATTGGCCATACCATCCAGCGTCTCCCTCGAGCACTTTTGCAAGGCATCTCCAGATTCCTAGTCCATCTTTATCCCAGACAACCCTGCAGCGCCCCCCCCCAAAACCCGGACCCCGGGGTTTCTGGTCCAAGCTCGGGGGCTGCCGTACCCAAGTCAGTCCTAGGGACTGCTGATCTTGGCCCCGGGGCTGCCTTCTCGACCCCGGCGACCATCAACCCCGGCCCGGGGGCTGCTATGCTCAACTCAGTCGCCGTTGTCTGATACGTCTCCAACATATCTATAATTTTTGATTGCTCCATGCTATTATATTATCTATTTTGGATGTTAATGGGCTTTATTTTACATTTCTATATTATTTTTGGGACTAACCTATTAACAGGAGGCCCAGCCCAAATGGCTATTTTTTGCCTATTTTAGTGTTTCGCCAAAAAGGAATATCAAACGGAGTCCAAACGGAATGAAACCTTTGGGAGCGTTATTTTTGGAACAAACGTGATCTAGGAGAATTGGAGTGGACGTCAAGAAACAATCGAGGAGGGCACAAGGTAGGGGGGTGCGCCCTCCACCCTCGTGGGCCCCTCGTTGCTCCACCGACCTACTTCTTCCTCCTATATATATCCATATACCCCGCAAACATCCAAGAGCATCACGAAACCCTATTTCTACCGCCGCAACCTTCTGTACCCAAGAGATCCCATCTTGGGGCCTTTTCCGGAGCTCCGCCGGAGGGTGCATTGATCACGGAGGGCCTCTACATCAACTCCATGGCCCCTCCGATGATGTGTGAGTAGTTTACTTCAGACCTTCGGGTCCATAGCTAGTAGCTAGATGGCTTCTTCTCTCTCTTTGGATCTCAATACAAAGTTCTCCTCGATTCTCTTGGAGATCTATTCGATGTAATCTTCTTTTGCAGTTTGTTTGTCGAGATCCAATGAATTGTGGGTTTATGATCAAGTTTATCTATGAACAATATTTGAATCTCCTCTGAATTATTTTATGTATGATTGGTTTATCTTTGCAAGTCTCTTCGAATTATCAGTTTGGTTTGGCCTACTAGATTGATCTTTCTTGCAATGGGAGAAGTGCTTAGCTTTGGCTTCAATCCTGCGGTGCTCGATCCCAGTGACAGAAAGGGAAACGACACGTATTGTATTGTTGCCATCGAGGATAAAAAGATGGGATTTACATCATATTGCATGAGTTTATCCCTCTACATCATGTCATCTTTCTTAAGGCGTTACACTGTTCTTATGAACTTAATACTCTAGATGCATGCCGGATAGCGGTTGATGTGTGGAGTAATAGTAGTAGATGCAGAATCATTTCGGTCTACTTGTCGCGGACGTGATGCCTATATACATGATCATGCCTAGATATTCTCATAATTATTCGCTTATCTATCAATTGCTCGACAGTAATTTGTTCACCCACTGTAATACTTATGCTATCTTGAGAGAAGCCACTAGTGAAACCTATGGGCCCCGGGTCTATTCTCCATCATACAAGTTTCCCATCTACTTTATTTTGCAATCTTTACTTTCAATCTATATCATAAAAATACCAAAAATATTTATCTTATTGTTATCATCTCTATCAGATCTCACTCTTGCAAGTGGCCGTGAAGGGATTGACAACCCCTTTATCGTGTTGGTTGCGAGGTTCTTATTTGTGTGTGTAGGTACGAGGTGACTCACGTGTGGTCTCCTACTGGATTGATACCTTGGTTCTCAAAAACTAACGGAAATACTTATGCTGCTTTACTGCATCACCCTTTCCTCTTCAAGGGAAAACCAAGGCAGTGCTCAAGAGGTAGCATTGTCCCTAACCCGGGGGTTGTCGCCTCTGGCTCAGGGGCTACCGCCCCGGTACCCGTCTTGGTGGCCGTATTCGCCGTGGTGACGGCTCCGTCATGGGCCCAGCTTATCCTAGCCTTCCTGGAGAGTGGAGCACTCCCCATGGACGAGACCGAGGCCCGGCAAGTGCAACACCGGGCGTCCGCCTACAGCATCATCAAGAGCGAGCTCATCAAGCGCAATGCGACGGGCGTGTTCTAGTGCTGCGTCGAGCAAGACAAGGGCATAGAGATGCTCCTCGACATACACCAGGGCGAGTGCGGACACCACGCCGCCTCCATGTCTATGGTGGCCAAGGCTTTCTGCCATGGTTTCTACTGGCCCACGACCCTCAAAGACACCGAGTTGCTCGTCCTTGAGTGCGAGGGTTGCCAATGCTTTAGCAAGCGCAACCACCAGCCGGCTTCAGCCCTGCAAACCATCCCGATCACCTGGCCCTTCGCGGTCTAGGGGCTCGACATGGTGGGACCCTTCAAGACCACTCAGGGCGGCATGACGCACTTGCTGGTGGCGGTCGACAAGTTCACCAAGTGGATCAAAGCACGACTAATCAAGAAGCCAGACGGGCCAACGATTGTTCAGTTTGTCAAAGACATCATGGTGTGCTACGGCGTCCCGCACAACATCATCACGGGCAACAGCACCAACTTCTCCAAAGGCACTCTGGCACAATACTGCTCAGTCTCCTTCATCTGGCTCGACCTGGCCTCCGTCGCTCATCCCCAATCCAACGGCCAGGTCGAGTGGGCCAACGGGCTGATCCTGTCTAGCATCAAGCCGTGACTCGTTGAGCCCCTCATCCGCTCACCCAGCAGCTGGCTTGACGAGTTACCGGCTGTCCTCTGGTGTCTCCAGACAACGCGAAACCAGTCGATCGGGTTCACCCTGCTCTTCCTCGTGTACGGAGCAAAAGCCATCATCCCGAATGACATCGAGTTTGACTTACCACGAGTTGTAATGTACACAGAAGCCCAAGCCAAGGAAGCCCGCGAAGATAGTGTCGACCTACTCGAAGAAGCATGCCTCTTGGCCGTTAGCCGATCCGCCATCTATCAGTAAGGCCTGAGGAATTACCACAGAAAAAATATTAAGCCTCTCGCATTCCACGAGGGAGACCTCGTCCTTTGGCTTGTCCAGCAGCAAGCCGGCCAGCACAAGTTGGCCTCCCCAAGGGAGGCCCCGTTCATCGTCAGCAAAGCCCTGTGTGACCGCAATGCCTACTACCTCATCGATGCACGCAAGCCGAACAAACGCAAGAGAGATGATACGTCTCCAACGTATCTATATTTTTTGATTGTTCCATGCTATTATATTATCTGTTTTGGATGTTTTATTTGCATTAATATGCTATTTTATATTATTTTTGGGACTAACCTATTAACCTAGAGCCCAGTGCCAGTTTCTGTTTTTTCCTTGTTTTTGAGCTTCATGGAAAAAGGAATACCAAACGGAATAAAACTTCACGATGGTTTTTCTTGTACCAGAAGACACCCAGGATACATGGAGTTCAAGTCAGAAGAGCCACGAGGCGCCCAGAAGGGTGGAGGGCGCACCCTCGGGGGTAGGGCGCGCCCCCTACCTTGTGGGCCTCACGTGACCCCCCTGTCCTAGTTGTGCCTCCTATATATTCACATATATTCCCAAACCACCAAAAGCCTCCATGAAAACACTTTTACACTACCACAACCTTCTATTCCCGTGAGATCCCATCTTGGGGCCTTTTTTGACATCCTGTCGGAGGGGGATTCGATCACGGAGGGCATCTACATCAACTCTATTGCCCTTCTGATGAAGCGTGAGTAGTTTACCTCAGACTTACGGGTCCATATCTAGTAGCTAGATGGCTTCTTCTCTCTCTTTGATCTTCGATACACTATTATCCTCCATGTTCTTGGAGATCTATCTGATGTAATCTTCTTTTGCTGTGTGTTTGTCGAGATCGATGAATTGTGGATTTGTGCTCAGATTATCTATGAATATTACTTGAGTCTCCTCTGAATTGTTATATGCATGATTTGATATCTTTGTATTTCTCTTTGAATTATCGGTTTGGTTTGGCCAACTAGATTGGTTATTCTTGCAATGGGAGAGGTGGTTAGTTTTGGGTTCAATCTAGCGGTGTCCTCACCCAGTGACAAAGTAGGGGTAGCGAGGCACGTATTTTTATTGTTGCCATTGATGACACACAAGTATATGGGGATCTATCGTAGTCCTTTCGATAAGTAAGAGTTTCGAACCCAATGAGGAGCAGAAGGAAATGACAAGCGGTTTGTCAGTAAGGTATTCTCTGCAAGCACTAAAATTATCGGTAACAAATAGTTATATGATGAGGTAATTTGTAACGGGTAATAAGTAATAAAAGTAAACAAGGTGCAGCAAGGTGGCCCAATCCTTTTTGTAGCAAAGGACAAGCCTGGACAAACTCTTATATAAAGCAAAGCGCTCCCGGGGACACATGGGAATTGTTGTCAAGTTAGTTTTCATCATGCTGATATGATTTGCGTTTGTTACTTTGATAATTTGATATGTGGGTGGGCCGGTGCTTGGGTGCTGCCCTTCCTTGTACAAGCCTCCCACTTATTATTAACCCCTCTCGCAAGCATCCGCAACTACGAAAGAAGAATTAAGGTAAACCTAACCATAGCATGAAACATATGGATCCAAATCAGCCCCTTACGAAGCAACGCATAAACTAGGGTTTAAGCTTCTATCACTCTGCAACCCATCATCTACTTATTACTTCCCAATGCCTTCCCCTAGGCCCAAATAATGGTGAAGTGTCATGTAGTCGATGTTCACATAACACCACTAGAGGAAAGACAACATACATCTCATCAAAATATTGAACGAATACCATATTCACATGATTACTTATAACAAAACTTCTCCCATGTCCTCAGGAACAAATGTAACTACTCACAAAGCAAATTCATGTTCATAGTCAGAGGAGTATTAATTATCATCAAGGATCTGAACATATGATATTCCACCGAATAAACCAACTAGAATCAACTACAAGGAGTAATCAACACTACTAGCAACCCACAAGTACCAATCTGAGGTTTTGAGTCAAAGATCAGATACAAGAGATGAACTAGGGTTTGAGAGGAGATGGTGCTGGTGAAGATGTTCATGGAGATTGACCCCCTCTCGATGAGAGGATCGTTGGTTATGGCGAAGGCTTTGATTTCCCCCTTCGGGAGGGATGTTTCCCCGGCAGAACAACTCCGCCGGAGCCCTAGATTGGTTCTGCCCAGGTTCCGCCTCGATACGGCGGTGCTTCGTCCCGAAAGCTTCCTTCTTGTTTTTTTCAGGTCAAAACACACCATATAGCGGAATATGGGCGTCGGAGGCCTACCAGGGGGCCCAAAAGGACGGGGGCGCCCAGGGGGTAGGGCACGCCCTCCACCCTTGTGGCTGGCTGGTGGCCCCCCTCTAGTGCTTTCTTCTCCCAATATTTTATATATATTCCATAAATATTCTCCGTGAAGTTTCCGGACTTTTGGAGTTGTGTAGAATAGGTCTCTAATATTTGCTCCTTTTCCAGTCCAGAATTCCAGCTGCCGGCATTCTCCCTCTTCATGTAAACCTTATAAAATAAGAGAGAAAAGGCATAAGTATTGTGATATAATGTGTAATAACATCCCATAATGTAATAAATATGAATATAAAAGCACGAAGCAAAATGGACGTATGAACTCCCCCAAGCTTAGACCTCGCTTGTCCTCAAGCAAAAGCCGATATCAAAAAATATGTCCACATATTTAGAGATAGAGGTGTCGATAAAATAAAATACGGACATGAGGGCATCATGATCATATTTAGAACAACATCATATATTGGCATATAATTTCTTATGCTAAATTAACAATTTGTTCAGATACTTCACTGAAAACTAACAAACTATGATCTTAGTCATTGAGGCAATTACAATTTATCATCACATAGGAAAGAGTCAATTCAACGCTTTTCAGCAAGTCCACATACTCAACTATCATTTAATCCTTCACAATTGCTAACACTCATGCGGGACTTATGGGTTCAAAGCTTCAATTGGACAAAGAGAAAGATAGGGGCTTATAGTTTCGCCTCCCAACCTTTTACCTCAAGGGTAATGTCAATAATAATACTTTATGATAACCTACATCCGAGTGGATATATATATATCCGGATCTCTCCAACACATAGTGCTTGCCAAAGGAAAAAGTGTAAAAAGGAAAGGTGAAGATCACCATGACTCTTCTATAAGGGTAGAAGATAAAAGTAAAAGATAGGCCCTTCATAGAGGGAAGCAGAGGTTGTCATGCGCTTTTATGGTTGGATGCACAAAATCTTAATGCAAAAGAACGTCACTTTATATTGCCGCTTGTGATAAAGACCTTTATTATGCAATCCGTCGCTTTTATTTCTTCCATATCACAAGTTCGTATAAAGCTTATTTTCTTCACACTAATAGATCATAGATATTTAGAGAGCAATTTTTATATCTTGCACCGATGACAACTTACTTGAAGGATCTTACTCAATCCATAGGTAGGTATGGTGGACTCTCATGGCAAAACTGGTTTAAGGTATGTTTGGAAGCACAAGTAGTACCTCTACTTGGTGCAAAGAATTTGGCTAGCATGAGAGGAAAAGGCAAGCTCAACATGTTGGATGATCCATGACAATATAACTTCTATTCGGATATAAGAAAACATAACTCATTACATTGTCTTCCTTGTTCAACATCAACTTTTTAGCATGTCATATTTTAATGAGTGCTCACAATTACAAAATATGTCCAAGATAGTATATTTATATGTGAAGCCTCTCTTTCTTTATTACTTCCTATTAATTACAACAATGACCAAAACTATGTTTTTCAACTCTCAACAACTTTTATTCACCATACTCTTTATATGTGAAGTCATTACTCTCCATGAGATCAATATATGATCTTTTTTCTCTTTCTTTCTTTAATTTTATTCCCTAAAGATCATAGCAAGAAAGCAAAGCCCTCAACTCAAAACTTGTAACACCCCGTTAATCGCGCTACAGTAATTCTAACCTAATGAAGCCATGTCACAATGTTTGCAAGCTTAAATTGCCCCTTGATAGAAATCAAACTTAAATTCAAATTTAAAATAAAGTCAAATAATTTCCTTCTACAAAAAGTAAAAAAAAAGTTCATATTATTCTACAACTTCCCCTGATGATCTGTCATGTTGAAACAAACTTCATTTCACTCCCCATATAATTCCAATGAAATTAATAAATGGGATAGCAGCTAATAACTTGACCGTCTCATTTTCTAAAAATGTTTAAACTTTCCAAATGACCCCAAACTTTGTGTGCTAGCTCCTAATAATACGCAGTATTTATGTGTCACTTTCCATAAATAACATCATTCTTTTGGCAACTTTTTAAAATAGAAAACAGATGAAGTAAATAAAACAGTATAAAAAACAAAGAATAGAGAAGGACCTAATCTACTGAGTATTGAGGCCCATATAGAAAAATGGAAGGCCCAGCCCACATCCCCAACTTGTCACCCTCCTCTCACTACATGAGACAGGCAGGGGATCGTGGCGGCCATCCCATGGTGCCTCGGTCTCGTGTCGGCCATCCGTCGGCACCTCCCATTGTAGATAAGCACGCGCGCGACCCCCGGGACGAACCCTAGTTCAATTCGTCCTCTCCCTCGCGCCGCTCTCTTCTCCCCAACGCGAACCCGACGCCGTCATCGCCATGGCCGCCATCGCCCTCGCGCCCACTGAGCTCCCTGGCGCCTAGGAGTTTGTCCTTCTGCTTCATCTATCTCTCCTACTTCGCCCACGAGGAGCAAATCGACTAGAGCCGCACCAGTGCGAGCAGATCGACCTCGACTTTGTCTTCCGGCACTAGAGGTCCGTCGTGTCGAAACACGCCTCTGCCTCTCCTAAGCTTTCACTTGGCCGCCGTGTGCCTTCGCGGTGAGCTCGTCTCCCATTTCCCCTGTTTCCCTGTTTCGATTCATTGCCTTAGATGCCCCCCGCACCGCCGTCCCGCCATGGCCGACCTCCCAATGAGCTCGCCCTCACCATGCACCGGCCGCGCCCAGCATACCTCCCTGCCTCACGCCCTGGCCTAACGCTTGCGCGCCATGCCCGCAATGCCGCGCCCATTACCGCTCGGCCGCTCGCGTACTGCTGCCTGCTGCGATGTTGTTTGCTATTGTTGCTACCTACCGCTGCCGCTTGTTGTCCGCATGCCTGCGACTGTGCCGTTGCTTGCTGCTGCTTGATGCTTTTTTAATGTTACTGCCTACTACCATTGCTTGATGTTATTGCCTGCGATTGCATGTTGTTGCCGTTGCTGGCCGTGCCACCATGCACACCGGTGTGTGCGTGCCCAAGAACCATCAGTGGTAGGATTGGGCCATAGCCGCTGGGGCTAGCCCTTGTTTAGAATAGATGATATTAGTGTTTAGATTCCCCTAAAAAGGTGTTTAGATTAGTCTATGCACAGATGACATGTGGGTCCCCTAGAGATTAAAATAAATGACCAAAATCAATTTAGCTACTGTCCATGACAGCTGGGTCCCGCTGACACTGTTCATTTTGACCGGTCAACTCTGACTGGGTCAACTGGAACCCAGGCCCACTGTCAGCCTCACGTGCAAAAGTGTGGGTAAGCTTTTTGTACCCATAGCATTTAGATATTAAAATGATTTCCGAATTAAATTAAATCTGTAATTTCAGAAAATACTTAAAACTTTGAAAAATCATATAAATTAATCCGTAACTCGAATGAAAATACTTTGAACATGAAAGTTGCTCAGAATTTCGAGTCGAATCCAAATACGTAGTCCGTTCGTTCGCCACACATCCTTAGCATAGCAAACATGCAACATTTCCCCTCTGGTCCATCTGTCCGAAAATGCCTAACACCGGGAAAACTATCCCGTATGTTTTCCCCCTCCGCCAGTAGCACCTAATACCGCGTTAGGGCACACATAGCGCTGTCATATGCCATGTCATGCATTGTCATGCATCTGTTTGCATTGTATTCATTGTTTCCTCCCCACTCTTCTCTCATTAGACGCCGAGACCGACGCCGCTGCTACCCAATACAACTACGGTGTTGACGACCCCTCCTTGCCAGAGCAACTAGGCAAGCCCCCCCCCTTGATCAACCTGATATCATCTATTCTTCTCTCTACCTCTTGCATTAAAATAGTGTAGCATGTTACTACTTTCCGTTAATCCTATTCTGATGCATAGCCTGTACTTGCTACTACTGTTGTTATCTTTACCTGCAACCCTAAATGCTTAGTATAGGATGCTAGTATTCCATCAGTGATCCTACATTCTTGCTCGTCTGCCATGCTATAGTATTGGGCCATGATCACTCGGGAGGTGATCACAGCTATATAATTACATACATATTATATGATACATGTGGTGACTAAAGTCGGGTCGGCTCGTAGAGTACCCGCAAGTGATTCCGTTGTGGGGGCTGAAAGGACAGGTGGCTCCATCCAGGTAGTGGTGGGCCTGAGTTCCCGATGGCCCCCGACTGTTACTTTGTGGTGGAGCGATAGGGCAGGTTGAGACCACCTAGGAGAGAGGTGGGCCTGGCCCTGGTCGGCGTCCGCGGTTACTTCAGAATGACATGCTTAACGAGATATTGGTATTTGATCTGAGTCTGGCCACTGGCCTATATACACTAACCAACTACGCGGGAGCAGTTATGGGCACTCGACATCATGGTATCGATCGAAGCCTTCTTGACGTCAGTGCCTGAGTGGCGCGCGCCGGATTGGATTGGAACGCCTGCTCTTGTATTAGGGAGGCTAGGTCTGCTTACCTGTCGCATTCGCAACGTGCAGGTGTGCAATGGGCGATGGGCCTACACCCGTGCGCCATAGGATTCAGACTAGTGTGCTGACCTCTCTATTGTGCCTAGGTAGGATTGGGGCGTGTTGATCTTCCGAGGCCGGACATGACCCAGAAAAGTGTGTCCGGCCAAAGGGGATCGAGTTTATTAGGAAATGTGGTGCACCCCTACAGGGAAGTTTATCTATTGGAATAGCCGTGTCCCTCGGTAAAAGGACGACCCAGGTTTGTACCTTGACCGTATGACAACTAGAACCAGATATTTAATAAAACACACCCTTCCAAGTGCCAGATACAACCCGGTGATCGCTCTCTCATAGGGCGACAAGGGGAGGATCACCGGGTAGGATTATGCTATACGATGATACTTGGTTAACTTACCATCTACTCTCTTCTACTGCTTCAAGATGGAGGCTACCAGAAGCATAGTCTTCAATAGGACTAGCGATCCCTCTCTTATTCTGGCATTCTGCAGTTCAGTCCACAGATACTACTAAAAGTGCAACTATCCCTGGGTGGTTTTGGTAATTCCTAACAACATATAGCTCATTGAGCTAACATTATTCCAAGATTAATATTTCAGGAAAAGCTCAGTGAATGGAATGGCATGGATGAGGAAAGTGGATCCCTTAAAATTTTAAGGATAAAAAAGTTTGGCTCAAGCTTGAAGCTTAGGACTCTACATTTTATATTTTAGTGATCCAAGATCACATTGAGTCTATAGAAAAAGCCAATACTATCAAGGAGGGATGAGGTGTTGCTTAATGGCTTGCTTGCTCAAAATGCTTAGTGATATGCTCCAAAACCCTCAACTACCTTCCCACATCCACATATGACCTAAACCAAAAGTCAAACTTGGCCCCACCGATTCTTTCTATCCAGCGCCACCGAGTTTCAAATGTCATAGCCACTGCCACAAACCCTAGGCAAATCGGTCTCACCGATAGGGATCTCGGTCTCACCGAGATGGGATTGTAATCTCTCTGTTTCCCTACGTAACGTTTCAGTCTTACCGAGATGAGCGATCGGTCCCACCGAGATTGCAATGTAAACTCTCTGTTTCCCTTTTGTAACACTTCGGTCTCACCGAGATGAGCGAATCGGTCCCACCGAGTTTACCTGACCAACTCTCTGGTTAGCTTATTACCAAAATCGGTCCTACCGAGTTTGTGTAATCGGTCACACCGAGATTACGTTATGCCCTAACCCTAACCATATCGGTCCTACCGAGTTGCATCTCAGTCCCACCGAAAATCCTAACGGTCACTAGGTTTGCTGAATCGGGCCAACCGAGTTTAACCATTCGATCCCACCAAGTTTGGCAAATTATATGTAATGGTTAGATTTTGTGTGGAGGCTATATATACCCCTCCACCCACTCTTCATTTGTGGAGAGAGCCATTAGAACATACCTACACGTCCAATACACATTTTTTGAGAGAGAACCACCTACACTTGTGTTGAGGTCAAGATATTTCATTCCAACCATATGAATCTTGATCTCTAGCCTTCCCCAAGTTGCTTTCCACTCAAATCTTCTTTCCACCAAATCCAAATCATGTGAGAAAGAGTTGAGTGTTGGGGAGACTATCATTTGAAGCACAAGAGCAAGGAGTTCATCATCAACACACCATTTGTTACTTCTTGGAGAGTGGTGTCTCCTAGATTGGCTAGGTGTCACTTGGGAGCCTCCGACAAGATTGTGGAGTTGAACCAAGGAGTCTGTAAGGGCAAGGAGATCGCCTACTTCGTGAAGATCTACCGCTAGTGAGGCAAGTCCTTCGTGGGCGACGACCGTGATGGAATAGACAAGGTTGCTTCTTCGTGGACCCTTTGTGGGTGGAGCCCTCCGTGGACTCGCGCAACCTTTACCCTCCGTGTGTTGAAGTCTCCATCAACGTGGATGTACGATAGCACCACCTATCGGAACCACGACAAAAACATCCGTGTCTCCAATTGCGTTTGAATCCTCCAAACCCTTCCCGTTACATTATTGCAAGTTGCATGCTTTACTTTCCGCTGCTCATATACTCTTTTGCATGCTTGCTTGAACTGTGTGGAGATTGCTTGACTTGTGCTAAGATAGCTGAAATCTGCCAAGAACTAAAATTGGGAAAATGCTAGATTTTTATTTGGTCAAGTAGTCTAATCACCCCCCCCTCTAGACATACTTTCGATCCTACAAGTGGTATCAGAGCTTTGGTCTCCATTTGCTTTGATTTCCATAGCTTTTGGCGGTCATAGCCTTGGTTTCACAACCTAGGAGAGTATGGCGTCTAGCGAGGGAAATTATCACCATAGAGGTCCTTACTTTGATGGCACTAATTTTGCTAGTTGGAAGCTTAAGATGAAAATGCATATTCTTGGACATAACCCCGCCGTTTGTGCTATTGTGTGTATTGACTTGCAAGGTGAATTCTTTGACGGGAAAGAACCGAACCGTGAAGCCACCGCGGAAGAGTTGAAAATGCTGTAATACAACGCTCAAGCTTGTGATATCCTCTTCAACAGATTGTGCCCCAAAGAATTCAACAAAATCAGCCGTTTTGAGAATGCAAAGGAAATTTGGGATACTTTGATTGATATGCATGAAGGTACCGACTCCGTCAAGGAATCCAAATTGGATGTGCTTCAAAGTCAACTTGACAAGTTCAAAATGAAGGATGGTGAAGGTGTTGCTGAAATGTACTCTAGGCTTGCTCTTATCACAAATGAGATTGCCGGCTTCGGGAGTGAAGAGATGACCGATAGATTCATCATCAAGAAGATCCTAAGAGCCTTGAATGGAAAATATGATACCATGTGCACATTGATCCAAATGATGCCCAATTACAAAGATCTCAAGCCAATGGAAGTCATCGGAAGAATTGTTGCTCATGAGATGTCACTCAAGGATAAAGATGAACTTCACAACATATCAAGTGGTGCTTACAAAGCCTCATGTGAAGCCCCCACATCATCGAGTGAGAAACAAACCTTCAATGAAGAATTGAACTTAATGGTGAAGAACTTCAATAAGTTCTACAAGAGTAGAAGCAAAGACAGAAGCTCCAATTCAAGGTCCTACTGAAAGTGCGTTATATCGACTAGAGGGGGGGTGAATAGGCGATATTTATGAAAGTCTTCAGAACATGGGAGTTTTGAAGACAAACGATAAAATTAAACCTATTACCATGCAGCGGAAGGTAGACTACACTAGGCAAACCATAGTCAAGTATTCAATGAAGTGAAAGCACAAAGACTAATAGCAGCTAGGTAGTAAGGATCGGGTAGGAAGATATTGTGAAGCCAAACAAAACACGCAGTCACTCAGTGAAGACAAATGATAGTGCAAACATACAATGACTTCACAATGAGTAACAGTAAGTAAAGTGAAGTGAAGATGAAACCAGTGACTCGTTGAAGACAATGATTTGTTGGACCAGTTCCAGTTGCTGTGACAACTGTACGTCTAGTTGGAGCGGCTAGGTATTTAAACCTTAGGACACACAGTCCCGGACACCCAGTCCTGAACATGCAGCTCAGGACACCCAGTCCTCACCGTATTCTCCTTGAGCTAAGGTCACATAGACCTCGCCCAATCACTCTGGTAAGTCTTCAAGGTAGACTCCCAAACCTTCACAGACTTCGTTCACCGGCAATCCACAATGTCTCTTGGATGCTCAGAATGCGACGCCTAACCGGCTGGAGGATGCACAATCCTCAAGTGTAATAAGTCTTCAGATCACACAGACAAGAAGACTTAAGTGATGCCCGATTCTCTCTGGCTCTGGTGGTTAGGGCTTTATCCTCGCAGGGAATTCTCTCTCAAAGGCTTCGAGGTGGGTTGCTCTCAAACGACAAAAGTCGTACTTTCAATCTGAGCAGCCAACCGTTTATGGTTGTAGGGGGTGGGCTATTTATAGCCACTTGGCAACCCGACCTGATTTGTCTGAAATGACCCTGGGTCACTAAGGAACTGACACGTGTCCCAACGGTCAGATTTCAAACTCACACGGCAACTTTACTTGGGCTACAAGCAAAGCTGACTTGTCCGACTCTGGACAAGATTCGCTCTCATAGTCTTCACTCGAAGACATAGGTTTTTGGTTTAGGCATCACTTCAGTCATTCTGACTGGTTCTCTTGGACCCCACTTAACAGTACGGTGATTCCTATGACTCAACACAAAATAAAAAGAACTATGAAAGATCTAAGTCTTCGAGCTCCATAGTCTTCATATCGTGTCTTCTCTTGTCATAGTCTTCAATGTGAATATCTTCATATACCACCTTTGACTTCAATGTCTTCATAAAGTTTTAGGGGTCCTCTCTGGTAGTAAAACCGAATCAATGAGGGACTTCTACCTGTGTTATCCTGCAATTCTCACAAACACATTAGTCCCTCAACTAGGTTTGTCGTCAATACTCCAAAACCAACTAGGGGTGGCACTAGATGCACTTACAATCTCCCCCTTTTTGGTGATTGATGACAAACTAGTTGAAGTTTTCAATGGGGAATATAATCTGTGAAATTGTAAAGAATAAGGAATTGTCTTCATAAGTTGCAAGGGCTCCCCCTGAAGATGTGCATATAAGTTAATTTGCTTTTTGGAATGCAAATGCACATGGCAGGTGGTACTTGTGGAGATCCACTTCAACTTATGATGACAATCCACTATGCATGTGAAAGTATATGAAGATAATTCCATGCATAATGGAAAATGGACGACTGCAGAATGAGCTAAGTGCGGAATTTATCGTCGCACATGCGGAATTTATCTTCGCAAAACAAGGTGGCAAATAAGTAGCAGACGACCATCTAGTTTAAGTGTTACAACTCATAAGAACCAAATGTAGCAAAAAAACGAGAGTTGTAAGCACGAAGCAAAATATAAGGCACCCGCCCATATGAACCCGCTTGAAGACTATCAATCTCATATGCTTCTCCCCCTTTTGTCAGTAATGACCAAAAAGGTTTGCAGACATAGAGCTTCTACTCGTTCCCATGAGGAGTAGGTGAAGTAGCAGGGTTGTTGGTGTTGTTTGGCGGTGCAGAAGAGCTTGGAGGTGCTGAAGGAGGTGGCGGTGAAGTAGCATCGTCTTCTTCCTCAATAATTCTAGCAGTGACTGTGGCAGCAGAGGAAGAGAACTCAGAGTCTTCAAGGGATGGAGTTCCTAGCAGCATAGCCCTTCGAGGAGGTGTGGAGTCAAACTTGAATCTCTCAGTGAAGCCATCCTCTTGAAGATCAGCTTCAGAAAGCATCATCATTAGCCCTTTCCATGTGCGGCGACAGGTTTCATGGGCAACGAAAGCATTCTTGGTGGCAAGATTTCGAATGCGATTAACATCCACCAAGAGGCTTTTCATCTGACGCTTCAGCCAGTCATGATGTCTATCCTGTTTTTGATGTAGAGCCACAAGAAGCTCTCGGTCGTTGAGAACATGAGTGCGCTTCTTGGGTCTTGGAGCAGTGGCACTGTCAGTGGCTTCAGTTGCAGCAGGGTGTGGTGCACGTGTAGTGCCAGCCAAAGGATACACCCGAGAAACTGCTTCAACGCCTTCAACGTTCTGAGTAAAACTCTGATGTTCTACATTCTGAAGACTTAGAGGTTGCTTGGCAGGCTCAGAATATATGGCTTCAGTAGACATGTCCACGTCAGGCAAGAAGATCTGATGGTTTCGGGCTGAGGGCTGATACGAGATGGCGGAGTGTAGCTTGATCAGCCGCATGACCCAAGGGGCGTAGAACTTCAAACCAAACAGATCAATGCCTGATGCAGCAAGTTGGCGTATGAAGAAGTCCTGTGCATTGAAGCATTTGCCATGAAGTATATAGAAGACCAAAGTCTTCATTGCACCCTGAAGCTTGGCATTTGGAGAGTGCCCTTTGATAGGCCAGAGAGTTCGCCTGATGATGTGATAGATGGTTCTGGGCAGGTACTCAAGGTCTTCAACAAAGAACTCTGTGGGATAAGCAGCATCTTGGGGCAATGGCTTCATCATGCTGAGCATTTGACTCATATTAGGTTCTGGCCGCTGAAGGATGCTCTCAGTAGCTTCAGCATGCAGCTGACAGCCTTGCTTGAAGAGATCGTCGGGAGTGGGCAAGCCAGTGAGTTCAATGATGTCAAATGCATTGGCTTCATGATGAACGTTGCCAGTCATCCACTCCAGGACCCAAGTCTTCGGATCTCTGCTATACCCTTTGATGTGAAGTGTGGCATAGAATTGTAGCAGCAGCTCTTCATTCCAATGCTCTTCATCAGTAACAAACTGCAGCAGACCCACTTGCTTGAAGCAATCCAACGCTTCTTCTAGACAGGGCAGACCAGCTATAGCTTCAACATCAAGGCGCTTGTGTGGGAAGATGTGACCTTGGTTGTAAAGAATGCGAGAGTAATAGCTTCGCTGAGGATAGCTCTAGAACCGATCAGATGATATCCTTTCCCTTGAGTAGGGGTTCCTGGAGCTATCGAAGAACGTGTTGTCTGCCCTGAAGCCATTGATGTTGAAGGAGCCAGGTGCTAATGCAGGACCTGGAAACCTTGGCAGTCTTGGGATTGGCTTCTGGACCTGAGGCCTGTGCTCAACATAATAGTTGAATTGGGGACCGCCAGCAGACTCAGGAACAGAAGTGGCGGGATTAGTGGCTTCGCTGTCTTCTGAAGCTTTTGCTGGGGAGGGCTCCACATTGGCTTCATTGGTGGTTGTGGCAGCCTCAAGATTTTCATCCTCCGCTTGACTAGCTGGAGGGTCGGTCACAGGCACGTTCTCCTGGAGAACTGCTTGTTGGTGGAACAAGGGAGTGGGATCTTGTGGTACTTCTTCTTCTGCGGCTGATGCAGTCGGAATGTCTTCAGCAGAGACTTGAGGCCTTGGACCTTTGCGAAGCCTGCGGAACACAGACGACGCCTGTGGAGTTGGAGTGGGCTGGGCCTCATAGTCTTCTTCCTCTTGTGGGCGATCCGCCCATGAAGCATCCTGTGCAAGTGGCGTCAGTGGACGACCAATGCTGATGAGTTCGCTGTTTTCAAACTGAGGAAGGACTGCATCATCTTCTACATTGTCATGATGACCAATGTCTTCAGAAGCGATGGGATCAGCTGCTGGAATGTCTTCAGCTTCAGGAGCCTCTGTGGAAGCAGGCTCATGAACTGTCAGTTGACGTTCTACGTCAGGATGAACCATAGAAATGGGTTCAACTATCAAGGGCTCTGTGGGAGCAGCTCGAGCTTTCTTGGTCTTTCTCTTTTTCTTGGTGGGGGCAGTAGGAGAGGCTTCGGAGTGTTTCCTCTTCCTGGCTTCAGCCTAAGCAGTTCTTGTCTTCTTGAGCTCTGAAGCTGTTGACCGGCTCTTTGGCTTCGAGCCAGTCATTCTTGTTGGGAAGACAATCGGAACTGCTTCTTGCCTTGGTGCGTCAGATTCAGCCGTAGCAGGCTTCTTCTTCTTCTTTGCGGCCATCCTGGGGTCGATGCCAGGACGCCCAAGTGCTTTGCGCTTCTCAGCCTCATTATAGGCTTGCACACATCTGTCAGCCAGAGTCTTCATGCGCTCACGCGAACCCTGAGCTTCTGCACGCTTCTTCACAAAGGCTTCCTTGAGCTCGTGCATCATTGTCTTGAAGTTCTTCACTTCTTGCACGCTGAGCTTGGCCATATGCTTCTTGAACTGAGCCTTTTCATAGTCAATCTTCTGCTTCAGTTCAACAATGCACTGGGCAATAGCAAGTTCTGAAGCAATAGCGCCTTGGAAGGCGACACTGAGGCCAATAGGTAGCTGCAGATCTTCAAAGCTGATGTTTGGCATGTCAAACCACTCATCAATGAAGTTGTGGATGATGGTGACATCAAAGAGAGGCAGATCATTGAAGATTTCTACTTCTTCTTTGCTCTTGGTGAGTTGCTCAAGAGCGTCATCTGCAAGATCTTCATCACTTGACAGATCAATGTCGTCATTGCGCAGGATGGCAGCAGCTGTTAGCTCTTTGCCAGTGTGAGACAGAGGCATCTTGGCCTTCTGGGGCTTGGAGACGCGTGATAAATCTTCAGACTGCACACTGTCTTTAGGAGGTGCAGTTGCCAATGGCTTCGCCCTTGAGATTTTTGGTGAAGGGGCTGGCTTTGAAGCTTTTGGCTTCTTCAACTGCTTTGGCTTCGACACTGCAGGCGCGTCATCAGACTCAGTGTCAGCTGCAAGCTCATTCACTGCAGTCCCTTGAACCAAGATGTAGGTGATGAGGCCTTCAAGGTTGGCGAAAGGACCGATGACATTGGGTTCTGCATGTCGTGTGCCATCTGCCCTTGGAGATGAGGGAACATGGTTGAAGTCTAACCCAAAAGTTGCGCTTGAACAGATTGTCGTCACGACACCATAGCAGTGACGACGAGTGTGCATCAGCAGGCTGTGGTCCAGGGACCATGCATGGATAGAAGCCTTGAGCAATGGCTTCATCTTTGGACCTGGGTAGAAGATTCTTGAATAGGATGTCTCCCCATGGTCTCTTGATGGCGTTTTTCTCAGCATACTCCTGGGTCACAAATCTGTATTTGAACCATTGTTCTGCCCAATATCTTCGAATCCATTCGATTCGGGTCTTGCGCTGACTGTAATCCTCTTCAGGATCTGTCTTGTACATTTCTGAGAGTTCATCTGGCAGATCTCTGGAGGTCTCACCACGATGCTTTCTGCCACCCTTCCTTGCTGCCTTTTCTGAAGCCATAAACTTTAACTTGAAAGGCTTCAAGACGTTCAAAGGCTTCAAAGGTTTTCGTTTGCTGGACCAACAGGAACTGGCTTCGGGAGAATTTATGTGTTGCTGTAAGAATTCTGCAAATGAATGCAGACTATGAGAACCAAAGGATTCTCCCACGGACATGTACCTGTGACAGCATTAAGGTGCAAGGGAAGGGGAAGAGGTCATATGCATTCTCAGAAGATTTTGAAGATAAATCAGTTTAGAAGACATTGACCTCATCGTGCGAAGACATTCACTCATAGATAAGAAGTTGGTTCCAGATTTGTATGAATCCACAAATCAGTACAAGTGAGGAATCTAACTACTTTGTGAAGCACAAGTGAATATACTAGGCATGTTATGAGATGCAGTATGAGAGAGATCTAGCTTGTGTGAACAGAAACTGCTTGTGGTAGAAAGTGACAGATCAATAGGATCAACGGTGCTGTAAAAAGGGAGTTTTATTTACCACACTGAGAACTGCTAGACGGAGTGGGAGATGAGGCCGAGCAGTTCACTCTTCCGTGCCCTAACTTGGCGACGGAGGACACCTATGGCAACGGCAAAGAGGACGATGTCCGCAGTCGGCATGAAGACGGCGTCGGAGAGGTTGCGGCAGCGAAGCGCTTCGTCGCCGGCGTCGTCGAGAGCTAGCGGTGGCGCTAGGGTTCGTGCGAGGGTGGAAGAAGAGATAATGACCGCTGTGAGTGTGTATTTATAGGCACAGAGGCGGCACTGTGCTATTACACAGGTGCCCCTGGCGATTCGCATCTGAGGAACACGTCACCAGTATGCGGAATTTTGGGGTTTGTTCCACGTCCCACGCACGCCTGGATTGTCGGGTGGTCGTTCCTACTTCTCCGGATTTCATGTGGAGGAATGAGCATTGAAAACAGACTTAATGGTTGTCTCTGTATCTTCTGCTGACATGGACGCAGAGAAGACATTCGACAGTTTCAATAGAATGCATATGACTTGGAGAGATAGAGTTTGAGATAGAAAGCATAGAGAAGTTGGGGTCCGATCACATTCACTTAGTTCAAAAGATTCAACACGAAGACATAGCTATAAGTGAATCCTGTAGAGGACAGAACACTAGCATATATATATATATATATATATATATATATATATATATAATCAACATAGTGAAGATAATCATGAAAATATGTTGAGTTCGAAGCCAAACCAAATGTGAAGACATTGCAAGGTAATGCCATGAGTGAAACACTTCAAAATAGAATGTTTGGTGGTGGCGTTACCCACCGTATAGGAAGTATTAGACCCAGACACGGCGCACAATTATCGTGGCGCTCCAAAGTCAAATTCCACATTAATGTATTCACACTTAGAATGTATGTCTTCATTGATTGAAGATATACTTCACTTCGTGTGTTGCACATCTAAGTCATCAATATGCATATGGGTTAGGATGTGTGCCTGATCACAGGACATTTGAGGATTTCAGGATATTTATCTCACACCGTAACTTGCAAAACCTCTTCTCATCCAAGGGCTTGGTGAAGATATCTGCCAATTGCTCTTCAGTGTTGACATGTATGATATCAATGTCTTCCTTCAGAACATGATCTCTGAGAAAGTGATGACGAATTTCAATGTGCTTTGTCTTCGAGTGCTGAACTGGGTTGTTGGCAATCTTGATGGCGCTTTTGTTGTCGCAGTAAAGTGGCACTTGCTTCAGATGAATGCCATAGTCCTTGAGTGTTTGCTTCATCCATAGAAGCTGAGCGCAGCAAGATCCAGCAGCAATGTATTCAGATTCAGCAGTGGAGAGAGATACACAGTTCTGCTTCTTTGAAGACCAACATACAAGTGATAGTCCCAGAAAGTGACATGTGCCTGATGTAGACTTGGGATCAACTTTGTCACCAGCATAATCAGCATCCGAGAATCCAACCAGATCAAACTCTGAGCCCTTTGGATACCATAATCCTAGAGTTGGGGTGTGAGCCAAATATCGAAGAATTCGCTTCACATCTAAGTGATGCGACTCCTTTGGTGCCGCTTGAAATCGAGCACACATGCAAACACTAAGCATAATATCTGGCCTAGATGCACATAGATAAAGTAAAGAACCAATCATGGAGCGGTATACCTTTTGATCGAACTCTTTACCATTGTCGTCAGGACCCAGATGATGTTTGGCTGGCATTGGTGTTGTGAAGCCTTTGCAGTCTTGCATACCGAACTTCTTCAGGCAATCTTTGAGATACTTCTCTTGAGATATGAAGATGCCATTGCGTTGTTGTCGTATTTGAAGACCAAGGAAGAACTTCAGCTCCCCCATCATGGACATCTGATATTGCTCTTGCATCATATAACCAAACTCTTTACTGAACTTCTGATTGGTGCAGCCAAAGATAATGTCATCCACATATATTTGGCACACAAACAGTTCACCATCATATGTCTTCGTGAAAAGAGTGGGATCTAGGGAACCAGGTATGAAGCCTTTGCTCTTCAGGAAGTATTTGAGTGTGTCATACCAGGCCCTAGGGGCTTGTTTGAGGCCATATAGTGCCTTGTTGAGCTTGTATACCATGTCAGGATGTTTTGGATTTTCAAAGCCAGGCGGTTGTGCAACATACACTTCTTCTTCAATCTTGCCATTGAGAAAGGCACTTTTCACATCCATTTGATATAGAAGTATGTTATGATGATTTGCATAGGCCAGCAATATGCGTATGGCTTCAAGTCTAGCCACAGGAGCAAATGTTTCATCGAAGTCAATGCCTTCCACTTGAGTATATCCTTGAGCAACGAGACGAGCTTTGTTTCTGACAACTTGACCGTGCTCATCTTGCTTGTTGTGGTATATCCATTTGGTGCCTATTATATTGTGCTTCCGTGGATCAGGACGCTTAACCAGTTCCCATACATTATTCATCTCAAACTGTTGAAGCTCTTCTTGCATAGCTTGAACCCATTCAGGTTCCATGAAGGCTTCTTCAACTTTCTTGGGTTCTGATATCGAGACGAATGCGAAGTGCCCACAGAAATTTGCTAGCCGAGTTACCCTTGAACGAGTGAGTGGACCAGGTGCATTGATGCTATCAATTATTCTTTCAATCTGCACTTCATTGGCAACGCGAGGATGTACAGGGCGAAGACTTTGCTCTTGTTGTTCATTGTCGTTGTTGGAAGGAATGTCTTCAGGCTGAGCATTGTCTTCATGTTGATCAGGTGCTGAAATGATAAGTTCTTCAGGATGAGCTTCATAAGGTATAATTTCTCCAGTTCCCATTAGCTTGATTGATTCACTGGATGGAACTTCATCTAGCACACTTGGCAGCTGCTCTCTTTGTGAGCCGTTGGTCTCATTGAATCGCACATCCACTGTTTCAACCACTTTGTAATGAAAGAGATTGAAGACTCTGTAGGAGTGCGAATCCTTTCCATATCCAAGCATAAAACCCTCATGTGCTTTTGGTGCAAATTTTGAGGTGGGATGTGGGTCCTTGATCCAGCACCTTGTGCCAAATACTCTGAAGTAACTAACGTTTGGCTTTTTGCCAGTAAGGAGCTCATAAGATGTCTTGTTCAGTAGCTTGTGAAGATAAACACGATTGATTATATGGCATGCAATATCAATGGCTTCGGGCCAAAATTTTCTTGGGGTCTTGTATTCATCTAGCATCGTTCTGGCCATCTCAATTAGTGTTCTGTTCTTGCGTTCGACAACGCCATTCTGCTGTGGCGTGTACGGGGCTGAGAATTCATGTGTGATGCCCAAGGTATCAAGATATGTATCAAGGCCAGTGTTCTTGAATTCAGTGCCATTGTCACTTCTGATGTGCTTTATCTTGGCGCCAAAATTGTTCATAGCTCGATTGGCGAAGCATCTGAAGACATACTGCACTTCAGTCTTGTAAAGGATTATGTGCACCCAATTATATCTAGAATAATCATCAACAATAACGAAGCCATAGAGGCAAGCAGTAGTAGTTAGAGTTGAGTAATGAGTGGGACCGAAAAGATCCATGTGAAGCAGTTCGAAGAGTTGAGTAGTAGTCATGATTGTCTTCGAGGGATGTTTGGCCCTCGTCATCGTCCCTGCTTCACAGGCACCGCATAAGTGGTCTTTCTTGAACTTGACGCCCTCAATGCCTATGACATGCTTCTTCTTCGCAAGGGTGTGGAGGTTCCTCATGCCAGCATGTCCAAGCCTCCGATGCCAGAGCCAGCATTCTGAAGCCTTTGCTAGAAGACATACTGCAAGCTGTGGCCCTGCTGAGAAATCTACCACGTACAACTCATCTTTTCGATACCCTTCAAACACTAGAGACTTGTCAGATTCCATTAGTACAAGGCAACGATATTTTCCAAACATTACGATCATGTTCAAATCACAAAGCATTGAGACAGACATTAAGTTAAAGCCAAGGGATTCAACAAGCATGACTTTATCCATGTGTTGATCCCTTGAGATTGCAACTCTACCTAGACCCAATACCTTACTTTTACCAGTGTCAGCAAATGTGATGTGGCTCTTGTCGGATGGACATAAGGTTGAGTCCATAAGAAGACTTCTTTTGCCAGTCATGTGATTAGTACACCCACTGTCAATAATCCATTCTGAAGACGCTGGTGTCGTACCCTACAGTGCAGTTAGGGGGATAGGCTTCACCAAGAGCATTGTGAAGCAAAAACATTTGACGAGCCAGTGGGTTATGAAAGCTTAGATCCAGGTTAGGACTAATAGGGAGAGTAGCAAGCGATTCAGGTACTAAGTACATAGTAAGACCATTTGGGCATTTGATCTTGCGCCCTACAAGATGTTTAAGGTCCCCAGCAATAGCGTCAGACAATTTTGGTTTTCTGCTGGAGACCTTTCCCTACAAAAGAGAGTTAAGCTTTCTTAGCCACCCACATCTTCAAGGGTGGCTTAGAAGCAATAAGTCTAAGTGCAGCATCTGAGAATTTTGGCTTTGAAGCCTTAGCAAACAGTCTTGCAGGCGGACAATAGTACTCATAAGAATAAGCAGAATAGTTCTTGGTCTTATGAACATGGCAGTTTGATGAACCGCTCTCATATTCATATGCCTGAGTATGATTTTCCTGCAAACCATTTGCGTTAGTGCGACTCAGGTGAGTCCTCTGTCTGTATGAAGCCTTTGGACCGTATGAAGCCTTTGGTCCGAGGTTTGTCTTCTTCACGTGAGGTGTCATGATGACATTCACAGCAAGACTCTCCAGACACTTTTTCGGAACCCAGATCTTCTTCATAGGCGGTCCATTCCTGCAGTTAGTACCAATGTACCTGGCAAACACTTCACCATTCTGATTCTTAAACAGTATATAGTTTGCATCAAAGGATTCATCAATGATAATGGGGTTAGCACAAGTGAAGCCAGATAGATTGGATGGATCTGCTGAAAGTTCCTTTGCAGCAACCCACATGGTTTTGGGGTACTGCTCAGGTTTCCAGTAAGAGCCATCTGCATTCATTTTCCTTACGAACCCTACACCCTCTTTCCTAGGGTTTCGGTTCAGAATCTACTTTTTCAGGACATCACATAGCGTCTGATGCCCTTTAAGACTTTTGTACATCCCTGTTTCAAGCAATGTCTTCAACCTAGCATTCTCATCAGCAATAGCGGTGGTATCCTCAGCAGAGGGGTTAGTTACTGCATCAACAGTTGAAGATATTGCAACAGCAGTAGTAGTAGAACATTCAGCAACAGAAGTAGCATTATCACGCTCAATGCATTTAAGACATGGTGGTTCAAATCCTTCCTGAGCGGGACTGATCTGTTTGGCGCGAAGTGACTCGTTTTCCATTTGAAGATCTTCATGAACCGCTCTCAATTTCTTAAGATCTTGCTTCCTTTGAAGATAATCATAGGAAAGCTTTTCATGAGTTGTTGAGAGAGTTTCATGACGACTTTCAAGTTCCTGATACTTAACGTGAAGATTTTTTATGTCTTCAATTAAGGATTCAGATCGAGTCATTTCAGCACCTAACAGATCATCGCTTCTGTCTAACAGTTTTTGAATATGTTCCATAGCTTTCTGTTGTTCAGTTGCAATTTTAGCGAGTGTTTTGTAGCTAGGTTTTGAACCACAATCAGAGTCATCGTCACTAGATGTTTGATAGTGAGTAGTGCGTGTGTTTACCTTCGCACCGTGTGCCATGAAGCAGTAGGTAGAAGCGGAGTAGTCCTTGTCATTTGCATCGGTGTCGGTGATGAAGTCATTGTCTTCAGTGTTGAAGATGGACTTGGCAACGTATGCTGTAGCCAGACTTGCGACGCCTGAGTCGGATTCCTCCTCAGACTCCACCTCCGCCTCCTCAGAAGCAGACTCCTCCTCTGAATCCATTTCCTTGCCAACAAACGCACGTGCCTTGCCAGATGAGATCTTCATGTGTGATGAAGACTTTGAGGAAGACTTGGAAGAAGACTTTGAGTATTTCTTCTTCTTCTTCTTGTCGTCAGAGTCATATTCCATGCTCTTCTTCTTCTTTTTGTTCTCATTGTCCCACTGTGGACACTCAGAGATGAAGTGGCCAAGTTTCTTGCACTTGTGACATGTTTTCTTCTGGTAGTCATGAGCAGGAGCTTCATCATTCCTTGAACTTGATCGGGAAGACTTTCTGAAGCCTTTCTTCTTGGTGAATTTTTGGAACTTCTTGACAAGCATAGCAAGTTCCCTTCCAATGTCTTCAGGGTCATCAGAACTGCTGTCAGATTCTTCTTCAGATGAGGAGATAGCTTTTGCCTTCAAGGCACGAGTTCGCCCATAGTTTGGACCGTAGATCTCTCTTTTCTCCGAAAGCTGAAACTCATGTGTGTTAAGCCTCTCAAGTATGTCAGACGGATCGAGTGTCTTGAAATTAGGACGTTCTTGAATCATCAGGGCCAGGATGTCAAACGAACTATCAAGTGATCTCAGCAGCGTCTTGACGACTTTGTGTTTGGTAATCTCAGTGGCGCCGTGTCAGGACCCCGATTCCAAGTCACATCGATCTAGCCGGTAACACCTCATATCACTTTGCGGCCTCACGCACGGTATTCCCACAGGTGTCGCCTTACCATGGCCCGGGACCGTTTGCGCCTTTTGGCTCACGTATATGATAATGCCGCTAGCATCCATATGACAGAGAACCCGGGCCGACATGGCTAGTCGTGAACCCAAAGCGGCACTAACCTATGGGGACAGGCATACATGAATCACATCGAGCATGTTGGTCAGCAGCGTGTGAATCCGGGCTGTAGCACTGGGCTAACAGGACTCCGGGAACCCGGGCTGTAGCAGGCTAGGCAGGACTCCGGATGTCACCGCGTGACATTTCCCCGAAGGGAAAGACACATGAACGAAGTGAAACACATGCCGGCCAGTCAAGTGATCTGAGCAGTAGTGCTGGGCTAGCAAGACTCCGGTGAACCGGGCTGTAGCGGACTACTATGGCTCAAGGAAGCACTGGACTACATTTCCCCATAAGAGAGCTACCAAGGATAAACAACTAGATTGTAGGATCCCACACATACCAGGCATTTCAATCATACACACAATATGCTCGATATGTGTAAATTCAACATGGCATCACAACATAACTCTACGACTCAAAGTATTTATTCATTAGGCTCCGAGGAGCGAGATATTACAAACATGGGTCTTATGACCCAACACACAGAGCATACAAGCAACAAGCACATGCCGAAGCTTAACTTGTCTGAGTACAGACAACTATAAATGAAGAAGGCTGAGAAGCCTGACTATCTACCAGATCCTGCCAAGGGCACAAGATCGTAGCTGAGGTATCAAGCTAAACGTCAAAGTCCACGCGGAACTACTAGCGAGACTGACGTCTCTATGCAAAACATAAAATAGGCAAACGTGAGTACAAATGTACCCAGCAAGACTTACATCAGAACTAGCTACATATGCATCGGTATCAACAAGGGGGGGGGTGGTGGAGTTTAACTGCAGCAAGCCAGCTTTGACTCAGTGGCGCGCACAGGAGTCCACATATTCACCATTCAATACACCACTATGGATCCGCTCCCGTCTCCCTACGAGAAGGCCATCCATAGCACTCACACTTATCTTGCGCATTTTAAAGTATCCACTTTCACTTGTCTATGAACTGTTATAGGCAACCCAGAAGTCCATTACCGCGGACACGGCTATTCGAATAGATGATGTTAACCTTGCAAGGGTGTACTTCTTCACACACGCTCTCACCACTTACCGCCGTTTACACGACATGTACTTGGCAACCTTCAAGCGGAAGCCCAACGAGGGTGTCGGCCACGGCCTACCTAAACACTCAAGTCTCTAGTCCAGGTTTATCGCCTATCCAGGTTCCATCCGCAGGGAGTCCGGCCGAGGTTTCCACATATGGCCCCGAACGATGTGAACAGGGTTCCCGAGACACCAAACGGGTGCCCGGTACACCGTGCCATGGTGTATCTACTGCAACATAGCCCACCCCTAGGGTCAGCGCTACGCACAGCCACCAACACATAACCTACAAACACCAGAAACTAGTTGCAACTCCTGGACAGAGGACAAGGGTGATCAAGAAGCCGAGAGGGTCCATTGGTTTCAGGCCCAATGCGTGGTAGTAACTGTTTCATGGATCACAAACACAGAACTCAGTTCCTAAGGACGATTTCAATGAGACAACCCACCATGTACTCCTGCATGGCCTCTCACCGCTACCTTTACCAAATCATGTTCACACACTTAGCTCACACACAGTAGGACATGTTCATCACTATTCCAATTCATCCCCGATGAATCAGACCTGACTCAACTCTAAGTAGTAGCAGACATGACAAATAAGCATGAATGAGTAGGCACATCAGGGCTCAAACAACTCCTACTCATGCTAGTGGGTTTCATCTATTTACTGTGGCAATGACAGGTCATGCAGAGGAAAGGGGTTCAACTACCGCGACATGTAACAGTCGAATCGTTGTTGTCTTAATGCAGTAAAAGAGAGCAGGAGCGAGAGAGTGGGATTGTATCAGAATGAACAAGGGTGTTTTGCTTGCCTAGCACTTCTGAAGATAACATTGAGTCTTCATCAGTGTCAACGATCACAGCGTCAGTACAACGTCTATCGAGAGGGGACAACCACCGGCAGCAGAGAAAGAAACACAATCAATGCATTGCACAATATGATGCATGATCATGACATGTCAATATGCTGTGGTTTGAGCTAATGCAACTAGCAACATGTTAAATGGAGTTGGTTTGAACCCTAGGTTCAAATTCAAACTCCATATGTGAGAGTTTAAATTCCATTTATGTGAATTGGCCTAAACAGAAGCCATAAGTTGTTCTAACATGCATGAAAATGCCATAAATAGATTCCTTGAATTTTTCTGATAATTTTTCATATATAATTTATTTCATTTGGAGTTACGGTTGATTTTCTATGATTTTTAGAAGTTTTGGGCATTTTTTGGAATTTTCTAAATTATTATAATTTAAACTAAATCCAGAAAATGTATTACTGCGTCAGCATGACGTCAAGGTGATGTCAGCAGGTCAAAGGCGTCGGCCAGGTCAAACCTGACTAGTGGGACCCACTGGTCAGTGACTCAGTCCACTAACTGAGTTAGTTAGTGTTAAACTAACCCTAACCAGGCTGTTAGCAGGGCGGGGCCCGCATGTCAGTGTCTAGTTTAGTTAACTAAATTAGTTAGATCTAATTAATCTCGAGGTAACTAATTAGGGGCTTGGGCCCACATGTCACTGACTCAGAGGAGTCAAACCCCAGTCAAACAGGGGTCAAACCCTGCCGGCGTTGAGTCGCCGGCGAGGCCGAGACGGCGGAGGGGCTCGGATTTTGCCCTCCGGCGACCAAATTAGCGGCCGAGACCACCGGTGCGAAGCCCAGGCTCTCGCGCATCCAATGGAACACGCAGGAGACCATGAGATGGCCGGAGGCGACGACGGCGTCAAGGTCAGCGGCGGCCGGAGCACGGGCTCGACGGATTCGTCGCTACGGTGCACGGTTTGATCCGCGGCTAGGCGTGTTGGAGTGCCCTCGCCGGCGCGCGTCGTTTGGTGGTGCTAGCCGGGCCTGTGGTCGCCGGAGGCGACGACTACGAGCTCGGCAGCGGCGGCCGGCGTTCGGGCGCAGGTGGTACGGCGGCTACGGTGTGCAACAGAAGGAACGGAGAGGGGAAGGAGGAGCAGGAGCTCACTGCGATTGCGACGATGCCAACGGCAAGCTCGGGGAGGAACCGGAGCGAAGCGGGGCGGCGAGGGGATCTCCGGCGGCCGAAGCTTCAAGACGAGGTCGGGGAGACGATGCAGGGCTTCCGGCGTCGTGTGAGTCGGCGATGAGGAAGAGGGAGTCGCGATGGACCTTGGGAACAGCTCGGAGAGGCGAGTGGGTGGCTGTGGACGCCGTGGCTTTGGACGGCGGCGACGGACGCGTTCGGTCCGGGCGAGAGAGAGGGAGCAGAGGAGAGAGGGCCGTGGGGGAGAGTGAGCGAAGCGGTCAGCGGGATTGGGATGGCATGCGGGAGTCGTCCACGCGTCCAGGGGCTCGTCGACAGGAAGGAGGTGGCCGCGCATGCGTCGGGCACACGCCCGCGTCCTCCTGGCGCGGTGGAGAAGATGACAGGAGGCGCCAGGTGGGCTGGGCCAGCGAGCTGGGCCGTCTTCAGGTAGGTGGGCCAGGTAGTCCTTCTCTCTCTCTCTCTTATATTTTCTGTTTTCTATTTTGTTCTGTAAGTTTGTGGCATTACTAAAAATATCTAGACACTTTCAAAAATCACCAAACTGTGCATGCCCAATGTTTAGAATATGTCAAACATGGAACATTTTGGTTTGGGATTATTTGGACATTTTAAATATTTTATTGTATTTAAGTGCCCAAATTCAAATACAATAAGATTTAATTCAAAAATCCAGAATGGCCTAGAAATATGTGCATGACTTTTGGCAGAGGTTTTTACCTTTAACAAAAATCATGAACTTTTCTAAAGGGCAATTGGGATCATTGATTGTATTTTTTTTATTGAACCTAGTTGAATTCATTTGGTGCTAGGGTTTCAACAATCCCCATTTCAAGTTTCATGAAATTTAAACATGATGCATGGATGCAAAGCCACTAGTTACAAGCAAACTCTAGGGCTGTGACACGCCGAGGGCTTGAAGCTCATTTGTGATGTCAGTGAGTCGGTCAAATGTGTGCTGGACATTCTCATTGTCATTTCGCTTGAAGCGGTTGAAGAGGTTGCGAAGGACACTGATTCTCTGATCTCTCTGGGTTGAGATGCCTTCATTGACCTTGGAGAGCCAGTCCCAGACCAGCTTGGATGTCTTCAAAGCACTCACACGGCCATACTGTCCTTTGGTCAGATGACCACAGATGATATTCTTGGCAGTAGAGTCCAGTTGAACGAATTTCTTGACATCAGCAGTAGTGACACCTTCTGCAGCCTTGGGAACGTCATTCTCGATGACATACCATAGGTCGACGTCAATGGCTTCAAGATGCATATGCATCTTATTCTTCCAGTAGGGATATTCAGTTCCATCGAAGACGGGGCACGCAGCAGAGACTTTAATTATCCCTGCAGTCGACATAGCTAAAACTCCAGGTGGTTAAACTGAATCACAAAGAACAAGGTAGCACCTTGCTCTGATACCAATTGAAAGTGCGTTATATCAACTAGAGGAGGGGGGTGAATAGGCGATATTTATGAAAGTCTTCAGAACATGGGAGTTTTGAAGACAAACGATAAAATTAAACCTATTACCATGCAGCGGAAGGTAGACTACACTAGGCAAACCATAGTCAAGTATTCAATGAAGTGAAAGCACAAAGACTAATAGCAGCTAGGTAGTAAGGATCAGGTAGGAAGATATTGTGAAGCCAAACAGAACACGCAGTCACTCAGTGAAGACAAATGATAGTGCAAACATACAATGACTTCACAATGAGTAACAGTAAGTAAAGTGAAGTGAAGATGAAACCAGTGACTCGTTGAAGACAATGATTTGTTGGACCAGTTCCAGTTGCTGTGACAACTGTACGTCTGGTTGGAGTGGCTAGGTATTTAAACCTTAGGACACACAGTCCCGGACACCCAGTCCTGAACACGCAGCTCAGGACACCCAGTCCTCACCGTAATCTCCTTGAGCTAAGGTCACATAGACCTCGCCCAATCACTCTGGTAAGTCTTCAAGGTAGACTCCCAAACCTTCACAGACTTCGTTCACCGGCAATCCACAATGTCTCTTGGATGCTCAGAACGCGACGCCTAACCGGCTGGAGGATGCACAGTCCTCAAGTGTAATAAGTCTTCAGATCACACAGACCAGAAGACTTAAGTGATGCCCGATTCTCTCTGGCTCTGGTGGTTAGGGCTTTATCCTCGCAGGGAATTCTCTCTCAAAGGTTTCGAGGTGGGTTGCTCTCAAACGACAAAAGCCGTACTTTCAATCTGAGCAGCCAACCGTTTATGGTTGTAGGGGGTGGGCTATTTATAGCCACTTGGCAACCCGACCTGATTTGTCCGAAATGACCCTGGGTCACTAAGGAACTGACACGTGTCCCAACGGTCAGATTTCAAACTCACACGGCAACTTTACTTGGGCTACAAGCAAAGCTGACTTGTCCGACTCTGGACAAGATTCGCTCTCATAGTCTTCACTCGAAGACATAGGTTTTTGGTTTAGGCATCACTTCAGTCATTCTGACTAGTTCTCTTGGACCCCACTTAACAGTACGGTGGTTCCTATGACTCAACACAAAAGAAAAAGAACTACGAAAGATCTAAGTCTTCGAGCTCCATGGTCTTCATATCGTGTCTTCTCTTGTCATAGTCTTCAATGTGAATATCTTCATATACCACCTTTGACTTCAATGTCTTCATAAAGTTTTAGGGGTCCTCTCTGGTAGTAAAACCGAATCAATGAGGGACTTCTACCTGTGTTATCCTGCAATTCTCACAAACACATTAGTCCCTCAACTAGGTTTGTCGTCAATACTCCAAAACCAACTAGGGGTGGCACTAGATGCACTTACACCTACAATGACAAAAGATCTTCTAGTCGAGAGCGAAACTACTACAATTGTGGAAGGCCCGGACACTATTCCAATGAGTCTACAGCCCCCTACAAGAGAAGAGAAGATTCTCCCAAGAGAAGAAGTAGAAGAGAAGAATCACCATCTAGATAAAGAAGGAGTAGAGATGATCGTTATGAACGAAGACCCTCACAAAGAAGCAAGGATTCGGAAAGAAAGGACAAGTCATCAAGGAGCTACATAAAACGAAGACATCAAGGTCATGTTGGTGAATGGGTATCCGGCTCCGACTCCGACAACCACTCTGAGAGAAGCTATCACTCCGACTTCGAATATACTCAAGATGAAGGTGTTGCCGGTATAGCACTTGTGACAACCAACTCCTACGACATATTTGACTCACCAAATGAAGGAGTTGGAACATGCTTCATGGCTAAAGGCCCAAAGGTATCACACCCCGAGTATGTTGATTTCAATAGTGATGAAGATGACTTGTTAGGTGATGATGATTTACTTGTTGACAACTCTAGTGATGAATACTATGATGAAACGTCAATTAATCATGCTAATCAAGATAAAACGAATGATAATGATAAGGAGAAGATTGAGTCTCTAACTAAAGAACTAAACACTCTTAAGTTAGCTCATGAAACTATCTTAGGAGATCATCGAGAACTTTTAAGGACTCATGAGAAATTACGTTTTGAGAAGCTCAACCTTGAGCAAGAGCATGAGTTCTTAAAGGCAATCAATGATGATCTTCGCAAGAAAAGTTCTTCTTACATTGCCAAGCGTTTACTCTTATCCACTTACATGCCTCAAGTCAAGTCTAGTAACAAGAACAAGAAAGGTTCTTCCTCTAGTAGTAAAAATAATCATGCTAAATCCAATATTGTTGCTTCTAGTATTTCCCTTGATTCCACTAATGATTCTCTTAGCCAAGTTACACTTGAGCAAGAAAATAGCTTATTGAAGGGAATTATAGAGAAAGGTGTTTACAAGAGCCTCGCCGGAAGTAAGCAATTCGAGGAAATTGTACGCAAGCAAGGAAGGCACCAGAAGAATCAAGGTGTTGGTTTTGAACAAAAGTTCAATGCCAATGGAGTTGAGTGGGAAGAAGATCAATACCCCAAGACGAAGTTTGTTCCTCAACAAGAGAAGTATGATCCTACTTCTTTCAAAGGGACACAAGCTCAAGATGATCTTCCACCACAAGACCACAAGCAAAAAAGGCAAGGACAAGCTTCAACAGGAAATTGATGCATTTGGAGAAGCTCCTAAGGCCTTGGTCAAGTGGGTTCCCAAGACTACTTCAAGTTCCACTTCATCAAGTACAACTACAACACCGAGGATTTCCATCAAGATGGTGTGGATCCCGAAGAAGAACTAGAGAGTTCTTGAGGGTGACTCCGCGAACATACTTCACTCTTATCATCTTGGCAAGAACAAGTGCAATCAAATTCCACATCTTGCACTAGTTCAAGGAGTCACAAACCCTCTTGTTGGTAAGACAAGGGACAAGGTAACCTAAAAGCTTTCATAGACATCATCTTGTGTGTGCATCACTCTATGTCTATGGATATCCTTGTTTGTTCCTTGTGGGACTAACCCGTGTAGGTATTGAAAGTGCAACTCACTCCAATGGATAGCTCCAAATTATCTACATCAACATTGAGCATCCACATCTTCAACATCTACATGAAGTCATCATCGACAAAACCCAAGGTTAGTTCATCCCTCTTAGGGGGGATATCACATCTAGGGGGAGCTTTACTCTAAGAATTGAGCTAAAGCAACTCTAATGGTGTGAACACAATAATGCTTTATGTAAAAGTGGTAACCCCACTTGTGCTTAAACGATGAGTATGACATATGATCAAATGTTCTCATTTGACTCCTAAGTCAATATACTCATATATAGATGACCTAGTCATCGCAAATTGTTTGATAGATGCTAGAATTGGTTGTGCATGCTTTGCCACATATTTCAATTGCCATTTTATTGTGTGAGCATGTTGATTGCATATTTCACTCATTCGAGGACATCCACTTGTTGTTTTGATTGATTGTTTTTCTTTTCTTTTGCCAAGTGGATGGACAAGGATGCCTAAGAACCCTCTCTAGCTATCTATGCTTTTCTCGTATCAAACTCTATTCATGCTACATCACAAAATTTGGTCAAGTCAGATTCGAACCACTCTGTGTGAGGAGCACTAGGAGTCCCTGATTAGTCATAGACTTAAACTTCCAAAATTTCTTTGTGCTTTTTGGTCTGATTGATTCCTCCATTTCGGTCATACCGAGATCACTAAGTCGATCTAGGTTTTCAATCTCGGTGCAACCAATTTGAACCTTTCGGTGTCACATCCCTAGCTTCTGGTGCTGCCTAGTGTGTGCATCATGTTTAAATTCCATTTAAATTTGAAATGGGGATTTGTGAAACCCTTAGAATCATTTTTTTTGGAAATGACCAAATAAAAATTGCTCCAAAAAGGTCCAAGAAAATGCTCATGTTGCTCTCTGAAAATATTGGACAGAGATAAAAATCAAACCAATATTTTTAGGAGCCCATAAGTATTTATTCTGGGCATTTGGAATTAATGCATAAATATTTGCATTGGATATATACATATTATATATAAATAATATATGTCCAATAATTGCTGGAACATTTTATGTGGTTGGGTATATTTTAACTCTAGCCACATAACTATTTTCAGGATTTTATAAAATGGTTTAGTATTTTACTAAACCAAAACAAAACAGAACAAAATAGAAAAACAATAAATAAAAGCAGAGAGAGAACTTACCTCAGCTTACCTGGCAGCCACCCACAGCCCAACACTGTGCAGGCCACCTGCGCGGCCCAGCCCACCTGGCCCCCTTCTCTTGTCTTCTTCCCGTGCCAGCGCACGAAGCAGCTCGGTGGCGAGCACCGCCGTCGCGCTTGGCCACCTCCTGCCTGGTTGCCTCCCTCCTCGATGCGCCTGGAGACGCCACGACACCCCTGGCCTCTCTCTCACTCTCCCTGGAACCCCTCTCGCTCTCCCTCCGTCCCTATTCCCCCTCTGCTCTCTCTCCCTCCCGCGACCGAACGGAGCCGCCGCCACCGACGAGCTCCCTCGCGGACACCGGCCACCCCACGCAAACCCGACGCGCCCAGAAGCTCCGCCACGTTGTCTTCTTCATCTTCGATGAGCCACGCAAGCCGGGAGGGCCCGGAACATTGCCATCGCCATCGTCTTCCACCTCGGGCTCCGACCACCGCCGCCGTTGATTCGCCGTCTCCACCGCCTCCCCGAGCACTCCGACCTTCTCTTCGAACTCACCGTGAGCCCCTGTCCATTTCCGCTCTCTCTCCGTGCCCGTCCGCGCCCTCTAACCACCCTGGCTGTCGGAGCCGACCGTTCCTCGCCGCCGGCGATGACGCAGACGGTGCTAGAGCCACCGTAGCTAACTCCCGAGCACGGCAACGTGCTCAGCACCCTTCCAGGAGCCGAGCGCGCCCACCCGTGCGACCTGCCGTGCCCCCTAACGCCAACCCCGACCTCGCCCGAACTCCGGCCGCCGCCTTGGAGCTCGCCGCCGTCGACTCAGGCCACCCCAGCTCCTCTGGCTTGCTCCATTGGATGCGCACGAGCTCGAGCTCCCTGTAGAACCCCTCCGCGCGTCGAATGGGCGCCGGAGCAGCCATTCCGGCGAGCCACCGCCGCGTCTGGTCGTTGCCGGCGGTTAGACGCCGGTGGATTAGCCGGGTTGACCAGGGATTTGACCCCCCTGGGTCACTGACGTGTGGGCCCGTCCCCTGCTAACCTTTGGTTAAGTTAATAACTAAGTTTAATTAAGCCACTGACTCACTGACATGCGGGCCCGGGCCGACTAATTAAACTAGGTTAGGTTTAAGTTATATTAGGATTAGCCGTAGTCACTGACCAGTGGGCCCCACTGGTCAGGTTTGACCCGAGCCAGCCCAGTTGACTCTGCTGACGTCACAGTGACGTGGTGCTGACGCCATAATTCATTTTCTAGAATTATTTTAATTCTAAATATTCAGGAAATTCCAGAAAATGACTAAAACTTCTAAAATTCATAGAAATTCAACCATAACTCGAAATTAAATAATTTATATATGAAAAATTATCAGAAAAATTCAAGGAATCCATCTGTACCATTTTCATGCATGTTAGGACAACTTATAGCTGCTGTTTAGCACAAATCATATAAAGGGCATTTAAATAATCACATATGGAGTTTGAATTTGAATCTTGTATTCAAACCAACTTCATTTAATCTGTTGCTAGTTGCATTAGCTCAAAACACATTCATTTTGCCATGTCATGATCATGCATCATATTGTGCATTGCATTGATTGTGTTCCCTTCTGTGTTGCCGGTATTTGTCCCCTCTCGATAGACGCGATACCGATGATGTGATCGTTGACACTGATGAAGACTCAATGTTATCTTCAGAAGTGCCAGGCAAGCAAAACCCCCTTGTTCATTCCGATACAATCCTACTCTATCGCTCCTGCTCTCTTTTACTGCATTAGGACAACACCGATTCATCTGTTACTTGCTGCGGTAGCTGAACCCCTTTATCCTCTGCATGACCTGTCATTGCCACAGTAAATAGATGAAACCCACTAGCATGAGTAGGAGTTGGTTGAGCCCTGTTGTGCCTACTCATTCATGTTTGTTTGTCATGCCTGCTACTGCTTAGAGTTGAGTCAGGTCTGATTCATCGGGGATGAATCAGAGGCGTGTGAACATGTCCTACTGTGTGTGAGCTAAGTGTGTGAACACGATTTGGTAAAGGTAGCGGTGAGAGGCCATGTAGGAGTACATGGTGGGTTGTCTCATTGAAGCCGTCCTTCTGAACTGAGTTCTGTGTTTGTGATCCATGATTCAGCTACTACCATGCATTGGGCCCTAAAATATGACCCCGCTCAACTTCTTATTCACCCTAGTCCTCTGTCCAGGAGTTGCAAGTAGTTTCTGGTGTTTGTAGCTTACTGGAGGCCGTGGACAGCGCTGACCGTAGGGGTGGGCTGTGATGCGGTAGGTACGTGGCACGATGTACCGGATGCCCGTTTGGTATCTCGGGAACCCTGTTCACATCGTTTGGGGCTGTGAGCGAAACTCCGGCCGGATCTCCTCATGGATGGAACCCGAATAGGCGATAAACCTGGACTAGAGACTTGAGTGTTTAGGTAGGTCGTGGTCTACACCCACGTCGGCTTTCGCTTGAAATCTGCCGAGCACATGTCGTGTGCAGACGCTAAGTGGTGGAAACATGTATGAAGAAGTACACCCCTCCAGGGTTATCATCATCTATTCGAATAGCCGTGTCCGCGGAAAAGGACTTCTGGGTTGCTTATATCAGTTCATAGACAAGTGAAAGTGGATACTTTAAAATGCGCAAGATAAGCGTGAGTGCTATGGATGGCGTTCTCGTAGGGAGACGGGAGCGGATCCATAGTGGTGTATTGATATGGTGAATATGTGGACTCGTGTGCGCCACCTCAAAAGAGTTACATTGCAGTCGTAGTTCAGGATAGCCACCGAGTCAAAGCTGGCTTGCTGCAGTTAAACCCCACCATCCCCTTGTTGAAAATGATGCATATGTAGTTAGTTCTGATGTAAGTCTTGCTGGGTACATTTGTACTCACGTTTGCCTATTTTATGTTTTTGCAGAGAGACTTCAGTCTCACTAGTAGTTCCACGTGGACTTCGACGTTTAGCTTGTTACCTCAGCTACGATCTTGTGCCCTCGGCAGGATCCGATAGATAGTCAGGCTTCTCAGCCTTTTTCATTTATAGATGTCTGTACCCAGATATGATAGCTTCCGCTTGTGCTTTGATTTGTATGCTCTGATTGTTGGGTCATGAGACCCATGTTTGTAATATCTCACTCCTCGGAGCCTATTGAATAAATTACTTGAGTCGTAGAGTCATGTTGTGATACCATGTTGTATTTGCACATATCGAGCATATTGTGTGTATGTTATTGAAATGCTTGGTATGTGTGGGATCTGACCATCTAGTTGTTTATCTTTAGTAGCCTCTCTTACGGGGAAATGTCTCCTAGTGTTTCACTGAGCCATGGTAGCTTGCTACTGCTCCGGAACACTTAGGCTGGCCGGCATGTGTCCTTCTTCGTTCCTGTGTCTGTCCCTTCGGGGAAATGTCACGCGATGAATACCGGAGTCCTGCTAGCCTGCTACAGCCCGGTTCACCGGAGTCCTGCTAGCCGAGTGCTACAGCCTGGATTCACTCGTTGATGACCGACACGTTCGATGCTGGGTCATGGATGCCTGTCCCTGTAAGTCTGTGCCACTTTGGGTTTACGACTAGCCATGTCAGCCCGGGCTCCTTATCATATGGATGCTAGCGACACTGTCATATACGTGTGCCAAAAGGTGCAAACGGTCCCGGGCAAAGGTAATGCGACACCCGTGGGAATACCGTGCGTGAGGCCGCAAAGTGATATGAGGTGTTACATGCTAGATCGATGTGGCATTGAGTCGGGGTCCTGACAGCGTTGGTATCAGAGCTTGACTGCCTGTAGGTTTACCAAGCCAAACTGGTCGAAGTTGAGTCTAGAAATTCTTTAGTTATATAAGGGAATTGATTGTGGGATGGAACGTAAGGCTCTTTTTACTCCTTATACCTCATGGCCTTCTGATCTGAGTCATCATCTTCTCTTCTACGGGGATTAAGAACTAGGCTATCTTTTCTTTCTATCAGGATCACGTGTTACTAATCCGTAGACTTATAGATTGTTGGATTAAGCCTCAGTTCAGTTTCTGCTTCCGTATGTTAATTGTTGATCTCGAAACCATGATATTGTGCTTCTGAGTGGTTATGCCACCATTTTTGTGAATGTCTCAAATCTTTCTGAGCATTTACAGCCGTTATGCTGTCCGAGTCATCCCAGGTTTCTAAGTAGTCTGATGCATTTGCAAAATCCTTTCCCTCTGGTTTTGATGCTCCTTTATGCCAGCTCAATCGCACTAATTGTTGAGTTGAGGTATTCTATTGCCTCGACCTTTATGTTGGAGTTATTATTATGACCCTAGGTGTCTCCGGGGATCATCTAGTGGTCTAGCCATGATTTGTGTCCTAGTGTGATGATTCTGGCCATCATTCTCATAAGCATCCCGTGATGCCACTTGGTAGTAGGTATTCTATTCCTGGGTTTTGGACCCGAGATTCACCCTACTTACATCATGTTGATAGTAATTGCTAGCTCCCTTAGGTTATTAGTAACCTTTGCGTTAGTCCTCGAGGTCCATGGTATATCCTTCTTCCAAATACCATGAACTACTTATGGCAGAAGTTCCTCGTTGAACTGAACGATCACAACCAGAGTGCTCTTGATGAGTTCTCCATTATATGTTATGGCTCTGCCAGTTCTACTTTTCTGCATGGGTTATCCGGAAGAAATATGTTGAACTTCGTTCGACATGCTAAACCATGCATCCACAACTCAGAAAATCATATGTTCCTTTGAGTTGTCCCCTTTTAGTTGTCTACTGACCCTCGTCTATCAATTGATAGTCAAGAGTATGCGTGCGTTTGTTTATCGATGCCTATTACTCTTGTGGTCCGTCAAGCCATTCTGTCCTGAATGACTTGGAGAAACAAACTCCAGTACCTCTTCCATATCCAGAATTGAGTCAAAGTAGTTGTATTCCGCAGATCAAATGCCAATCCATGCTTTTGGTTCTGTTCTACCTTGGAGTATTAACCCCTTTATGTCAGAATTGTCATGAGAACTGCACCAACTCTCATGAATTTTGACGTAGTAATACTTCTCACCCTCATTAGTCATTCCTCGGCCATCGTGTTGATGCAACCGGAATACCGACAAATGAATTGTGATGTGTGAAATCAATACTCCCAGCAACCTCGTTGCTTGGTAGTTAAAGGATAATAATTTCAATCTTAGCATGTTGGTTTTTGAATCATCCCTCTAAGATTGATCGTGCTACCTAGTCCATTCTCCTGGTTCACTCCTCGATCGATGAGTTAGGATTATTTCAAATCCTTGCTCTATTAATCATATCGTCTTGCCCTGAAAAGCAAGATTGTTTTCGAGCTTAGTAACATACCGGTGGTTCGTGATTTTCCGAATATCTTCTCGGAAGTATTACCAGGTTGTCCCCTGACTGTTATGTTGAGCTCGTGATCAAGTTGGGTTCTTCTGAACCATCCTTCTCCAAAAATCGGTGTTAGATATCCCTGAGCTAGTTGGTTAAGCTAGACAACAACTTGGAGAGTTGGAAGATAAAAGCTTGCCTGACTTAGTTCGTTCCAAAGGGGTATTCTTGTGTAGGGTGTGCTGAAGAAAGATGATATCTTCATCGATTGGTCCTTGTGATCAGTTGCTGGACCTATTGTCTTATCAATCCTTTGATTTGAGTGTGGGCTATCGTCAAATCAAATCAGTACCAACGATGCTCGTAATGTTGTCTTATTCGTGGTTGATCCCTCGAGCATACACCATTACATCTTTGGTCTGACCAATGCTATCACCGTGTTCACTTAACTATGGAATTCCTTTTAAAAGGAAACCCGGATGAATTGTTGTTGAGCCCATTGACAACATCCTTATCTCCTCCATGATTTTGTTGAACATTAAGCTAGTGTTGGAAACTTTTGAAAGCATTTCTTCATGCTAACTCATGAAGTATTTGTTTGATGAAAGGAGTGACTTCCTCTAGTTCATGTGCATTTGATGCAAGTTGCCGCCGTGGACTCGAGAAAGTCAATGTTGCTTCCTCTGGAATCATCCCAAGTCAGTCATGCATACGTGCAAAGTATTCTGTGGTCTGGAGACTTGCAACCTTCATTCCATATGTGTTCCGAGCACACCAAGCCACTGATTGAGTTGTTCAAAGATAAAGGAGTCTGTCCAAGGTGAACTCTTTGGACTTCCACGCGTGGAGACTTCGATGTCATTAATGATGGTTCCCCACCTGAACTCGGTAGTGTTTTGTTGTAAGACTACCATGTGATAATGTTTGTCTGGGACAATGTGTTCACCTGTGTGTAGCAGAACCAGCTCATGTTTTGGAGCTTGCTATCGTAGTTCATCTTCCGAGAATCCCGCAACGTTATCTCGTCGATTTGTGTTGCAAACTTTCATTTTTCTTCCTAGACTCGATGGGTCTGGAATATTCTGACACCAACCAGATCTGAATCTCAGGCAGATATGATGGTTGGAACATTTCTCCCAAGAACTATAATATTGGTCTCTCGATAACCGGTAAGGTGGATGTCGTGGCCAACACACCCATCCGGTAGCCCTGTTATTATAATATCTTGATTGAGGAAGTTGGCCACCTCCCCATAAGGATTTCGTAGGATTTACCTCCCTAGTTGTTCCTTATGGATTCTTGTGCTCCCGAAGTCCGATCTTTACTTGATGTTCTAGATATCAAACCATATCTATGAATGGGTTACACTAGCACATCAAGGAGAACATTAGAAGCGGAGTGCTAAATGTCTCTCGGTCGATCATCCAGATTTTATTTCCTTGGCCCCGCCAAGGGTGAAATCTGAGAAGGTGTTATCCTCCTTTGCATCTGCATCGTCCATCGCTATTCATCATGGTAGTATGTTGTGTTGTCAGCATCCTTGACACGGATGTTGGTAAAACCTTGATGATTATGAAAATGCTCAAGTTCTTGAGAGCATGCACAAGCGCTACGTGTTACCATCGGCACTAGCTAGGTTTGCTCTCAACTTCCTCGGTTATGCTATAACTTCTCAACAGTGGATTCACTCTCTATTGTTGGGTTCTCCCCAGTTACTAGAATCATTCCCATCATTTGCATTTTGTTCCCAGCTTGCACCGCCAATGTGTCATTCTACCATGGATCTCTTCCATTTCCGGTGATAAGCAAATCCATCCATTGCGTTGTCTTCAACAAGGTAATCCACATCATCCAAGTCTGAGTATGCCATTCTACCGACCCCCTCCAAACGATCGCTTGAGAATTGCCTTAGGCTGGTATAAAGGTTTTCAATGATCTCTGAATCAAAGGTAATTCTTTTTGCCACTTAAGGAAATAATCTACGAATCACCCTCCTCCAGGATGTTTCGTTGTGGTATCATAGCAACTCAACTCCTCGCTACGTTGACAATCGTTTACCACCTTCTTAAGTGTGGAATTGTTGTCCACCTAGCGCACCTTCGTCATCCGTCTCCTTCCACCCCTCTGGATGTGTGCTCGTGTCTCAACCCGAGAGATGGTCCTATGTCTCGTTCCGTGAGTTGTTCGATCTTCAAGAAGATCGACCCTGCTAGAGTCCCCTTCTTTCCTCCATGTCATGTTGACAGGATTTCTCAAGGCAAGACTTCGAGACAATGATGGTGGATGGATCAACGTCCATTTGAAGTGCAACTGGATCGTGAAGATTATACTAGTCTGCGTTACCCCTTCACCTTACCCTACGCTTGAATCTCGAGACGAGATTCTTGTTTAGTGGGGGTGAGTTGTCACATCCCTAGCTTCTGGTGCTGCCTAGTGTGTGCATCATGTTTAAATTCCATTTAAATTTGAAATGGGGATTTGTGAAACCCTTAGAATCATTTTTTTTGGAAATGACCAAATAAAAATTGCTCCAAAAAGGTCCAAGAAAATGCTCATGTTGCTCTCTGAAAATATTGGACAGAGATAAAAATCAAACCAATATTTTTAGGAGCCCATAAGTATTTATTCTGGGCATTTGGAATTAATGCATAAATATTTGCATTGGATATATACATATTATATATAAATAATATATGTCCAATAATTGCTGGAACATTTTATGTGGTTCGGTATATTTTAACTCTAGCCACATAACTATTTTCAGGATTTTATAAAATGGTTTAGTATTTTACTAAACCAAAACAAAACAGAACAAAATAGAAAAACAATAAATAAAAGCAGAGAGAGAACTTACCTCAGCTTACCTGGCAGCCACCCACAGCCCAACACTATGCAGCCCACCTGCGCGGCCCAGCCCACCAGGCCCCCTTCTCTTGTCTTCTTCCCGTGCCAGCGCACGAAGCAGCTCGGTGGCGAGCACCGCCGTCGCGCTTGGCCACCTCCTGCCTGGTTGCCTCCCTCCTCGATGCGCCTGGAGACGCCACGACACCCCTGGACTCTCTCCCACTCTCCCTGGAACCCCTCTCGCTCTCCCTCCGTCCCTATTCCCCCTCTGCTCTCTCTCCCTCCCGCGACCGAACGGAGCCGCCGCCACCGACGAGCTCCCTCGCGGACACCGGCCACCCCACGCAAACCCGACGCGCCCAGAAGCTCCGCCACGTTGTCTTCTTCATCTTCGATGAGCCACGCAAGCCGGGAGGGCCCGGAACATCGCCATCACCGTCGTCTTCCACCTCGGGCTCCGACCACCGCCGCCGTTGATTCGCCGTCTCCACCGCCTCCCCGAGCATGCCGACCTTCTCTTCGAACTCACCGTGAGCCCCTGTCCATTTCCCCTCTCTCTCCGTGCCCGTCCGCGCCCTCTAACCACCCTGGCTGTCGGAGCCGACCGTTCCTCGCCGTCGGCGATGACGCAGACGGTGCTAGAGCCACCGTAGCTAACTCTCGAGCACGGCAACGTGCTCAGCACCCTTCCAGGAGCCGAGCGCGCCCACCCGTGCGACCTGCCGTGCCCCCTAACGCCAACCCCGACCTCGCCCGAACTCCGGCCGCCGCCTTGGAGCTCGCCGCCGTCGACTCAGGCCACCCCAGCTCCTCTGGCTTGCTCCATTGGATGCGCACGAGCTCGAGCTCCCTGTAGAACCCCTCCGCGCGTCGAATGGGCGCCGGAGCAGCCATTCCAGCGAGCCACCGCCGCGTCTGGTCGTTGCCGGCGGTTAGACGCCGGTGGATTAGCCGGGTTGACCAGGGATTTGACCCCCCTGGGTCACTGACGTGTGGGCCCGTCCCCTGCTAACCTTTGGTTAAGTTAATAGCTAAGTTTAATTAAGCCACTGACTCACTGACATGCGGGCCCGGGCCGACTAATTAAACTAGGTTAGGTTTAAGTTATATTAGGATTAGCCGTAGTCACTGACCAGTGGGCCCCACTGGTCAGGTTTGACCCGAGCCAGCCCAGTTGACTCTGCTGACGTCACAGTGACGTGGTGCTGACGCCATAATTCATTTTCTGGAATTATTTTAATTCTAAATATTCAGGAAATTCCAGAAAATGACTAAAACTTCTAAAATTCATAGAAATTCAACCATAACTCCAAATTAAATAATTTATATATGAAAAATTATCAGAAAAATTCAAGGAATCCATCTGTACCATTTTCATGCATGTTAGGACAACTTATAGCTGCTGTTTAGCACAAATCATATAAAGGGCATTTAAATAATCACATATGGAGTTTGAATTTGAATCTTGTATTCAAACCAACTTCATTTAATCTGTTGCTAGTTGCATTAGCTCAAAACACATTCATTTTGCCATGTCATGATCATGCATCATATTGTGCATTGCATTGATTGTGTTCCCTTCTGTGTTGCCGGTATTTGTCCCCTCTCGATAGACGCGATAGCGATGATGTGATCGTTCACACTGATGAAGACTCAATGTTATCTTCAGAAGTGCCAGGCAAGCAAAACCCCCTTGTTCATTCCGATACAATCCTACTCTCTCGCTCCTGCTCTCTTTTACTGCATTAGGACAACAGCGATTCATCTGTTACTTGCTGCGGTAGCTGAACCCCTTTATTCTCTGCATGACCTGTCATTGCCACAGTAAATAGATGAAACCCACTAGCATGAGTAGGAGTTGGTTGAGCCCTGTTGTGCCTACTCATTCATGTTTGTTTGTCATGCCTGCTACTGCTTAGAGTTGATTCAGGTCTGATTCATCGGGGATGAATCAGAGGCGTGTGAACATGTCCTACTGTGTGTGAGCTAAGTGTGTGAACACGATTTGGTAAAGGTAGCGGTGAGAGGCCATGTAGGAGTACATGGTGGATTGTCTCATTGAAGCCGTCCTTAGGAACTGAGTTCTGTGTTTGTGATCCATGATTCAGCTACTACCATGCATTGGGCCCTGAAATATGACCCCGCTCGACTTCTTATTCACCCTAGTCCTCTGTCCAGGAGTTGCAAGTAGTTTCTGGTGTTTGTAGCTTACTGGAGGCCGTGGACAGCGCTGACCGTAGGGGTGGGCTGTGATGCGGTAGGTACGTGGCACGGTGTACCGGATGCCCGTTTGGTATCTCGGGAACCCTGTTCACATCGTTTGGGGCTGTGAGCGAAACTCCGGCCGGATCTCCTCATGGATGGAACCCGAATAGGCGATAAACCTGGACTAGAGACTTGAGTGTTTAGGTAGGTCGTGGTCTACACCCACGTCGGCTTTCGCTTGAAGTCTGCCGAGCACATGTCGTGTGCAGACGCTAAGTGGTGGAAACATGTATGAAGAAGTACACCCCTGCAGGGTTATCATCATCTATTCGAATAGCCGTGTCCGCGGAAAAGGACTTCTGGGTTGCTTATATCAGTTCATAGACAAGTGAAAGTGGATACTTTAAAATGCCCAAGATAAGCGTGAGTGCTATGGATGGCGTTCTCGTAGGGAGACGAGAGCGGATCCATAGTGGTGTATTGATATGGTGAATATGTGGACTCGTGTGCGCCACCTCAAAAGAGTTACATTGCAGTCGTAGTTCAGGATAGCCACCGAGTCAAAGCTGGCTTGCTGCAGTTAAACCCCACCATCCCCTTGTTGAAAATGATGCATATGTAGTTAGTTCTGATGTAAGTCTTGCTGGGTACATTTGTACTCACGTTTGCCTATTTTATGTTTTTGCAGAGAGACTTCAGTCTCACTAGTAGTTCCACGTGGACTTCGACGTTTAGCTTGTTACCTCAGCTACGATCTTGTGCCCTCGGCAGGATCCGATAGATAGTCAGGCTTCTCAGCCTTTTTCATTTATAGATGTCTGTACCCAGATATGATAGCTTCCGCTTGTGCTTTGATTTGTATGCTCTGATTGTTGGGTCATGAGACCCATGTTTGTAATATCTCGCTCCTCGGAGCCTATTGAATAAATTACTTGAGTCGTAGAGTCATGTTGTGATACCATGTTGTATTTGCACATATCGAGCATATTGTGTGTATGTTATTGAAATGCTTGGTATGTGTGGGATCTGACCATCTAGTTGTTTATCTTTAGTAGCCTCTCTTACAGGGAAATGTCTCCTAGTGTTTCACTGAGCCATGGTAGCTTGCTACTGCTCCGGAACACTTAGGCTGGCCGGCATGTGTCCTTCTTCGTTCCTGTGTCTGTCCCTTCGGGGAAATGTCACGCGATGAATACCGGAGTCCTGCTAGCCTGCTACAGCCCGGTTCACCGGAGTCCTGCTAGCCCAGTGCTACAGCCTGGATTCACTCGTTGATGACCGACACGTTCGATGCTGGGTCATGGATGCCTGTCCCTGTAAGTCTGTGCCACTTTAGGTATACGACTAGCCATGTCAGCCCGGGCTCCTTATCATATGGATGCTAGCGACACTGTCATATACGTGTGCCAAAAGGCGCAAACGGTCCCGGGCAAAGGTAATGCGACACCCGTGGGAATACCGTGCGTGAGGCCGCAAAGTGATATGAGGTGTTACATGCTAGATCGATGTGGCATTGAGTCGGGGTCCTGACATTCGGTCACACCGAGTTTCAGTAACTGCTTGCAGTTATGAATCTCGGTGCCACCGAGTTGTTCCACTCGGTCACACCAATAGGGTCGGGCTATACATACTCACGGGCAAAATTTTGGAAATTTTTCCGAAACCCCTTCGCCCGCGCATAGCTCGGTCTGCCTCCAGGGTCTCTGGATCGTCTTCCTCGTCGCCAGCCGCCTCCTGCTGCTAGTCTCCACCGCCGTCAACGGAATTCTTCCACGCCGTTGCCGCCGTAGCGAGTTCATCGCCGAACTAGGGTATGGACTCGATCACAGTGCTATCCCCGTCCGATTCCTAGCACATTGTGTTCACTATGATTCTTACCACGATTGAAACGCTTCTATCCAGTTAAAACACTCCGTAGATTAGAGTTGAATTGAAAACTTAGGGCTAGATTTCCGCCGAAACCATCTCGGACCATCCGAATTGTGGAACTCGGTACCACCGATTCGGCTCGGGCCATTGCACATGTAATTTTCGGTCTGACCGAGAATTGCAAATCGGTGTGACCGAGTTCAGGACTTTGTGAAACCCTAGCAGTCTTGGTGCCACCGAACTGTGACTCGGTCTGACCGAGTTCACTAATTTAGGTTCCAACAGCTGCTTCGGTATCACCGAGTTTACAAATCGGTTGATCTGAAATGCTTTCTGTGGAAAACTAAAACTAAGTTTTTTACTCATTCTTTTGCAAAAACCTCTGCATTTTATGGTGCTCATCCACTCTATCTCATCTATATCTATTCACGGGGTCTGCTGTCAGTGTTTGCAATATGTCTGATCAGAGTGACAGCCAGAACAGGTCAGAGGAGTAGGTTCACATGAGCGAGGGCACTAGTCCCTCTAGCAGCTCAGATGATGGAAGCAGGAGCACTCCTAGCAACTTGCCCAAAGCTGCCACCAGAACAAGGAAGAAGAAAACTTCAGAGTCTGAGGATGAAGGCTATGTGGCAGTTGAGGATGAGGCCACTTCCAAGAAGAAAGTGGTTAAGAAGGAATATAGCACTGCTGCTGCCACCAAGCCAGGCATGAAGCAAAAGGTTCCTGCAAAGAGAATTCCAATGTCTAAGGCCAGAGCATCTACTGAAGTCCCTTTGGGATCTGAACCCAAAGAGGCTGCTGCAGAAGGGAAGAAAAGGAAGGAAAGGGTTAAGAAGACCATGGCCAGAGTGATTGGAAAGACTTCCATGATGGAAGAAGAAGAAGAGGTTGCTGCACCAGCACCCAATGCACATAAGCTTATGGGTGATGCTATCAGGACAGGGGCTACTTCATCAAAGCCCAAAGAAGCACCCAAAGCAGCCTCCAAGCCCAAGAGTGCACCTAAGAGGAATACCAGGAGTATACCAGCTGCTGAGAAGAACAAGGCCCTAGTGCCTGAAGTTGCTGCTGATGAAGATGACGAAGGACAAGTCCTGAGGAAGCTCAAACCCAAGATTCCAGACCACAATGATGCTCATCCTGTGGCTGAGAACATGAAGATCAGGAGAGACTCAGGACTGAGGAAATGGAGAGAGACAGACCCATATGCTACAAGAAGAAGAACTGTTGTTGATTACAGGTTCCACACAAAGGAACAACAAGATTTCTATGAGACAGTGCTGCTGGACAAAAAGCCTATAGTGTGAAATGAGGTGGATCGACTGGAAGTGTATCAAGGAAAATGAGGAACACTATCCTGGTGTGTATGACAGCCTCAATGCGTGTGGAGTTGCAGACTTTGCTGGGCAGAAGCTCACAAACTGGAATGATGAGCTCATTATGCAATTCTACTCCACAACACATTTCTATCCAGATGGCAGAATAGTTTGGATGTCTGAAGGAACGAGATACCAATCAACTATTGAGGAATGGGCCAATCTGATCAATGCCCCAAAGGAAAGTGAAGATGACTTGGATGTTTATGCCAAGAAAAAGATGGATCACAATTCTATGTCACAGATGTACAAGGAGATCCCAGACAAAGCTCTTGAGACTTTCAAGTTTGGGTCAGTCCATTTTCTTCTGTCAGGACTGCCAACGATCAACTGGATCCTAAGGCACACTCTTTTGCCCAAGTGAGGTGACCACAACATGATCAGAGGGCATGCAATTAATTTGCTACACATATTTGATGTGCCACAGAAATTCAAGGTCATGAGCCTCATGGTTGAGACTATCAAGAGGACAGCAGCAGACCAAAAGAGAAGTTGTGGATATGCCCCACAAATTCAGGAGTTGATTAACTCAAAGATGGGCACAGGAAAATATATGTTGGATAAGGAACACTTTGTTCTCTATCTTGACTTTGAGGACAACCAAGTGGTTATGGATGAAGATGAACCATCATCAGTACAAGCTCAAGAGAAGAAGGAGAAAGCAAAGAAAGAGAAGGCTGCCAAGATGCCAACTCAAGAGGAGGCATCTGAGTACTTTTTGAAAAGCAAGCAGGACCAGCATGGTTATTTGATAGCATCAACTCTGAGGATTGAGAAGGGGTTGACCACCCTGGAGAGCTTGGAATGAATCGTGCAGCAAAAATTCTATGATTTAGATGTCAAAGTAACTGAGATTCAGTCAGTTGTGGGCAGAACAACCACTGATGCATTTTCCAGAGTGCCTCGAGCTCAGAGATCAACTACAGTGCCAGTAACAGATAGCAGAGCCACTTCATCTGCACCAGCTACAGTTTCAGTGCCACCAGCTCCAGCACCTACCCCAGCAGCTCCATCTACTTCGACTGAAGCCTTTGTTCTTGGAGTTCTCCAGACACCACCACCTGAAGACCAAGCCTGAGAGACGTTTTAGTGCTATGCATTTTCTATGAACTTTTTGGTAACTTGTTGCCAAAGGGGAGAAAAATGTATAGATCATAGGCTTCGAGAGAGAGAGAGAGAGTTTGCTTTTGTTCTCTCTTGTCTTCTTGGTTGAACTTTGTTTGTCTTTTAATTGCTTGAGATACTATGCTATTATCTGTGAGACATTGATGATCATGTGGTTGATCATAAGCTACGCTTATGCTTGTTAGATGATATTATTTTACTTATCCTTATATGATCATTCACTTTGCTTGGTGATGAGTGCATGTATTTAATTCTTATCATTTTGAGCGCTCCACCAAGATGTATGTGACATGGAAAAGTAACCCATGATCCTAACTCATTGTGCATTTGCAGTCCAAAGCAAATCTTAAGATATGCACAAATTTAGGGGGAGCTCTTGCTTTTCACATACTTCTCAAAGCAACAATATCTTTCACTCTTATTATCATTTGTCGAAGCTTTGATATATATGTTGTCATCTACCAAAAAGGGGGAGATTGAAAGTGCAACTATCCCTGGGTGGTTTTGGTAATTCCTACCAACATATAGCTCATTGAGCTAACATTATTCCAAGATTAATATTTCAGGAAAAGCTCAATGAATGGCATGGCATGGATGAGGAAAGTGGATCCCTCAAAATTCTAAGGACAAAAAAGTTTGGCTCAAGCTTGAAGCTCAAGACTCTACATTTTATATTTTAGTGATTCAAGATCACATTGAGTCTATAGGAAAAGCTAATACTATCAAGGAGGGATGAGGTGTTGCTTAATGGCTTGCTTGCTCAAAATGCTTAGTGATATGCTCCAAAACCCTCAACTACCTTCCCACATCCACATATGACCTAAACCAAAAGTCAAACTCGGCCCCACCGATTCTTTCTATCCGGCGCCACCGAGTTTCAAATGTCATAGCCACTGCCACAAACCCTAGGAAAATCGGTCTCACCGATAGGGATCTCGGTCTCACCGAGATGGGATTGTAATCTCTCTGTTTCCCTTCGTAACATTTCGGTCTTACCGAGATGAGCGATCGGTCCCACCGAGATTGCAATGTAAACTCTCTATTTCCCTTTTGTAACACTTCGGTCTCACCGAGATGAGCGAATCGGTCCCACCGAGTTTACCTGACCAACTCTCTAGTTAGCTTATTACCAAAATCGGTCCTACCGAGTTTGTGTAATCGGTCACGCCGAGATTACATTATGCCCTAACCCTAACCATATCGGTCCTACCGAGTTGCATCTCAGTCCCACCGAAAATCCTAACGGTCACTAGGTTTGCTGAATCGGTCCGACCGAGTTTAACCATTCGGTCCCACCGAGTTTGGCAAATTGTGTGTAACGGTTAGATTTTGTGTGGAGGCTATATATACCCCTCCACCCACTCTTAATTTGTGGAGAGAGCTATCAGAACATACCTACACTTCCAATACACATTTTTTGAGAGAGAACCACCTACACTTGTGTTGAGGTCAAGATATTCCATTCCAACCATATGAATCTTGATCTCTAGCCTTCCCCAAGTTGCTTTCCACTCAAATCTTTTTTCCACCAAATCCAAATCCTGTGAGAGAGAGTTGAGTGTCGGGGAGACTATCACTTGAAGCACAAGAGCAAGGAGTTCATCATCAACACACCATTTGTTACTTCTTGGAGAGTGGTGTCTCCTAGATTGGCTAGATGTCACTTGGGAGCCTCCGAAAAGATTGTGGAGTTGAACGAAGGAGTTTGTAAGGGAAAGGAGATCGCCTACTTCGTGAAGATCTACTGCTATTGAGGCAAGTCCTTCGTGGGCGACGACCGTGATGGAATAGACAAGGTTGCTTCTTCGTGGACCCTTCGTGGGTGGAGCCCTTCGTGGACTCGCGCAACTGTTACCCTCCGTGGGTTGAAGTCTCCATCAACGTGGATGTACGATAGCACCACCTATCGGAACCACGACAAAAACATCCATGTCTCCAATTGCGTTTGAATCCTCCAAACCCTTCCCGTTACATTCTTGCAAGTTGCATGATTTACTTTCTGCTGCGCATATACTCTTTTGCATGCTTGCTTGAATTGTGTGGAGATTGCTTGACTTGTGCTAAGATAGCTAAAATCTGCCAAGAACTAAAATTGGGAAAAGGCTAGATTTTTATTTGGTCAAGTAGTCTAATCACCCCCCTCTAGACATACTTTCGATCCTACAACTACCCATTACATTGATACCAATGCAGATGTAGTGTAGATCCTTGATTACGAATACTTTGGATGAGTACTCTCAGTTGCTTTGCTCCCCCCTTTCCCCCTTTTTCCTTTCCTCTCAGTTGTCGCAACCAGATGCTAGAGCCCAGGATCCAGACGCCACCGTCGATGACGACTCCTACTACACTGGAGGTGCCTACTACTACGTGCAGGTCGCTGACGACGACTAGGAGTAGTTTAGGAGGATCCCAGGCAGGAGGCATGCGCCTCTTTCGATCTGTTTCCTAGTTTGTGCTAGCCTTCTTAAGGCAAACTTGTTTAACGTATGTCTGTACTCAGATATTGTTGCTTCCGCTGACTCTTGTATATTCGAGCTTATGTTTTCGAGCCCACGAGGCCCCTTGTAACATAAAGCTTGTATTATTTTAATTTGTGTCTAGAGTTGTGTTGTGATATCTTCCCGTGAGTCCTTAATCTTGATCGTACACATTTGTGTGTATGATTAGTGTATGATTGAATCGAGGGCATCACAAGTTGGTATCAAAGCCGACTGCCTGTAGGAATCCCACTTCCACACTCCTTGGCTGAAGTTGAGTCGGGTCATTGCAAAAACTTTTACTAACATGGCTGTGTGGCTTACGGGTCCATGTCGCCATTTGGGTGGTATTAGGATATTTTATTCCTCGTCTATACTCTGGGATTCTGATCTCTCTTCTATTCGGGTTAAATAATTTGCTAATATCTAACTTTAGGTTCTCGTAACTACTTTCTGCCGGAGAGCCCCTTACTACAGATGAATTCCTGCTACACCAGGAGATTCCGAAGATACTCTATGGTGTTCTCTCGAGACTTTGCGCCATCGTTTTAGCAATTCCCTTCCATCGATAAACCCCTATGGATAACCACATACACTTGTCATTCATACATTCATTCCCCGTTGATCTTTTTATTACAAGATACCCTAAAATTCTCTCTATTGCTTCAAGAATACTTTATGCCTACTGCCTTGCAGATCTTTGCCGCATGAATACCCCTACGAATAATTCCTCACATTTACCGAGGATTTCTTCATTTCTAGTTGTTCGTATCTTTCACAAATTTCTTTTAAAAAACTATTTCATCTTCTGAAAATCCTCAGCAACCTATTGATCCCGAATTTCTTGCCTTTTGGTTTTATGGTTAATTCCATATTTCTAGTAATCTATGTTGACATTCTTTGTCACTATCATTTTAAGTCCCTTGATTCAATATGTTTGGGAGTGTTCGCAATCCTCAGTCAGATTCTAGAATTCATCCTTTTGGCTCAGATGTCATATTAACATGAGCTAGATCTCATCTAATCAAATTGCCATTGATTGTACCCCTAAACCTACTCAACTTATCTATCCTTGCTCAGAGCGTTTTTTCTGATCCCTTGATATGGAAATCATAGTTCTTTTCCATTTGAGCTTTGAATTAGTCATTTGTTTCTATAAGTTGTTCTCCTTGCATTCTTTCTTCCTCTGGTTGAGTACTGATACTCACATCGGCTCCGTTGTGGACCGCCAGACCAATTGCTAGGTTAATATCCGATAGCATTATTCATGTTCAATAACTTTGGAAGTTCTTTCAACTGATGCATAATGCCTTGGTAAATTGTATCCTCTGTTCTCTCAACCATGCTCTGCTGTTGAGCTGGTGATATTACTCTGGAAGCTTGTGGTATATGTTTCTAAGATGCCCCGATGGGTTAAACCTATGCCTTCCTTAATCTGGGTGAACTCGAAAGTTTTTTTTCAAGGTTCATACTCCTCCGGTAATTCACCAGGTAAGTCTTCGCACTCAAATCATTTTAATAGAGCAGTGAATGAAAGGTTATGCATGGAAGAAGTGGCAGTCAACCTTGAACTTTGTGTTCATGCCCATGGACACGATGTAGATCTTATCATGGAAGCTTCTCTTAAATTATTTATTACCTTGGCATAAGTTCATCTTATATCTAGGATGTAGTCTTTTGCAATCGTGTTTCCGGCCATATTGTTATTCTTTGATTCCTTTTCTCTGAGAAGTTAAAGTACTTGTCTTCTGCAAATCAATACACATGTCAACCTTTATTCTGTCCTACTTTCAAGTATTACCCTCTAGTATCTAGAGAATATCAAAGAACTGTATTGCTTCCTATGAGTCTTCATCTAGTATTGCTTCTCACCGATTTCAGATTTCCCCCAGGTTCGGAGTTATTAGTCACTTGAGAACACCGGTAAGTGAATCGATTCCGCACTCTGATTCAATAACTCTTAGGTGATGTTCGTTGCTTACGAGTTTAATGATCCTTCAAGTCATTCCTAGCTTGGTCGCCTCTATCATTATTGTGCTAAATTTTACCTGTGCTACCTGGTCCTTCTTCCCGGAGCATAATTTTCGACGATGAGCTAGGCTTACGTCGATCTTCCTCATCATATCATTTTTCTTTGAACAACAAGCTTGATTTTGAGTTTGTGTCGTACCTGTGGTTCCAATAACCTTGCGCTTCATCATTCCTTTGACTTGATGTCATCGCCGATCAATTACATCTTCTTGAAATCTCTCGACAAATGTGATGTGATCATCATAAACATTCTGAGCTCTTCCCGGATATCAATTGACTTCATGGTGAGAAATACCATCCTTGCCCCTTGATGATTTGTGTTACGATCGACAACATTATTGCCTTCCTCCAACACAAACTTGTTCATGTTATGGAGCTCATTGCTATCTAGCTTATGTTATGTTCTACCTTGGAGTATTGCCGTCTTTTATGTCAATAATGTAGAGAGAATTTCATCACCTAATAAAAATTCTTGATACAAGTGATACTTCTCGCCATCCTCATTCATTTCTTGGTCCCCGTGTTGTTTATAACCGGAATACCGACAATTTAACTATGATGTGTGAATTCAAAACTTCTAGCAACCCTATTGCTTTGAAGTTAGTGGTTGATAGTTCATTCTTAGACTATTGGTTATTGAATCACCATTCTAACCTTGATCATGCTACTTAAGCTCATATTTGGGTGCACCTTTCTACCAATTTTTAATTGTGTATGTTTTCCTCGAGCATACATCATTATACCATTTGAACTGACAAATGTTATCCTCTTGTTCACATAATTGTGGAAATCCATACTTTTGGAAATCTCAATGAATTGTTGCTGAGTCCATCAGCCACCTCCTCCTCCTCTCCTTGGCTTAATGATGAACTCTTGTTTTGGAACTCGCTTCCATAGTTCATTTCCCGAGAACCTTGCACTGTCATCTCGTCAATTTGTGTCGCACCTTTTTCTTCTCAGGCATCCTGAGTCTGAGCTATCCTGACACCATCAGATCTGAATCTCGGTCAGATATGATGGTTGGAACAGATTTTCAAGAGCTATAACATTGGTCCTTATATGACCCGGTAAGGTGATGTCATGCCTAGCACACCTGGCTGCAGAACCTATTGTTATAGTTTCCTATTTAGCAAGGTTAACCATTCTTCCATGAGGAAATCGTAAGACTTATTCTATATGGTGTTCCTAATGAATCCTTTGTGTATCCAAGTTTGATCTTTGCTTGAAGACCATGTCAATGCTATCTCGAAGCATGTCTGTGGTATTTTGATTTTCAACAAGAAAATTTGAAGCCCAATGCTAAATGTTTCTTTCTCAATTATGGAAACACCGTTGTTCTGTTTAATCTGATGATCACCTTTTCCTTTCCATTGTTTTGTGATCTATATGATCTAAGCAGTAATAATTCACTACTTATGTAAACATCTTGGTGTACAACTCAGTCAGTAAGACCCTGTTACTATCGTTGATGACATTCTGTTAACCACCGATGGACGAGAACTTTGCCTACTGGTCCGCCTCGTTCAACGAACAGGAAAATGGTTCTCTTCGTCCCTCGCCCTTGGTACCGAAGTTGTTTCCGACATAACTGGCATGCTACTCTCTGACATACCTTGTTGTCGTGACCGTGCAAGATGTCAGCACCCTATCTACTTTGAACCCAAGTGGGCCCATAACCCACAGTTCCACATGATCGAAACCTGACTCTCCTGTACCCCTGTTCCCAAGGTTGTTCCTCACGCGTGGCCTCGTATGTAATTCATGAGCCACCTTCCGAGATATCATCAATTCTCGTATTAGATACAATACTTATTAACCTTCCTTTGAACCACTTTCACGCCCTGTTTTAGGCAACGAACGATTGCCTATGCGCTTGAAACTTCTATTTTGCACCTTCTTACTTTGCTCTCGATAATTTCTTAAGTTCCAATTCGAGAGTTACTTTCCGCCACCTTCCCTAATGTTATCTACCATATAAGCAACATTGTAGTGGTCCATTCTTCTGAAGTTACCCCTTGTCCTTCATACGTATGCTGGAGTTCCCGAAGAAAGGATGTCGACTTCATCATGATGACCTCTAGCAGAGAAATTAAGACATCAACATAATGGATCGACCTCTTTGAGAAGAGCAACCAAGGCCAAGAAGATCCATTAAATTTTGTAACCAATTCCTTCCCCTTAACTTTACCTCTTAAATCTCGAGACGAGATTTCTTGTAGTGAAGGAGATTTGTAACACCCTGGTAATCGTGCTACACTAATTCTAACCTAATGAGGCCATTTCACCATGTTTGCAAGCTTAAACTGCCCCTTGATAGAAATCAAACTTAATTTCAAATTTAAAATAATGTCAAATAATTTCCTTCTTTAAAAAGTAAAAAAATGTTAGTATTATTCTGTAACTTCCCGTGATGATCTGTCATGTTGAAATAAACTTCATTTGACTCACCAAATAATTCCTAGGAAATTAATAAATGGGATAGCAGCTAATAACTTGACCGTCTCATTTTCTAAAAATCTTTAGACCTTCCAAATGACCCCAAACTTTGTGTCCTAGCTCCTAATAATACGCAGTATTTATGTGTTACTTTTCATAAATAACATCATTCTTTTGGCAACTATTTAAAATAGAAAACAGATGAAGTAAATAAAACAGTATAAAAAACAAAGAATAGAGAAGGACCTAATCTACTGAGTATTGAGGCCCATATAGCAAAATGGAAGGCCCAACCCGCATCCCCCACTTGTCTCCCTCCTATCGCTACAGGAGATAGGCAAGGGATCATGGCGGCCATCCCATGGTGCCTCGGTCTTGTGTCGGCCATCTGCTGGCACCTCCCATCATAGATAAGCACGCGCGCGACCCTCGGGATGAACCCTAGCTCAATTCGTCCTCTCCCTCACGCCGCTCTCTTCTCCCCAACGCGAACCCGACGCCATCATGCCCATGGCCGCCATCACCCTCGCACCCACTGAGCTCCCTGGCGCCTAGGAGTTTGTCCTTCTTCTTCATCTACATCTCCTACTTCGCCTACGAGGAGCAAATCGACTGGAGCCGCACCAGCACGTGCAGATCGACCTCGACTTCATCTTCGGGCACCAGAGCTCCATCGTGTCGATCCACACCTCTGCCGCTCCTAAGCTTTCACTTGGCCGCCGTGTGCCTTCTCGGTGAGCTCGTCTCCCGGTTCCCCTGTTTCCTTGTTTTGATTCATTGCCTTAGATGCCCCCATGCACCGTCGTCCCGCCATGGCCGAGCTCCCAATGAGCTTGCCCTCACCATGCACCGGCCATGCCCAGCATACCTCTCTGCCTCATGCCCTGGCCTCATGCTTGCGCTCCATGCCCGCATTGGCCGCGCCCACTGCCGCTTGACCACTCGCGTACTGCTACCTGCTGCGATGCTGCTTGCTGTTGTTGCCGCCTGCCGCTGCCGCTTGTTGTCCGCATGCCTGCGGCTATGCCGTTGCTTGCTGCTGCTTGATGCTAGTTGATGTTGCTGCCTGTTACCATTGCTTGATGTTATTGCCCACGATTGCATGCTGTTACGGCTGTTGGCCGTGCCACCATGCACACCGGTGTGTGCGTGCCCAAGAACCATCAGTGCTAGGATTGAGCCATGGCCACTGGGCTAGCCCCTGTTTAGAATAGAAGATAATTAGTGTTTAGATTCCCCTAAAAAAAGGTGTTTGGATTAGTCTATGCACAGATGACATGTGGGTCCCCTAGAGATTAAAATAAATGACCAAAATCAATTTAGCTACTATCCATGACAGCTGGGTCCCGCTGACACTGTTCACTTTGACCGGTCAACTCTGACTGGGTCAACTGGAACCCAGGCCCCACTGTCAGCCTCACGTGAAAAAGTGTGGGTACACTTTTTGGTACTCATAGCATTTAGATATTAAAATGATTTTCGAATTAAATTAAATCTTTAATTTCAGAAAGTGCTTAAAACTTTGAAAAATCATATAAATTAATCCGTAACTCGGATGAAAATACTTTGAACATGAAAGTTGCTCAGAATTTCGAGTCGAATCCGAATACGCAGTCTGTTTGTTCGCCACACGTCCCTAGCATAGAGAACATGCAACATTTCCCCTCTAATTCATTTGTCCGAAAATTCCTAACACTGGGAAAACTTTCCCAGATGTTTCCCCCCTCCGCAAGTAGCACCTAATACCGCGTTAGGGCACACATAGCGCCGTCATATGCCATGTCATGCATCTTCATGCATATGTTTGCATTGTATTCATTGTTTCTTTCCCCCTCTTCTCTCGTTAGACACCGAGACCGACACCGCTGCTAGCCAGTACGACTACGGTGTTGACGACCCCTCCTTCTTGCCAGAGCAACCAGGCAAGCCCCCCTTGATTAACCCGATATCGTCTATTTTTCTCTCTACTGCTTGCATTAGAGTAGTGTAGGATGTTGCTGCTTTCTGTTAATCATATTCTGTTGCATAGCCTGTCCTTGCTACTACTATTGTTACCTTTACCTGCAACCCTAAATGCTTAGTATAGGATGCTAGTATTCCATCAGTGACCCTACATTCTTGCTCGTCTGCCATGCTATAGTATTGGGCCATGATCACTCGGGAGGTGATCACAGGTATATAATTACATACATATTATATGATACATGTGGTGACTAAAGTCGGGTCGGCTCGTAGAGTACCCGCAAGTGATTCTGTTATGGGGGCTGAAAGGACAGGTGGCTCCATCGAGGTAGTGGTGGGCCTGAGTTCCCGATGGCCCCCGACTGTTACTTTGTGGTGGAGCGATAGGGCAGGTTGAGACCACCTAGGAGAGAGGTGGGCCTGGCCCTGGTCGGCATCCGCGGTTACTTCAAAATAACATGCTTAATGAGATATTGGTATTCGATCTGAGTATGGCCACTGGCCTATACGCACTAACCAACTACGCGGGAACAGTCATGGGCACTCGACGTCGTGGTATCGGTCGAAGCCTTCTTGACGTCAGCGATAGAGTGGCGCACGCCGGATTGGACTGGAATGCATGCTCTTGTATTAGGGAGGCTGGGTTTGCTTACCAGCCGCGTTCGCAACGTGCAGGTGTGCAATGGGTGATGGGCCCAGACCCCTGCGCCATAGGATTCAGACTGGCGTGCTGAACTCTTTGTTGTGCATAGGTAGGGCTGCGACATGTTCATCTTCCGAGGCCGGACATGACCCAGAAAAGTGTGTACGGACAAAGGGGATCGAGCATGTTGGGAAGTGTGGTGCACCCCTACAGGGAAGTTTATCTATTGGAATAGTCATGTCCCTTGGTAAAAGGACGACCCGAAGTTGTACCTTGACCTTATGACAACTAGAACCGGATACTTAATAAAACACACCCTTCCAAGTGCCAGATATAACCCGGTGATCGCTCTATCATAGGGCGACAAGGGGAGGATCACCGGGTAGGATTATGCTATACGATGATACTTGGTTAACTTACCATCTACTCTCTCCTACTGCTTCAAGATGGAGGCTGCCAGAAGCGTAGTCTTCGATAGGACTAGCTATCCCTCTTATTCTAGCATTCTGAAGTTCATTCCACAGATACTACCCATTCCATTGATACCAATGCATATGTAGTGTAGATCCTTGCTTGCAAGTACTTTGGATGAGTACTCACGGTTGCTTTGCCCCCCTTTTCCCCATTTTCCTTTCCTCTCGATTGTCGCAACCAGATGCTAGAGCCCAGGAGCTAGACGCCACCGTTGACGACGACTCCTACTACACCAGAGGTGCCTACTACTACGTGCAGGCCGCTGACAACGACTAGGAGTAGATTAGGAGGCCCAAGCAGGAGGCCTGCGCCTCTTTCGATCTGTATCCCAGTTTGTGCTAGCCTTCTTAAGGCAAACTTGTTTAACTTATGTCTGTACTCAGATATTGTTGCTTCCGCTGACTCTTGTATATTCGAGCTTATGTATTCGAGCCCACGAGGCCCCTAGCTTGTAATATAAAGCTTGTATTATTTTAATTTGTGTCTAGAGTTGTGTTGTGATATCTTCCCATGTGTCCTTGATCTTGATCGTAGACATTTGCGGGTATGATTAGTGTATGATTGAATCGAGGGCATCACAAAACTACTCTTTATTATGTATAACTCACGGACTCGATTACATAGATAGAGATCAAAACAAACTCAAAGCTAGATCATACTAAAACTTTATTCTACTAGATTAAGATATAACCAAAAGGATTGAACTAAGAAAAAGATAAAGATAAAGGTGTGATGGTGATACGATACCGGGGCATATCCCCCAAGCTTGGCAGTTGCCAAGGGGAGAGCCCGTACCCTTGTATTTATGTCTCTTTCTTCGAAGGTGGTGATGATGGAGTTGTTGATGAAGTAGTGTCACACATCGAGCATAGGAGATGCCCCAATTTTTGAATAATGCCCTTGAGAGCGGTGATATGCTCTTGCAACAGAATATTTTCAGGAGTAAGATATTTATTTTGCACATGAACTATTTCAATGATCTTGAAAGCTTCAATTTCAGTAGGGGTAAGACGATTGTAGTATGGTTGAAGGATGTCTTCTTCCTCTGCTGCTGGAGCTTGATCTTCCGCGGCCTTCTTGTTCTTATCACCCTCGTTGATGTCCCCAAGTTCTTCTCTCTTCATCTCTATCTTCATTAGCCAAGCATCATCGTTTGCTTTGTTGGAGGAGGGGGACGCCAAGATGCCTGGCCTTGGAAACTCTGGCAGAAAACATCTCAAAACAAAAATAGGAGATATTGTCATGGTACGCTGGTTAAAACCTTTGGGAGATTATAAAATTATTTTTACTGATCATAAGAAGTATTGTGCAAGAAAACGGAGTCCAGAGGGCACACAAAGTGGCCATAAGGACGAGGGGCGTGCCCTCCACCTGTGGTGGCCTCGTGTCTCTTTCAAACTACCTTTAATTTTCCTAGTTTTTAAAATATTCCAAAACGGAGAAAAATTGCTATTAGAACAATTTTGTAGTCGGTTTACTTACCGTACCACATACCTATTCCTTTTGAGAGTCTGAAACGTTCTGGAAAGTGTCCCTTATGTACCCCTCCGGTGTTACGGGATTAACTATATTGGTCTCCACATTTATGCGAGTACCCGAGATATAGTGTTTGATTCTTTGATTGTTTACCACCTTCGGATTTGTGTCTTTGGCACTGTTGATTTTTATGGCACCGGAACAGTAGACCTCCTCGATGATGTAAGGGCCTTCCCATTTAGAGAGAAGTTTTCCTGCCAAAAATCTTAAACGAGAGTTGTATAGGAAAACATGATCACCTACATTAAACTCACGCCTTTGTAACCATTTCTCATGCCATCTTTTAACTTTTTCTTCAAACAACTTGGCATGCTCATAGGCTTGGGTTCTCCATTCATCAAGTGAGCTAATGTCAAATAACCTCTTCTCACCGGCAAGTTTGAAATAATAATTGAGCTCTTTAAAGCCCAATATGCCTTATGTTCTAGTTTGAGAGGTAAGTGACATGCTTTTCCATGAACAATTGTATACGAGACATACCCATAGGATTCTTATAAGCGGTTCTATAAGCCCATAATGCGTCATCAAGTTTCTTAGACCAATTCTTTCTAGATCTATTAATAGTCTTTTGCAAAATCAGTTTGATCTCTCTATTGCTTAATTCTACCTGACCACTAGACTAAGGATGGTATGGAGATGCAATTCTATGGTTAACATCATACTTAGCAAGCATTTTACGAAAAGCACCATGAATAAAATGTGAACCACCACCAGTCATTAAATATCTAGGGACTCCAAACCTCAGAAAAATAACTTCTTTAAGCATCTTAATAGAAGTGTTATGATCAGCACTACTAGTTGGAATAGCTTCTACCCCCTTACTAACGTGATCAACAACAACTAAAATATGTGTATACCCATTAGAGGAAGGAAAGGTCCCATATAATCAAAGCCCCAAACATCAAATGGTTCGATAACAAGTGAATAATTCAAAGGCATTTCCTAATGTCTACTAATATTACCAATTCTCTGGCATGCATCACAAGACAAGACAAACTTACAAGCATCCTTGAAAAGAGTAGGCCAATAAAAACCAGATTGCAATACCTTATGTGTAGTCCTATCTCCAGCATGGTGTCCTCTATAAGCCTCAGAGTGGCACTTGCGTAGGATCTGTCCCTGTTCACGCTTAGGTACATAACGTCTAATAACACCATCTGTCGGCATTCTGGGTATGGGGGTCCCCAGACTTGCCTGCCTGCGGCCCGCGGCGTGGCGGAGCCAGCAGGCCGTACGTCCCATCTTCACCAACAAGGCACCCAAGACCCTCGCGGGGCGGACGACGCAAGACCTCCTCCCAAGCGGCCTAGTCAGGTAGGCTCGCAAGGGGCGGAGATATCAAGGAGAGGCGAACCTCACGAGGCTCTCGTGACGTGAGCCATGACGATCGACACTAGGCGGGCGCCAGGCGGGCGCCAGTGCGCGCAGCGGCCTTGTTTCCTCTTTGGTGCAAAGGGGGCAAGTGCAGCCGTGGAGTAGCGAGGCATCAGGCAAAGGTTGCCATTTCGGTGCAACAAGACCAAGACCATGGACTGCAAGACGGAGGTCATTGTGGAGCCCAAGACGGCGTCACCACCAGAGCCTTTCATAGGCGAAGACCTCTTTTGTCAGGATAGCTTGTACTAGCTGCCCCCCTTTAAATTAGCCCACCATTGTTGGCTCCCTTCCCGCTCGATATTTGGGAACAGGACCAGGGCCTCTATAAATAGGACTAGCCACCACCATAGTAGAGAGAGGGGATCAGACACAGAGACACACCTCAAGTTCATACGCACAAGAACACCTCAACCTCAGGAGGCTGTTCTTCCCCTATATTGTTCATCATCAGCCCAAGAGGCAATCCACCACCACAATGGAGTAGGGTATTACACCACAACGATGGCCCGAACCAGTATAAACCCCGTGTCTTTCTGTGTTGTGAGTTCATCGAGTTCGTCCGCGAGATCTAGCGAGCTAGAGCGTAGATCGGTAGGAGGGAAAGAATTCGCGCGCACCCCAGTGTTTGAACCTTAAGGGTTTGCCGAAACCGCACATCGGACATTTGGCACGCAAGGTAGGGGTGCGCCGGAGCTTCTTCTCCACCAATCAACTCTCCGACGTTCACCGGCTATGATGTCTGGCGACCCAAGGGCCGGATCCGACTGCTGGGCAGCCTGGCCGACCCGGACGGCGCCGCCTGCCCATGAAGATCTCGACCCCGCACCCCAAGCAGTGCGGGCGCCACCAAGCTCCGCTAGGCGTGGACAGCGCGGCCAGGCATCATCCTCCCTCACCCTGCGGCAAGCACGAGCTGCGACGAGAGTAGCGAGTCACGCCGCAGCAACAGCGCCACACTCACGGCGGGAGCACGCGAACATGCGGGCGGCACTCACAGTGGCAAGGGAGCTACTGCGATGCAGGCTGATGGAGAGCGGTCAGGACACACTGCTTGAGCGTGTTGCTGAGCTGCTGGACGCAGCGGCGTCGGGAGCGCCACCCTTCTGCTATCGACTCCCCCCCAGGCCACTGCAAGGTCGCGCGGCGAGCCTCACCACATCTGCGCGCCATCGACTACACCCGGGGGCTTCGTCAACATCTGCACGGCCGGTGGCGTAGGGCGCTCCAACCCCCCCCCCCCCCCATGTCGCCCTCGACAAGCACGAGTGCAAGCGTCACCCCCATGGTCCCGGCCGGATGCCATATTATCATCCCTAGGACGCCATCATGGGTGGAGCAACATGGAGCATGGGGCACCACGGTGAGGTGTTCGGGGTGACGGCCCCAGGGTCCTACGTGCCCCGCACGATGGACCAAGGGTACGCACCAGAGGACGACATCGGCTCATTCGGTGGAGAAGATTGGGGAGAAGGGGCGCTAGGAGTCCAAGAGCCAGCGGAGAACCACAGCGATCGCGCCGGCAACGGCAACTACAGGGTACCGCTAACCTCTCAGGAACATGCTTATGCTAACTATGGGCTGCAGATGAATCAGGTTGCAGCATCGATCGGCGACCCTGGCATGGCGGCACCCGTTTCAACAAGGGAGACACGCTGGGGGTCGCCGGGAGGGAGCCAGGAGCAAGGCCCCTCCCCAAGGCACGCGAAACCAAGGGACACCCGGAGGTAGGCCCTCTGTCGTGGTGGCTTCAACAACCCTTCCCCCGGCGGACGACCCGTGGTCGCTGAGGGAACCGCTGGCGTCCTCTTTCCCTCCTTTGTGTCGTCCTGGTCTTCGGTCGGCCCAAAGGAGGTCAAGAGTGGCGCAAGGTGGGGCCCTCGTCTGGCGATATGAAGCAAGGTCGGTACCTGTGAAGCACGCCGCCCGTGACACTCTCACGTAATAATGAGTTGGGGCTATACACGCCCCGGAGTCTCAGGAGCGCTGGCCTCAGGCCCTGGGGCTCCCTCCCACGCCTAGTGGACAGCACTTAGCTCCGCACTGGTGAGAAGACTTGAAGACCCGAAGACTAGACTAGGTGTCGGACGCGGCCTTTTGCTTTGGATCTCTCTCTGTGTGGTTTTGCTTTCTGATTCTGGACTTAAGTTGAAGCTGATTTTTTATCGATGCGCACGGGGCGTGCCTTTTCTCGTTCGAGCCGTTTCTCGCCTTCTGGATCTTGTTTGGTTTGGGACTCACGTCCATCGCCTTTCCCACGCAAAGCTTCTCGCGAGCTGGACTACGCAATGCACGCGCTAGCACTACGCCTGGTGCTCACCCCTTGCGCCCCCCTCAAACGGGGCGATAAGCTCCACAGGATTCTTAGGAACTCGTCGCCTCACGATCTAGCCCTAAGTGGGCGCTGACTAAGGTAAACCACGTCGGGAAACTCACCCCCAGCTTCATGAGCTCACGAGGACACATACCCACATCGCATAGGAAAGTAAAAACTGCAATTTGCTTACACGAGGGGCTCCCCCTCTCAAAATGCTCTTACAAGTTTTCCAAGGGCCACGCGCGAGTTTTGCGTGCAGAATAAAGCAACAGGAGAATATAGGATCAGCCACAGATATCGCTCGCTGCATCGTCCAGGGACGCGTCACTCGCATCATCATCACCTTCATCGGAATCGTCGCTGCCGTCGGCGACGCCCCCATTGCCATCGTTGACCATGTCACCTTCTTCTGTGATGACCACCACCCCATCGTTCTCTGAGGTGAAGGCCCTAACCAACGGGTCGACATGGTCCTCTACCCAACACACCAGGTCGCCCCGGATGGCCATGGGTACAGAGGCAATGGCGGCATCAAAGTCGAAGTTGGGGTCGGCATTCAGAAGGTGGCTGAAGACACGGGAGAAGGCGCGCTGAAGCAGTTCACGACCCCTCTCCTCCACAAGTCGCCGAGCTCTAGCAGATTGAGCCTCCAGGTCTTGAAGCATAGGAGCATGCTCGCACTCCAGCGTTCAGCGTTGAAGCACTTCCTCTCTGTTTTGCCGAGCGACAACCTCGACGTCGTCAATTCGTCTCCGGAGGGAAAGCAGCTCAGCGCGGGCGGAGGCCAAGTCCGCCTACACCGTGACCAGGGCGGCAGCTGTGGCCTCCGCACGCTTCTCAGCCTCGTCCAACCTGGGCCTGAGGGCGGCGGCCCTGCCCGCACCCTCCTAACCAGCGAGCTTCAGCTTCAAGTCGTACCTACCCTCTAGATCTGCGCGAACCTCGACCACCCGATGATTGATCTCCTCCTCGACTCTGGCCTCGCGGGCCCCGACGATATCTTCAGCTTGAGCGACTTGACGCTCCCTCGTCTCCAGTCGCTCGAGCTCGACGCTGCCCTCCACAGCCTCCAGGGACAAGGTCTCCTCACGCCGCCGAACCTCCTATTCCTCCGCAGGCATCCCCCTCATCGACGCAAGGGCGGCCCCGCGCGCCTCGACCTGCTGCTCAAGGGACGCGCTCCAGGCCTGGAACTCCCACGCGCGCTCCTCCGCGGCCTCGCGGCGGTGATCGGCCTCGTGAGCTTCTTCCAAAGCTCGTGAGCGGGCCTCATTGGCAATCTTGAGGGACGCCACGGCCTTCGCGTTCTCGAGGTCACGATGATAACGACCAAGGTTGATGGCCACTCGTAGCTTGCGTCGCTCCTCCACCAACCAAAGACCTTCAGCCTCAAGACGCGAGTCGACACCAGCAAGCTCTTCACCAAGGTGGTTCATCGCGCCCATCGCCTCCTGGAAGAGCTCGTGGCGAACCATGCTGCGCCCGCGCTCGAGCTCGAACACTCAGCCCACCTCGTCCTCCACCTCGGGGGCTGCGGGTGGAGCATCAAGTGGCGCACCACCTCCCGGTTGGGGGCTAGGGGCTGCACGGCCCCAGGCACCAGTTGACCCTCGCGAGGGGCCCGAACCGAACAAGGCCCGCTGCTTGAAGGAGACTCCAAGATCGAGGCTAGCCAGCTACCAACCGTGACCAAGGGAGGAGCCATTGGCACGCCTGCTGCGCTCCAAGCAAGGCCGCGAAGAAAGGATGGCGAAGGCGCAAGCTCGGGCGCCTTGATGACGGACCAACTCCCCTGGCTAACCCCACGCCATGGGTAGCGTCTGAGCCTGTAGCGCTGGAGCTTGGCGGCCGTGATGGGACGAGAGGGAGGTGCTTCTCTGGAGATTTCACGGCCTTAGCAGAAGGGGACCTGAGGGGATAATCATCAGAAAAGGAAGGCGGCACATAGAAGATCACCAAGATAAGGTACTTACTCGTCGATAGCGATGTACTTCTGTCGCTTCAACGGCCCGAAGATGTTGCTGCCGCTGGGGGATCCCTTCCTCTTGCGGAGCTCCTCGAAGTCCACACAAAGGCGACCGAAACGCTGGACGTGACGGTCGGCGCGCGGCGGAGCCGAAGAAGAACCAAGAGGGATAGCCTCAGGGGAGCCCAGCTGTGGCGAACAACCCGGCTCTTCCTCGCTGCGACCTCCCGAGGCTCCTGGAGCCTCGGCCTCAGGAGCCGCATGCCGCATCTCATCAGCGACCGGCGCCTCAAGAGGGGCATCGCAAGCTCCCGAGGACGATACCCACAGATCACCGCTCGGCATGTGCTCCTCAACATCTGAGCAGCCGGCCACTGTCGCCGCTCGCTCCCCCGCAACGTCACCTGGGGCGAGCTCGGCACCGGCGGCAAAGACGGGGACCACGATGACGGGATTCTCGCGGGCCCCACCAAGACAATTGGGTGCAGCCCCCACTCATCAAAGGAAGGCATGTTCGCGGCAAATGTGACCTTGTTCTCGCAACGGTACAACATGCAGCTTTTCCTGGGCATCTCGTCCAGCAGAGAGACACCAGATAGGACCGTGAGCACCGTTTGTCGCGCAACGAGAGGGAGCCCCTCCTCCTGAACCCTCATATTGTCCTGACTGCTGAGCAAGTCCCACATTGGGCGAGAGTGGCACTGAAGAGGAGCAACTCGATGCCTGACGAACTCCCTCACCACCATGGGTGCAGTCACGCCAAGGTCCTTCTGTCGGCGTTTTGGGAACGGGGGTCCCCAGACTTGCCTGCCAGCGGCATGGCTCGAGTGGGGGCCCAGTGTGGCCCAGCTTCATCAGCTCAAGCTCAAGACCCTTGCAAGGGGCCAAGCCTTGCGGGGCGGACAACAGGAGGCTTCCTCAGGAGCAGCCTCATCAGGCAGGCTCGCGAGGAGGCGGAGAGATCAAGGCAGGGGTGCCTCGCGAGGAGCCCATGACACAAGCTATGATGATCGAGATTAGGCGGGCGCCAGGCGGTGCAAAGGGAGCAAGCACAGGCCAAGGCATCGGGCAAAGGTTACCATTCCAGTGCAACGATACCAAGACCAGCAGAGCGGCAGGACGGAGGTCACCGTGGAGCCCAAGACGGCGTCATCACCAGTGCTTTTGGCAGCCGAAGACCACCTTTGGTCAGGATAACTTGTACTAGATGTTCCCCTTCAAAATGGCCAATTGTTGGTGCCCTTCCCGCTCATTTTTTGGGAAGAGGACCAGGGCCTCTATAAATAGGACTAGCCCCCGAGGTCCAAAGGAGGGGTCCAGGGAGAAGAAAGATATAGAAGAGAAAGAAAGAGAGAAAGACCCCGGACCAAGTAGAACATACCACACTAGCTCAAGAACACCTCTCGCGAGGCCGTTCTTCCCCTGTATTGTTCGTCATCATCCCCTGAGGCAATCCACTACACCACACACCGGAGTAGGGTATTACACCACATTGGTGGCCTGAACCAGTATAAACCTCGTGTCCCTTGTGTGTTCTTCTTTCTAGCCTCGATCTCTTGCGAGCCATAGAAGCGCGAGTCGGTAGGGGAAAGATCTCCGTGCGCACCCCAGAGTTCGAACCTTAAGAGTATGCCGGAACCCGCAATCCGACATTTTGCGCGCCGGGCAGGGGTGCGCCGGAATCTTTCTTCCGCTGTTCGCGTGTGATCTTCCGTCGTGTCCATGGCTGACGCTCGTCGGGCTCGCGCCGAGCACCTCCTCGTTCGTTCCCCGTCGCCTGCCGCCAACGCCACCACCGGCCCGACGAGGAACGAGCAGCAGGCCTCGTCCCAGCATCCTTCGGTGCGGCAGGAGGGCCGCACCGCAACCCCGTCACTGACTCCAGCCGGTTCGTCGTCCCACGCCCGTCGCGCCCCCACGAACGCGCATGCCACACTGCTCCTGGCAAGAGAGCTCCTGCACTATCGCCCCGTCGACTACCTCTACGAGGACTGGCTCGCCCGCATCACCGAGCTTGTCAGCGCCGCAGGGGGCTCTCCTTTGCCATCCCTCTCGCTGCCTCGCCCTCCATTCCACGCAGGGGGCGAGGATCAGGAGGCGCCTCCGCCACCTCCTCCCCAAGAAGGCGCCCTGTCTCCAAGGCGCATAGCCCCAGGGCGAGACCCTCCATGTCCGAAGCCTGCGCGGCAAGAAGGGAGATACCAAGAGATCCCTCGTCCCCAAGAAGGTGCTCACGCGCTCCCAGCACTGGCATGCCAAGATCGCGTCCCTGCGCCTCCACGTCGAGTCCCCGCGCTGCTCCAAGCGGCGGCATGTGGTAATCACCAGGAGCAGGCCCAACACCAGCAAAGGGTGCCGGTGGCCATAGCAGGCTGCCACGCCTTCACCCCCGAGCTACACGGTGTCACATGGCCAGGCAAGTTCAAGCCTGATCTGCCCCCTCGCTACGACGGCACGACGGACCCTGCGGAATTCCTGTAGCTCTACGAGCTAGGCATCGAAGCCGCCAACGGAGACGAAAAGGTCATGGCGAACTGGTTTCACATGGCGCTCAAGGACGGCGCCCGCACCTGGCTCCTGAACCTGGCTCCTAGCACGATCTCCTCTTGGGACGAGATGTGCACTCGCTTCATCGCCAACTTCCAGGGCGCTCGCGACCGGCCCCCGGCCATAAGCGACCTGCGCTGCATCAAGCAACAGCCAAGGGAAACCCTGCAGAAGTACATCCAGCACTTCAACAATGCTCGCCTCAGGATCCCCAGGGTGACTGAGGAAGCCATTATCTCAGCCTTCTCCGATGGCGTGCGCGACATCAAGATGAAGGAGGAGCTGGCAATCCATGAAGACCTGTGCACATCCCTAGAGTTGTTCAACTTGGCGACCAAGTGCGCCAGGGCTGAGGAAGGACGCCTCTCCCTCCTCGGGCTCTCGGCTACCGAACCAGAAGAGAAAAGGCCCAAGGCCAAGGACGTGAAGCATAAGGGAGCTGCCGTGCTCGCAGCGGAACCAGACACCAAGCGTGGCAGGGATCACCCTGAGTCATCCAAGGGCAACCGATACTGCGTGTACCACGACCTCCACACCAACAACACCAATGAATGCCAAGAGCTGAGGGCCGTGTGAGATGGGCGTATCGGCCGACACCCCGAGCGCAACGACAGGGGCTATGGCCGAGGAGGAGGAAGAGGTGGAGGACGATGGGAAGACCGTGGCCCTCGCCAAGGGTGGCGTGACCGACCTTGCAAGGATTGCTGGCAGGACCAGCCTCGCGAGGGAGGATGGAGGGATCAGCCTCGTGAGGATCACCCGCACGGCAATGCAGGCCTCCCTCCTCTACCGCCACCACCAAGAAGGAACGAAGACCAACATCAAGACGAGGGGGCTGGGGGCTTCCAGGAGCCGCGCGCAATTGCTTGCATCTTGGGTGGCACCCAGGCCCCAGCATCACAACGCATCTTCAAGCAGTTTGCTCACGAGGTGAATGCAGTCCTCCCCAAGCTTGAGGCCACACGCCCTCTCAGGCGGTCTGCGTGCGCCATCACGTTCAGCTCAGCGGATCAGCTCAAGTGCGCGGTAACGGCTGGAGTTCTTCCGATGCTTTGCTCCCCAGTCATCAGCAATGTGCAGGTCACCAAGACCCTCATGGATGGCGGAGCAGGACTCAACGTCCTGTCCATCGAGACGTTCGACAATCTCCAAGTGCGGTATGATCAGCTCCAGCCGACCAGGCCTTTCTCAAGAGTCACTAATGATTCCACCGTTCCGATGGGGCAAGTTCGCCTGCCAGTCACCTTCGGGCAGCGCAACAACTATCGCACCAAGCTCATTGACTTCGACGTCGCCCACATTCGCCTGCCGTACAACGCCATCCTCGGGTACCCAACCCTATCCAAGTTCATGGCAATGACTCACCATGGATAAAATGTCCTCAAGATGCCAGGAAGCAGTGGAGTCATCACTGTACCCTGTGAGGAAAGGGACGCGGTGTGTTCACTTGAGTGTGCGTTCCAAGCCGTAGTAATCGAAGACCCAGATCACAGGAGCGGAAGACTTCCCGAGGCGGCCCTTAAGAAGAAGGCTTTTCCTGGCCCAAGCCATAAGGAGGCAGGTGCCTCCGGAGGTGTTGCGTCAAGATTCGCGCCCGTTCAAGGAGCGCCACCCTTTGTCGCATAGGAAAGCGCACCCGGCGCCCTCCTCAGGCAGGGCTCGGGGGCTCTTTCTTGGAGAGCCACCGACTTTGCCAATGTCACGAGGGAGGCGCTCGGGCACCACTTGGAGGGGTGCTTCCGGGCACGTTTCCCTCAGGAAGGTACGAGGCAAGGAAGACCAAACCCTCAGGAGTTCATCGCAAAAAACACCCAGGAGCTACAGGAGTCGAGAGTCATGCGCGGCGGCCGCCGCTTGCCCGCCATGGCCCCACATCCAGGAGAGGATGGTGGGCTGCGTGCCTGCATCGACGTGCCAGGGCTCAACCAAGCCGCGTCTCAGGAGCACCTCTGGCCTTCGTTTGTGGGGCGTTGTGAGGGTCCACCTCATAGCTACGATCGCATGCCCTTCGGCCTACCGAACGCGGTCGCCGCTCATCAGCGCCTGCTGAGAAGCATTCTGAGGCTCAGGATGTCAGGCATTGTGCGGTCCTGGTGGAGGTGGAGATGGCCCTCGAAGACCTACCCGTGCACTCGGAGCCTCCCGAGGCTCCTGGGCCTGGGGGCTCATGAGGGTCGATGTCTTCACCGCGCGTCGCCCACTTCTGCGGCATCGCTTCATCTTCAACAACATCAAGTGACATCTTTCAAGTTCCATTTTTAGCTGGGAGAGCCCACAGGGCCGCGTTGTTCCCAGGTCGCGTGGGTCCGTCCTTGCGGCACGTATCCGCTTTACTTACGCACTTTTCTTACCTTGTTGGGGGCGCCCCTTGGGCTGCATCATCTCCAAACTGCTCGGGCCTGGCCCAGCGGCGTTTGCTTTTCCTGCATCTACTTGAAATGAATTTGCTCCTCCGCGCTTAATCTGGTTCCCATGATCGTCATCTACTGCTTATCGCGGACTTCTCCGCTCCCATGCAAAGCACTTGCACATTAAAAGGGGGGCACCTGAGGATCGTGACTCATGGGCTCCTACTGGCTCTCCAGCCCTCACCCCCTGGCCTTGACCCACGACATCGCGACCTGTCATACTAGCGGCGGCTAAGCTTGCTCGAGTGCCGGGACCTCAGGACGTAGATCATTTGCATTCTAACCACCTTGTAGGAACACACCATTGATAAAGGCCCAGAGCCAGGCGCAACCTGCCTCGAGGTAGGGCCTCGTGAGTCCCGCGCTGGCTCACGAGTGCCCAGATACACCTCTCCTAGCCCTACCGTGCCGGTCACGTGTCAGGGAGGGGCTATACATGCCCCGGGGGCTTCTCCCGGAGGGAGCCCCCTCCCACGTACCAGTAGAAGCACCATGCGCCGCGCTGGCTGACGACACTGCTGAGGAGCGGCTATGCCTGTACACATACGGAAGCACTATGCTCCGCGCTGGTGATAAACAACTGAGGGCGGCCTATTGGAAATATGCCCTAGAGGCAATAATAAAGGATTATTATTATATTTCCTTGTTCATGATAATTGTCTTTTATTCATGCTATAATTGTGTTATCCGGAAATCGTAATACATGTGTGAATACATAGACACCAACATGTCCCTAGTAAGCCTCTAGTTGACTAGCTCGTTGATCAACAGATAGTCATGGTTTCCTGACTATGGACATTGAATGTCATTGATAACGAGATCACATCATTAGGAGAATGATGTGATGGACAAGACCCAATCCTAAACATAGCACAAGATCGTATAGTTCGTTTGCTAGAGTTTTTCCAATGTCAAGTATCTTTTCCTTAGACCATGAGATCGTGTAACTCCCGGATACCGTAGGAGTGCTTTGGGTGTACCAAACGTCACAACGTAACTGGGTGACTATAAAGGTATACTACGGGTATCTCCGAAAGTGTCTGTTGGGTTGACACGGATCAAGACTGGGATTTGTCACTCCGTATGACGGAGAGGTATCTCTGGGCCCACTCGGTAATGCATCATCACAATGAGCTCAAAGTGACCAAGTGTCTGGTCACGGGATCATGCATTACGGTACGAGTAAAGTGACTTGCCGGTAACGAGATTGAACGAGTTATTGGGATATCGACGATCGAATCTCGGGCAAGTAACATACCGATTGACAAAGGGAATTGTATACGGGGTTGCTTGAATCCTCGACATCGTGGTTCATCCGATGAGATCATCGAGGAGCATGTGGGAGCCAACATGGGTATCCAGATCCCACTGTTGGTTATTGACCGGAGAGCCATCTCGGTCATGTCTACATGTCTCCCGAACCCGTAGGGTCTACACACTTAAGGTTCGGTGACGCTAGGGTTGTAGAGATATAATATGCAGTAACCCGAAAGTTGTTCGGAGTCCCGGATGAGATACCGAACGTCACGAGGAGTTCCGGAATGGTCCGGAGGTGAAGAATTATATATAGGAAGTGCAGTTTCGGCCATCAGGAGAGTTTCGGGGGTCACTGGTATTGTACTGGGACCACCGGAAGGGTCTCGGGGGTCCACCGGGTGGGGCCACCCATCCCGGAGGTCCCCATGGGACAAAGTGGGGTGGGGAACCAGCCCATAGTGGGCTGGTGCGCCCCCTTGGCCCACCCCCTGCGCCTAGGGTTGGAAACCCTAGGGTGGGGGGGCGCCCCACTTGCCTTGGGGGCAACTCCACCCTTGGCCGCCGCCCCACCTAGGAGATCCCATCTCCTAGGGCCGGCGCCCCCCTATGGGAGCCTATATAAAGGGGGGGGGAGGAGGGGCAGCAGAACCCTTGAGTCTTGGCGCCTCCCTCTCCCCTGCTACACCTCTCCCTCTCGCTGTAGAACGACGAATCCCTGCTGCGGTGACCCCTGCATCCACCACCACGCCGTCGTGCTGCTAGATCTTCATCAACCTCTCCTCCCACTTTGCTGGATCAAGAAGGAGGAGACGTCACACTAACCGTACGTGTGTTGAACACGGAGGTGCCATCCGTTCGGCACTAGGATCTCCGGTGATTTGGATCACGTCGAGTACGACTTCCTCATCCCCGTTCTTTGAACGCTTCCGCGCGTGATCTACAAAGGTATGTAGATGCAATCCGATCACTCATTGCTAGATGAACTCATAGATGGATCTTGGTGAAACAGTAGGAATTTTTTTGTTTTCTGCAACGTTCCCCAACAGTGGCATCATGAGCTAGGTCTATGCGTAGTTCTCTTTGCACGAGTAGAACACAATTTGTTGTGGGCGTAGATGTGTCAACTTTCTTGCCGCTACTAGTCTTATCTTGCTTCAGCAGTATTGTGGGATGAAGCGGCCCGGACCAACCTTACACGTACGCTTACGTGAGACCGGTTCCACCGACTGACATGCACTAGTTGCATAAGGTGGCTGGCGGGTGTCTGTCTCTCCCACTTTAGTTGGAGCGGAATTGATGAAAAGGGTCCTTATGAAGGGTAAATAGAAGTTGACAAATCACGTTGTGGCTTTCACGTAGTTAGGAAAACGTTCTTGCTAGAACCCTATTGCAGCCACGTAAAACTTGCAACAACAATTAGAGGACGTCTAACTTGTTTTTGCAACAAGTGTTTTGTGATGTGATATGGCCAAAGTTGTGATGAATGATTAATGATATATATTTGATGTATGAGATGTTCATGCTATTGTAATAGGAATCATGACTTGCATGTCGATAAGTATGACAACCGGCAGGAGCCATAGGAGTTGTCTTTATTTTTTGTATGACCTGCGTGTCATTGAGAAACGCCATGTAAATTACTTTACTTTATTGCTAAACGTGTTAGCCATAGTAGTAGAAGTAATAGTTGGCGAGCAACTTCATGGATACACGATGATGGAGATCATGATGATGGAGATCATGGTGTCATGCCGGTGACAAGATGATCATGGAGCCCCAAGATGGAGATCAAAGGAGCTATGTGATATTGGCCATATCATGTCACTATTATTATTTGATTGCATGTGATGTTTATCATGTTTTTGCATCTTGTTTACTTAGAACGACGGTAGTAATAAGATGATCCCTCATAATAATTTCAAGAAAGTGTTCCCCCTAACTGTGCACCATTGCGACAGTTCGTTGTTTCGAAGCACCACGTGATGATCGGGTGTTAGATTCCAACGTTCACATACAACGGGTGTAAGACAGATTTACACATGCAAACACTTAGGTTGACCTGACGAGCCTAGCATGTACAGACATGGCCTCGGAACACAGAAGACCGAAAGGTCGAGCATGAGTCGTATAGAAGATACGATCGACATGAAGATGTTAACCGATGTTGACTAGTCCGTCTCACGTGATGATCAGACACGGCCTAGTTAACTCGGATCATGTTATACTTAGATGACTGGAGGGATGTCTATCTAAGTGGGAGTTCATTGAATAATTTGATTTAGATGAACTTAATTATCATGAACTTAGTCTAAAATCTTTACAACATGTATTGTAGATCAAATGGCCAACGTTGTCCTCAACTTCAATGCATTCCTAGAGAAAACCAAGCTGAAAGATGATGGAAGCAACTATACGGACTGGATCCGGAACCTGAGGATCATCCTCATAGCTGCCAAGAAAGATTATGTCCTACAAGCACCGCTAGGTGACGCACCTGTTCTCCCTGCAGAACAAGACGTTATGAACGCTTGGCAGACACGTATTGATGATTACTCCCTCGTTCAGTGCGGCATGCTTTACAGCTTAGAACCGGGGCTCCAAAAGTGTTTTGAGAGACACAGAGCATATGAGATGTTCGAAGAGCTGAAAATGGTTTTTCAAGATCATGCCCGGGTCAAGAGATATGAAGTCTCCGACAAGTTCTTCAGCTGTAAGATGGAGGAAACCAGTTTTGTCAGTGAGCACATACTCACTATGTCTGGGTTATATAACCGCTTGACTCAGCTGGGAGTTAATCTCCCGGATGACGCGGTCATTGACAGAATCCTTCAGTCGCTTCCACCGAGCTACAAGAGCTTTGTGATGAACTTCAATATGCAGGGGATGGAAAAGACCATTCCTGAAGTATTTGCAATGCTGAAATCAGCAGAGGTAGAAGTCAAAAAGGAACATCAAGTGTTGATGGTGAATAAAACCACTAAGTTCAAGAAAGGCAAGGGTAAGAAAACCTTCAAGAAGGATGGCAAGGGAGTTGCCGTGCCCGGCAAGCAAGCTGCCGGGAAGAAGCCAAAGAATGGACCCAAGCCCGAGACTGAGTGCTTTTATTGCAAGGAAAGTGGTCACTGGAAGCGGAACTGCCCCAAATACTTAGCAGACAAGAAGGCCGGCAAAACGAAAGGTATATGTGATATACATGTAATTGATGTGTACCTTTCCAGTACTCATAGTAGCTCCTGGGTATTTGATACCGGTGTAGTTGCTCACATTTGTAACTCAAAGCAGGAGCTGCAGAATAAGCGGAGACTAGCGAAGAACAAGGTGACGATGCGCGTCGGGAATGGTTCCAAGGTCGATGTGATCGCCTCGGCACGCTACCTCTACATTTACCTACGGGATTAGTTTTAAACCTCAATAATTGTTATTTAGTGCCAGCTTTGAGCATGAACATTGTATCAGGATCTCGTTTAATTCGAGATGGTTACTCATTTAAATCCGAGAATAATGGTTGTTCTATTTATATGAGAGATATGTTTTATGGTCATGCTCCGATGGTGAATGGTTTATTCTTAATGAATCTCGAGCGTAATGCTACACATATTCATAGTGTGAGTACCAAAAGATGTAAGGTTGATAATGATAGTCCCACATACTTGTGGCACTACCGCCTTGGTCACATAGGTGTCAAAGGCATGAAGAAGCTCCATGCAGATGGACTTTTAGAGTCTCTTGATTACGAATCATTTGACACATGCGAACCATGCCTCATGGGTAAAATGACCAAGACTCCGTTCTCAGGAACAATGGAGCGAGCAACCAACTTATTGGAAATCATACATACTGATGTGGGCGGTCCAATGAGTGTTGAGGCTCGCGGTGGTTATCATTATGTTCTCGCCCTCACTGATGACTTGAGTAGATATGGGTATGTCTACTTAATGAAACACAAGTCTGAGACCTTTGAAAGGTTCAAGGAATTTCAGAGTGAGGTTGAGAATCAACGTGACAGGAAAATCAAGTTCCTGCGATCAGATCGTGGAGGAGAATACTTGAGTCACGAATTTGGCACACACTTAAGAAAATGTGGAATAGTTTCACAACTCACGCCGCCTGGAACACCTCAGCGTAATGGTGTGTCCGAACGTCGTAATCGCACTCTATTAGATATGGTGCGATCTATGCTGTCTCTTACCGATTTACCGCTATCTTTTTGGCGCTATGCTTTAGAGACTGCCGCATTCACTTTAAATAGGGCTCCGTCAAAATCCGTTGAGACGACACCGTTTGAGTTATGGTTTGGGAAGAAACCTAAACTGTCGTTTCTACAAGTTTGGGGATGCGATGCTTCTGTCAAGAAACTTCAACCTGAAAAGCTCGAACCCAAGTCAGAAAAATGCGTCTTCATAGGATACCCTAAAGAAACTATTGGGTATACCTTCAACCTCAGATCTGAAGGCAAGATCTTTGTTGCCAAGAATGGATCCTTTCTAGAGAAGGAGTTTCTCTCGAAAGAAGTAAGTGGGAGGAAAGTAGAATTGATGAAGTATTACCTCTTGAACCGGAAAGTGGTGCATCTCAAGAAAATGTTCCTGAGGTGCCTACACTGACTAGAGAGGAAGTTAATGATGATGATCATGAAACTTTAGATCAAGCTCCTACTGAAATTCGAAGGTCCACAAGGACACGTTCCACACCGAATGGTACGGCAACCCTGTCTTGGAAATCATGTTGTTAGACAACGGTGAACCTTCGAACTATGAAGAAGCGATGGCGGGCCCGGATTCCGACAAATGGCTGGAAGCCATGAAATCCGAGATAGGATCCATGTATGAAAACGAAGTATGGACTTTGACTGACTTGCCCGTTGAGCGGCGAGCCATAGAAAATAAATGGATCTTTAAGAAGAAGACAGACGCGGATGGTAATGTGACCATCTATAAAGCTCGGCTTGTCGCTAAGGGTTATTGACGAGTTCAAGGGGTTGACTACGATGAGACTTTCTCACCGGTAGCGAAGCTGAAGTCCGTCCGAATCATGTTAGCAATTGCCGCATTCTATGATTATGAGATATGGCAAATGGACGTCAAAACGGCATTCCTTAATGGTTTCCTTAAGGAAGAATTGTATATGATGCAGCCGGAAGGTTCTGTCGATCCTAAGAATGCTGACAAGGTGTGCAAGCTCCAACGCTCGATTTATGGGCTGGTGCAAGCATCTCGGAGTTGGAACATTCGCTTTGATGAGATGATCAAAGCGTTTGGGTTTATGCAGACTTATGGAGAAGCCTGCGTTTACAAGAAAGTGAGTGGGAGCTCTGTAGCAATTCTCATATTATATGTAGTTGACATACTTTTGATGGGAAATGATATAGAGCTTTTGGACAGCATTAAGGCCTTCTTGAATAAGAGTTTTTCAGTGAAGGACCTTGGAGAAGCTGCTTATATATTAGGCATCAAGATCTATAGAGACAGATCAAGACGCCTCATAGGTCTTTCACAAAGCACATACCTTGATAAGATATTGAAGAAGTTCAATATGGATCAGTCTAAGAAGGGGTTCTTGCCTGTGTTGCAAGGTGTGAAATTGAGCTCAGCTCAATGTCCGACCACGGCAGAAGATATAGAAGAGATGAGTGTCATCCCCTATGCCTCAGCCATAGGTTCTATTATGTATGCCATGTTGTGTACCAGACCTGATGTAAACCTTGTCGTAAGTTTGGTAGGTAGGTACCAAAGTAATCCCAGCAAGGAACACTGGACAGCGGTCAAGAATATCCTGAAGTACCTGAAAAGGACTAAGGAAATGTTTCTCGTTTATGGAGGTGACGAAGAGCTCGTCGTAAAGGGTTATGTCGACGCTAGCTTCGACACAGATCAGGATGACTCTAAGTCACAAACCGGATACGTGTACATTTTGAATGGTGGGGCAGTAAGCTGGTGCAGTTGCAAGCAGAGCGTCGTGGCGGGATCTACATGTGAAGCGGAGTACATGGCAGCCTCGGAGGCAGCGCATGAAGCAATTTGGGTGAAGGAGTTCATCACCGACCTAGGAGTCATACCCAATGCGTCGGGGCCGATCAAACTCTTCTGTGACAACACTGGAGCTATTGCACTTGCCAAGGAGCCCAGGTTTCACAAGAAGACCAGGCACATCAAGCGTCGCTTCAACTCCATTCGTGAAAATGTTCAAGATGGAGACATAGATATTTGTAAAGTACATACGGACCTGAATGTAGCAGATCCGTTGACTAAACCTCTCCCTAGAGCAAAACATAATCAACACCAACACTCTATGGGTGTTCGATTCATCACAATGTAACTAGATTATTGACTCTAGTGCAAGTGGGAGACTGTTGGAAATATGCCCTAGAGGCAATAATAAAGGATTATTATTATATTTCCTTCTTCATGATAATTGTCTTTTATTCATGCTATAATTGTGTTATCCGGAAATCGTAATACATGTGTGAATACATAGACACCAACATGTCCCTAGTAAGCCTCTAGTTGACTAGCTCGTTGATCAACAGATAGTCATGGTTTCCTGACTATGGACATTGAATGTCATTGATAACGAGATCACATCATTAGGAGAATGATGTGATGGACAAGACCCAATCCTAAACTAAGCACAAGATCGTATAGTTCGTTTGCTAGAGCTTTTCCAATGTCAAGTATCTTTTCCTTAGACCATGAGATGGTGCAACTCCCGGATACCGTAGGAGTGCTTTGGGTGTACCAAACGTCACAACGTAACTGGGTGACTATAAAGGTATACTACGGGTATCTCCGAAAGTGTCTGTTGGGTTGACACGGATCAAGACTGGGATTTGTCACTCCGTATGATGGAGAGGTATCTCTGGGCCCACTCAGAAATGCATCATCACAATGAGCTCAAAGTGACCAAGTGTCTGGTCACGGGATCATGCATTACGGTACGAGTAAAGTGACTTGCCAGTAACGAGACTGAACGACGTATTGGGATACCGACGATCGAATCTCGGGCAAGTAACATACCGACTGACAAAGGGAATTGTATACGGGGTTGGTTGAATCCTCGACATTGTGGTTCATCCGATGAGATCATCGAGGAGCATGTGGGAGCCAACATGGGTATCCAGATCCCGCTGTTGGTTATTGACAGGAGAGCCATCTCGGTCATGTCTACATGTCTCCCGAACCCGTAGGGTCTACACACTTAAGGTTCGGTGACGCTAGGGTTGTAGAGATATAATATGCAGTAACCTGAAAGTTGTTTGGAGTCCCGGATGAGATCCCGGACATCACGAGGAGTTCCGGAATGGTCCGGAGGTGAAGAATTATATATAGGAAGTGCAGTTTTGGCCATCGGGAGAGTTTCGAGGGTCACCGGTATTGTACCGGGACCACCGGAAGGGTCCCGGGGCTCCACCGGGTGGGGCCACCCATCCCGGAGGGCCCCATGGGCCAAAATGGGGAGGGGAACCAGCCCATAGTGGGCTGGTGCGCCCCCTTGGCCCACCCCCTGCACCTAGGGTTGGAAACCCTAGGGTGGGGGGGCGCCCCACTTGCCTTGGGGGCTACTCCACCCTTGGCCGCCGCCCAACCTAGGAGATCCCATCTCCTAGGGCCAGCGCCCCCCTAGGGGAGCCTATATAAAGGGGGGAGGGAGGGGCAGCCGCACCCTTGAGTCTTGGCGCTTCCCTCTCCCCTGCTACACCTCTCCCTCTCGCAGTAGAATGGCGAAGCCCTGCTGCGGTGACCCTTCCATCCACCACCACGCCATCGTGCTGCTGGATCTTCATCAACCTCTCCTCCCCCCTTGCTGGATCAAGAAGGAGGAGACGTCACGCTGAGCGTACGTGTGTTGAACACGGAGGTGCCATCCGTTCGGTGCTAGGATCTCCGGTGATTTGGATCACGTCGAGTACGACTTCCTCATCCCCGTTCTTTGAACGCTTGCACGCGTGATCTACAAAGGTATGTAGATGCAATCCGATCACTCGTTGCTAGATGAACTCATAAATGGATCTTGGTGAAACCGTAGGAAATTTTTTGTTTTCTGCAACGTTCCCCAACACGGCCCACGGTCGTACTAACCTCAGGGAGCCCGAAGCTCAGTGTCTGGAACCATCACAACGCCTCCCCTCGGGAGTGCCGCGCGAGGGGGCTAGACACGGGGGCTGTGCCCGGGCCATGCCCGAGCGCACGCCACCCAGCTAGGTCCCTCAGACCTGGTCGTCGCGCGCCCCTCCCCAAGTGGAGCCAAGGTATGAAAACCCGTTTAAACGTCAAGGGGGGCTCCTGAGCATCACGACTCAGGAGCCTAACTTGCCACGTAGCCCCTCACTTCTTAGTCCCGTCCTCGTTTCCGGTCGGGGCTAACGGCGGTTGAGGTATGCGCGGGGCCGGGCCCTGCCGACGCAGAACGACCAATCCACTCCTTTGCTCCCCCCTTCCTTACTTGTTGCTCGCGCGTCAAGGGGGACTCCTGAGCATCGCGACTAAGGAGCCTAACTTGCCACATAGCCCCTCACTCCTTAGTCCCGTCCTGGTTTCCGGTCGGGGCTAACGGCGGTTGAGGCATGCGCGGGGCCGGGCCCTGCCGACGTAGAGCGCAAACAAATAGGAGGGAAAATGCAAATTCCAGGGAATTTAAAGCAAATATTACAAGCCATAGATTTTTTCACGATGCCAAACACAAGTTTAAACGCCTCCGCGAGGAATGGTACATGTTGCAGGGGTAAAAATAGGACAGAAGCCACGAAGGGATCACTCTCCGGTTGCGACGCCACCTATGGTGGAGTCACGCTGGGCGACTCTGCCTCCTGAGGCCGCAGAGCTAGCGGCACCGCACCCGGGCAAGGTACTGAAGGCGTGGAACCTCCCCAGCAAAGCCTCGGCTCGGCCTTTCACGGCCTCAGCGGCAGCGGCGGCAAGGTCGCCGCTCACGGGTTCCAATAGGCTGTCGAAGTCGACGTTGGGGTCGCGCAGGTAGATGTGGCTGAGGACACGTGTTAGCGTTGTAGAAGACAGGGCACGCGCCTCGGCCACGATCGTGGGGACAAGGCCGTCTGTGACATCTTCAAGCACACGGACCAGGAAGGGAAGCAGCTCGGCGGGGCCATCCTCCGCACCAGCCAACGGCTCCTCCAAGCCGCCTTCGTAAAGCGTCTTCAGCACGGCTCGAGCTTTCTTCTCTAGCTGCAAGAAGGCCGCCCGATCCTCGACCAGCACCTTCGCCTAGATGTCTAGCTTGGTCATCTCCGCCTTTAGCGACTGCTCCAACATCTCCAACCGGTCGCAGCGGTCATCAAGCTTGGTGCCCCGGTCCTTGATGGCAGCCTTCCGAGCCTTCATCTCCTTCTCCTTCTCCTGGCGGCCGCGGACCTCCTTGGCAAGCTCATCGCGCAGGCCTTGCAGCTCGACCTCCAGCACCTTGCAGTGGCCCTGGCCAGCTGCGGCGTCGCCCAGGGCAGCGTCACGAGCGACCTTGGCTTGCCTGGCAACTTGTTTCTCCCCATTGGAGGCTAACATGGCCTGGCTCAGCGCTGCTTGGACGGAGGCGGCAGAGCGGGCCCAGCCAGAAGCTAGCTCCAGGCGCCCGACCATTAGGCGAGGGTCCGCGCTCAGAAGATCTTCTCGCAGCTGGCTCAGTTCGTTGGCGACCCGGTCCAGGACGGCGGCAGAGGGATCAGAATAGACAGGAACCAGTGGAGCGGGCGGAGAGGACGGCAGCGTGATCACAACTTGGCAGGAAGGAACCCCCTGGGCCTTGGCTACCCCGGCTGCAGCATCGAGCGCAGCCGCCTCCAGGGTCAACGGGGCCACGGGGGCTGAATCCTCGCCGAAGCGTCCCAGTTGGCCTTGCGAAGACGATCGGGCAGAGGAGGCGTGAGCCTCGCCGTCTCCTTCCCCAGAAGATGAAGGCACCACCCCGGCAGATGGACTCGCCCCGAGCAGGGCCGTAGAAGCCCCTCTTAGCTCTTCGCTGTAGGTGCTGGCCTGGCAAAAGAATGCAGACGTCAAGCCTCAGTGGCAGAAACCAAGCGAAGCATGGATCGAGCACTTACTGGTCGTCGCTCGCGGACTCGAGCAGCTTCCAGCCAAACTTGAAGCCCGAGAGCCTGCAGATGGGGTCAGCCTTGGGAGGCCCGAAAGCAGAAGGCACGTCAGGAGGGTTGGAACTGGCCTCAGACCGCCCGGGGACCAGAGCAGACCCTCGGAGAACCGGCCCCGACCTGCCCTTCCTTGTGACCAAGGGAGAGTCCTCCCCTCCTCGCCTGGCACCGGCCTCGTCGTCGTCCGGCATGGAGCGGAGGACCCGGGACCTGCGCCAAGGGAAGGACTCCCGCGACTCCTCGCCAGTCGCCTCAGAGTCAGACTCTTCCTCCTCCGCCTCTTCTTCCCTCTCACTCCCGCTGGAGCTACCGGAGGACACGTCCAACATCGCCAGCGCCGCTAGATCCTCGGGAGCATCCGCAGGCTCCAGCCCCTCACCATTGAAGGTGGGCATGGAGTTCACCAGCTGCTCCCAGTCGTCACGAAGGAAGAGGGGGACGGGGGCGCCCACCGGGCTCGCCACGTCTCCCCCAACCAAGGAGTGGAGGGCCGCGACCAGGTCCTCGTTGGCCAGAGCCTCGGAGCTTAGGCGCAGGGCGGCGTACGTTCCCCCAAGCCTCCACAATGGGAGCGAGTGCTCCTGGAGTGGAGCCACCCGGTGCTCCAAGAACTCCCTCAGGAGTGTAGCCCCGGTCAGCTTCGCCGCCCCCAAGTTGCCTGGCCTCAGGTCCGCATTCATCCTCTTCAGCACCACCTTTGCACGGGGTCGACGAGCTCCGCATGGGACCACGCGTCAACGGCCTTGGGCTGCCCCGTAGGCAACACCAGTCGGGGGTGGAGGCGCCCGACGTCCACCATGACCCACTTGCTCTAGAAGCCTTCGATTCTCTTCCCAGGCTTCGAGATAGCATTGGAGTTGGAGTATGCGATAAAGCTCGCGCATGAGGAGACATGGGCACGAGAAACCCGGAGGGAAAAATAGTGGCGCAACAAGGCCACCGAGGGCTTCACCCCAACGTGAACCTCGCAATAGTAAGCGAAAATCGCCAGGAGAAGAACAGAGTTAGGGTGGAGATGCAGAGCTTGCAAGTTGTATTGGCGGAGAACAGCAAAGAAGAACTCGGAGAAAGGAGGCACCAGACCGGCGATGATGGCACTCACAAAGAACAGATAGAAGGTGCTCCCCTTGCCCTCAGGCTGGTCGGAGCCAGTCTTGAGCATAGTCGCCCCCTTGCCACCCTGCGCGATCGTCATCAGGCGTGTGAGGGCAAGGTTCTTCTCCGAAAAGTTCAGGGGATCCAGAACCGGAGAGTACCAGGCCTCGGTTGGGGACTTGCGAGGCGCCATGACGTGCCGGATGGGAAAGATTGAGACAGATCTGGAGGATTTCGAGAGCAGGAAGGAGAAGAGCGAGAAAGGGGATCTGGGGCAAGGCGAACGAGAATAAAGCAAGTAAGCCTGGCCCGGGCACCTCTGTGTCAGATGGGCGGTTGCCGAGGTGTCGTGGGGAAGCGCAGACGCCCACGTCAAATCAATCGCCACGCGGCACCCAAGACCGCAGGCTATTGGGGCCCATGGAACTTTGCGCTTGCCCCTTAGCTTCTCTGCTAAGCCAAGCCCGGGCGCGCCTTAGGCCCGGGGGCTACTCTCGGCGTTCTGGAAACGGGGGTCCCCAGACTTGCCTGCCTGCGGCCTTTGGCGTGGCTCGAGTGGGGGCCCAGTGCGGCCCAGCTTCATCAGCTCAAGCTCAAGACCCTCGCAAGGGGCCAAGCCTTGCGGGGCGGACAACAGGAGGATTCCTCAAGAGCAGCCTCATCAGGTAGGCTCGCGAGGAGGCGAAGAGATCAAGGCAGGGGTGCCTCGCGAGGAGCCCGTGACGCAAGCCATGACGATCGAGATTAGGCGGGCGCCAGGCGGGCGCCGGCCTGCGCAGTGTCCTTGTTTCCCCTTCGGTGCAAAGGGAGCAAGCACAGGCCAAGGCATCGGGGAAAGGTTACCATTCCAGTGCAACGAGACCAAGACCAGCAGAGCGGCAGGACGGAGGTCACTGTGGAGCCCAAGACGGCGTCATCACCAGTGCTTTTGGCAGACGAAGACCACCTTTGGTCAGGATAACTTGTACTAGCTGTTCCCCTTCAAAATGGCCAATTGTTGACGCCCTTCCCGCTCATTTTTTGGGAAGAGGACCAGGGCCTCTATAAATAGGACTAGCCCCCGAGGTCCAAAGGAGGGGTCCAGGGAGAAGAAAGAGAGAGAAGAGAAAGAAAGAGAGAAAGACCCCGGACCAAGTAGAACATACCACACCAGCTCAAGAACACCTCTCGCAACGCCGTTCTTCCCCTGTATTGTTCGTCATCAGCCCCTGAGGCAATCCACTACACCACACACTTGAGTTGGGTATTACACCACATCGGTGGCCCGAACCAGTATAAACCTCGTGTCCCTTGTGTGTTCTTCTTTCTAGCCTAGATCTCTTGCGAGCCATAGAAGTGCGAGTCGGTAGGGGAAAGATCTCCGTGCGCACCCCAGAGTTGGAACCTTAACGGTCTGCCGGAACCCGAAATCCGACACCTCAACCACCTCAGCCTAGCCCAGACGGGGGCAAGGCAGGGGCTCGTGAGCTTCTGATGGCCCTAGCCGGAGTTTGGAATGGCAGTCCCCACCGGAGCTTGGAGCAGAGGGTTGAGCACGCCGACATCAACAAACACCCATCGTGTGCGGAACTCGCTCGCGGATGAAGGGAGCTCGAAGTCGATCCCCATGCCTGCTGTCGCAGCGATGGCCTGGAAGCCCACACACCCTGAGCTCTGCCGGGCACCGGTGAGATTCAGCGAGAAGAAGTGGCAGAAGAGTGCCATGGAGGGGGTGATGCCCACCATGGCCTCACACACGAAAGCAAAGACGGCAAGAAGGGTCACAGATTTAGGGTCAAGATGGAGCATGTGGATTTGATAGTGCTCGAGCACCACGTTGAAGAAGGTGGAGAAGGGAGGAAGCAGGCCAGCCTAGAGGGTGTCAATGAAGATCGGAACCTCGGTGACTACCAGAGCCATGCTGGAGCGAGATGCATGCCAGGCTGGCGTCTCTCCCCACTCGTTGAAGCTGGATGCGAGCATGGGGCACACCTTCCCATGGCCTCGTCATTGATCACCCGAGGCCAGCCGAGCGCCAGCTCAAAGGATGGAGACGTAGTTGGCGAGGACAGAGGTTTCTTCCCCTTTTGAGCTTGCTTCGGCGCCATGGCCGGGAAGCGGGTGGAGCACTAGTCGGATTGAGGAGGCGGAGCAGGGCGTTGAGGAAGCAGGGAGATTGGGAGATTGGAAGAACCAGGCGTGGCGAAGGAAGAATAACTGTAACTCCCAAAATTCTAAATTTTGGAATGTTATAATAAATAGATAGATTTGACTGAATGTTTGATTGTTGTGTGATTGATTGACTGAAAGTGAGTGATATTCGAAACTTTTTGAAAGTTAAATGAGAGGGAATAAAAGGACTTCCCCAAACTTTCATCTTTGCTTTCTGATCTCCATGAATTCAAATTCTTTTCAAATACAAAACCCTTGAGTGAAGATGATATGACTTCTTCCATTTAATTAAATGAAATGGTATTTGAAAGTATTTGAATTTCATTTGGAACTATTTTCAAATTCAGAAAACTTCAAGGAACTCAATGATTTTCATGAGAGAAGATAAAATGACTTCTTCAAAATATATGAAATATGAGTTGGGAGCTTAAAATGATCAAATTTAAAGTCCTTTTGGAAATTATTTTCCATTTGGAGTTATTTGGGTTTTATTCAAATTATTTTTCTCCAAAAATAAAATATACGGAAAATAGGGTAACATGATTGCCTACATAAGAAAATGGGAGAGAAATAAATTTGAATTAATTTTGGTATTTCTAAAATGATTTTTATTGGATTTTATTAGACCAGTAGCGCTCTTTGAATTATCTGAATTTGTGTGGATTTTATTTGGAATTATAATAATATCCATGTTGTAGAAAATCTTTTTCTGAAATTTTTGATATATTATATGCCTATGTTATATTTTATTTTATTTGCATTTATTTTATTTCTTCTGTCTGCAAAATTATTTTAAAAAAACTTATGGACCGACCGGACCGGGCCAGCCTAGCCAGCCAGGCCACGGCCCAGCCGGCCCGACGCCGCACCTCGGCCGTCTTCCAGCTCGGGACGGAGTCCCGAGCGAGCACGCACCGCCGCTGCCGTGCCTGACCTCGCCACCTCGCGCCTTGCCCCCTCCTCCACGCTTCGGAGCCGCCCCGCCCTCCTATAAAGCGTGCCCCGGGACCCCCTGGATTCCGTTTTTGTCGCCGCCGCCCTGATGAGATCCGCCACCGCCGCCGTCTCCTCGCCTCCCTGCGCCGCAGCCATCGCCTTCGCGTCGCCCCCAATGCCGATGCTTCGCGCCGTCACCGCGCAGCCCACGCCGCCCTCGCCTCCGCCTACACGCGCCGCCGCTCGGCCTCGCCGGAGTGACCGCCGTCACCGGTTCTCCGATGTAAACCGCTGCCGACTGGTATAAGGCCGACCCCGGTTTGATCCGGTTTTCTTTCAAGCTTGGTTTTAAAAAAAACCTAGACTAGATCTGTTTTTTTTCTAGGTCTTATTAAATAGCGAACATTCGTTCGTTTAGATCGGTAGTGAACGATTTTCGTTCGTTTGGTTCTGTTAGCGAGCGTTCGCTCGATAGATTTTTTCTATTTCTTTTATTTTCAGTCAGAGACCTGTTAGTAGTTATTTCTTTTAGAGTTTAGTCCCTGGTTTTCAAACGGTCACAACTTTTACACCGTTTTCCAAATCCAACGAAACCAACGCCCACTTCTTCATTATGATCCCCTCTATCCAGTAATCCAACTCAAACATGTTTTTAAAATTTTAAAATTTTGAATTAGACCAGATTTGAATTCAAACTTCGTTTGATCGTAACTTGAGTTTCATAGCTCAGTTTGAGTTGATTCTTTTTTCTATTTGAAGCTCTTGACCTAAACCTTCTGATAAGGCCAAATTCATATAATTTTGGTACTGTTTGAAATTTGTTTTATGTTGCAAGAGTTATTTGCTTTGTTTTGTTGTTTTCCAATTTGTTCTTCGTTCTTTCCGATCTTTTGAGTGATTGCTTATGTGCGGTTACTATTGCTTGCTTACGATAGATTGACCGGAGTGTCACGAGTAGAACTATCAAGAGTTTTGAGTGCAAATCATCTTCATCAACATTGCAGGCAAGTTCACACTTTGATCATATCCCTTTTCATTCCCATTTTTTATGCATTAGTTTCACCCTCAAACATTGCATGGTTAGGATCTGATTAATATGTGGGTTTTGGGAAGTAGATGAGGTAGTACCTATTACATGTTTTATTATCAAACCCTTGGGAGTTACTTCTACGTTTGCTTGTTATGCCATGCTATGCTAGTAGAGGTGGATTGGGTGAGTGTATCCATGACAGATGTGAGATTGTTAAATTAATGGTTTATTTAAGGTGGCAACTTAAGCACACATCTGGGTGGATTGAGGCACCTGGGTATTCCAGCTATTGCCTGTTTTTCTTTATGGACCGCCACCCAGGCTCAAAGGGATCATGAGATTATTCATACTAGAAACTTCCGTGTGCAGCCACAAGCTACTATGGGCTCTAGCATAGTTGACTAAGTCGTGCGAACTCTTACAGTGGTAGACTAGCAGATGTAGGTTGGTATTGTCTACCCGATCGTAAGGTGCTAGCGCTTCTGAAAGACTATGTCTCGGTCATCCGTTTCTCAAGCATCATCTAGTGCGAGAATCCCAACAGAGGAGATCGAGTATTGTGGGGAAAAGTGCACAAACCTCTGTAGAGTGTATAAACTAATCATGATTAGCCGTGTCCCCGGTTATGGACAATATTGAGTATCTGTTTCTTGGATTATCATATTGATCTCATCATGTTACTTAAAATAATTTGTTGGGTTGTTAATGATTACTTTTAATTGGGATTGAGAGGGGGTTTACCTTCTCAATGTTTTCAACAAACTTTGTAGTTAAATAAAATATATTCCTTTGCAGTAGGGAAAAAATTGGCTTTTCGCAAAAGCCTTACAACCATAGAGCTTTTTCCACCAGCCAAATATGCATGTAGTGATAGCCATTGTTCATCATTTCTCTATGGTGTGAATTTGCCAGTACATTCAATGTATTGACCCTTTGTGGTTGCAACGTCTCATGTTGCAGGATTTCCTACGACGAGTAAGTGATACGTTAGGGTTACGATTTCTACACTCAACTTTGCCGTTGGTGTTGATGGGAAACCAAAACCTTGTTACTTCCGCTATTTGGATTGAGGTAATAGTATTTACGTTACTTTATACATGTGATTTACCTCTGTTATAAATCCTTCGAGTACTGTGTGTGTCAGCATACCGATCCAGGGATGACACTTAAGCACAGAGACTTGATCCATTCGGGTCGGGTCGCTACTAGATGGTATTAGAGCACATGTTGACTGTAGGACGTGACCCTAGAGATTGGCAAGCCCATAGGAAAGATTTTCTCTACAACTTCATTTTCACAAGATCTTTTACTTCTCTTCTCTTCTGAGCTTATTCAAATATTCCCTTTTAGTGAGACGATACCCCTTTTTCCCTTTTGACCACACGAAGATTCGACTGAGGAGACCACTCCAAGAAGTACAAGATATTGGACATCCGAGACCATTCGGAATGAAGAGGATTTTACCATACATTATGATAATGGAAACTACAACTGTTGAAGACTCTAGAGACTAGGAGAATTTGAAGACTCTGAAGAATTTCCAGATTAGTATGACTAGGAAGACTACCCTTATGGAAGTTGGCAGACTATGGAAACTGTCAATACCCGAGATCAAGGTGTGTTGGAGAAAGACTGGAAAATGGAGCATTAGAACTCAAAGTTTTTGTAAATAAAACCCCAAGCCAGGAGATATCAATTATGGAATGAAAGCTCATGGCAGTAACATGGGCATAGACACGGCTAACCATGGAGTTATCGCCGCTTATGCTATTATCACCGTGCTGAGTTAAGCATGCATTTCTTCGGAAGGATTGGATGGTAGAAGGCTGATGGAGCACCTATCAGCAAGAGAGGAAGTTTTAATCTTAGCTGGTTTATCACCAGGATCTGGAGTATTACATCAAGGATTTTAAGATGGACCTGCAGGAAGCCATAGTTGACGAGAAAGCATTTCGTGAAGAACTTAGGAGCAAGAAGCTGAAGTAGCCAAGCTAGAGGAATAAAACCTTGAGATACAGGAGATTCGTCAGGAACTGAAGGACAGTAGGACCATGGTTCATGCAAAGGATGTTGAAACCCAGAAGTTTGGAATGCAACTCCAGAAATATTAAAGGACGTCACAAGAGACTTCGCGTCAATAGAGATGATCTGGCAAAAGAACTTGTGAAAGACAAGCACGATCGGAAGAAACCATCGGAGACATGAACAAGACTTGAAGAGTTTGGCAATGTTGACTTTTAGAAGACCAAACCCCAGTTATATCCCTATGTTAGATGCGACGATTGTGAGCTGTCATTTGTTTGATGTTTTTCTGATAGCGACAATAGAAAAATTTGTCTTTTTAAAACAGTTGTTTGCATTGTGTGTATCCCTCTCTATCTCTCTTATCTCACCCCAAACCCATTGACCCAATAGAGGATGAATGAAGATGAGCTTATATTTTCTGGACCGATGAGTCATTTGGAGACGGACCAATGGATTCAGAACATGGAGGATCACATGAAGAATAACCCTATAGTTGGAAAGGATATGACCCAGCATGCTCTTTAGTGCTTTGAAAGAGGTGCTGCTACTTGGTGGAGGATGTACCAAACCATCAATGGATGGCAAGGAGTAACCACTTGGAAAGAATTTAAGTTGACTCTGCCAAAGTCTCGGCTTGTGTCGCAGAAGTTGAAGCCTTATGGAAAGGATATGAAGAAACCTTGTGCATGCAAGATTTGTGGAGAAATAGGACACACCCATAAAGAAAACAAGGATGAATGCCCTAATTGTGAAGAACGTCACCCAGTTGAAGAATGCCCAACTAGGCAGATTACTTGTTTCTTGTGTGAAGGGACTACCCACTATCCTGCTTAGTGTCACATTTACCCCATGGTACAACGAACCATCTAGCAGAAGAAAGAAGTAATGAAAGGAGCCCTCATGGAAATTTTAGAAGAAGCTGTGATGGAGGACACACCTAAAGAATACCCGAGTAAACCCTGCACTAAGTCTTGCTATTCATGTGGCGAAGAAGGACACATCTCCCAAAATTGTTTGAATGGGGATCTAGTAGAGTTCCCGACAGAGGAAGTAGAATATGACCCACAAGAAATAGAAGCCCTGAATTGGAATAGAAAAGTCCAGGAAGAGAAACCGATTGGAGCCCAGGAGGGACCTGAGTCATATCACATGTTACAGGTGCAAGGAGTCAGGGCACTACCTCAGCAGTTGCCCAAAAAGGAAACCTCGAGACTTGTCAGAAGTAATATGTTTTCGTTGTAATAGAGCAGGGCACTTTGCCAGAGGATGCCCCAAGGAGAAGGAGACTTTTGCTAGATAGTTGAGTTTGCAACAAAAGAAATGGAGTAGTAGAAGTGAGAACATTTTCTTTTATATTGAGGTGTTGAGTTGAGACATGTAATGGAAAAGCGAGAGATTATAATCATTTGAGAATGAATAAAGTAGCATCGTTGGTACTGATATGGATCTTATGAGTTGTTACCCTATGAAGAAGAATTTTGACCATTTTTGAGGATATGAGAAATATGGTCTATGGAAGATTTGTGCATTTTAAGGGTGGTAGTGTTGGAGAACGTAGTAATTTCAAAAAAAATCCTACGCACACGCAAGATCATGGTGACGCATAGCAACGAGAGGGGAGAGTGTTGTCTACGTACCCTCGTAGACCGGAAGCGGAAGCGTCAGCACAATGCGGTTGATGTAGTCGTACGTCTTCACGGCCCGACCGATCAAGCACCGAAACTACGGCACCTCCGAGTTCTAGCACATGTTCAGCTCGATGACGATCCCCGGACTCCGATCCAGCAAAGTGTCGGGGAAGAGTTCCGTCAGCACGACGGCGTGGTGACGATCTTGATGTTCTACCGTCGCAGGGCTTCGCCTAAGCACCGCTACAATATTATCGAGGATTATGGTGGAGGGGGGCACCACACACGGCTAAGAGAACGATCACGAAGATCAACTTATGTGTCTTGAGGTGCCCCCTGCCCCTGTATATAAAGGAGCAAGGGGGAGAGGCCGGCCGGCCCTTGGGGAGCGCCAAGGAGGGGGGAGTCCTCCTCCTAGTAGGAGTAGGACTCCCCTTTCCTAGTCCAACTAGGAAGAGAGAAGGGGGAAGGAAAGAGAGGGAGAGGGAGAGGGAAAGAGGGGCCGCACCCCCCTCCCCTAGTCCAATTCAGACTCCCCATGGGAGGGGTCGCGCCACCTCCTGGGCTGCTGCCCTCTCTCTCCCCTCAGGCCCACTAAGGCCCAATACTCCCCCGGGGGGTTCCGGTAACCCTTCCGGCACTCCGGTTTTCTCCGAAATCACCCGAAACACTTCCGGTGTCCGAATATAGCCGTCCAATATATCGATCTTTATGTCTCGACCATTTCGAGACTCCTCGTCATGTCGCCGATCTCATCCGGGACTCCGAACTCCTTCGGTACATCAAAACTCATAAACTCATAATATAACTGTCATTGAAACCTTAAGCGTGCCGACCCTACGGGTTCGAGAACTATGTAGACATGACCGAGACATGTCTCCAGTCAATAACCAATAGCGGAACCTGGATGCTCATATTGGCTCCCACATATTCTACGAAGATCTTTATCGATCAAACCGCATAACAACATACGTTGTTCCCTTTGTCATCGGTATGTTACTTGCCCGAGATTCGATCGTCGATATCTCAATACCTAGTTCAATCTCGTTACCGGCAAGTCTCTTTACTCGTTTCGTAATACATCATCTCGCAACTAACTCATTAGTTGCAATGCTTGCAAGGCTTTAAGTGATGTGCATTACCGAGAGGGCCCAGAGATACCTCTCCGACAATCGAAGTGACAAATCCTAATCTCGAAATACGCCAACCCAACAAGTACCTTTGGAGACACCTGTAGAGCACCTTCATAATCACCTAGTTACATTGTGATGTTTGGTAGCACAGAAAGTGTTCCTCCGGTAAACGGGAGTTGCATAATCTCATAGTCATAGGAACATGTATAAGTCATGAAGAAAGCAATAGCAACAAACTAAACGATCAAGTGCTATGCTAACAGAATGGGTCAAGTCAATCACATCATTCTACTAATGATGTGATCCCATTAATCAAATGACAACTCATGTCTATGGTTAGGAAACATAACATCTTTGATCAACGAGCTAGTCAAGTAGAGGCATACTAGTGACACTCTGTTTGTCCATGTATTCACACTTGTATTATGTTTCCGGTTAATACAATTCTAGCATGAATAATAAACATTTATCATGATATAAGGAAATAAATAATAACTTTATTATTGCCTCTAGGGCATATTTCCTTCAGTCTCCCACTTGCACTAGAGTCAATAATCTAGTTCACATCGCCATGTGATTTAACATCAATAGTTCACATCACCATGTGATTAACACCCATAGTTCACATCAACATGTGACCAAGACCCAAAGGGTTTACTAGATTCAATAATCTAGTTCACATCGCTATGTGATTAACTCCCAAAGTGTACTGAGGTGTGATCATGTTTTGCTTGTGAGAGAATTTTAGTCAACGGGTCTGCCACATTCAGATCCATAAGTATTTTGCAAATTTCTATGTCAACAATGCTCTGCATGGAGCTACTCTAGCTAATTGCTCCCGCTTTCAATATGTATCCAGATTGAGACTTAGAGTCATCTGGATCAGTGTCAAAACTTGCATTGACGTAACCCTTTACAACGAACCTTTTGTCACCTCCATAATCGAGAAACATATCCTTATTCCACTAAGGATAATTTTGACCAATGTCCAGTGATCTACTCCTAGATCACTCTTGTACTCCCTTGCCAAACTCAGGGCAGGGTATACAATAGGTCTGGTACACAGCATGGCATACTTTATAGAACCTATGGCTGAGGCATAGGGAATGGCTTTCATTCTCTCTCTATCTTCTGTCGTGGCCGGGTTTTGAGTCTTACTCAACTTCACACCTTTGTAACATAGGCAAGAACTCCTTCTTTGACTGTGCCATTTTGAACTACGTCAAAGTCTTGTCAAGGTATGTACTCATTGAAAAACTTATCAAGCGTCTTGATCTATCTCTATAGATCTTGATGCTCAATATGTAAGGAGCTTCACCGAGGTCTTTCTTTGAAAAAACTCCTTTCAAACATTCCTTTATGCTTTGCAGAATAATTCTACATTATCTCTGATCAATAATATGTCTTTCACATATACTTATCAGAAATGCTGTAGTGCTCCCAGTCACTTTCTTGTAAATACAGGCTTCACCGCAAGTCTGTATAAAACTATATGCTTTGATCAACTTATCAAAGCGTATATTCCAACTCCGAGAGGCTTTCACCAGTCCATAGATGGATCACTGGAGCTTGCATATTTTGTTAGTACCTTTAGGATTGACAAAACCTTCTGGTTGCATCATATACAACTCTTCTTTAATAAATCCATTAAGGAGTGCAGTTTTGTTTATCCAATTGCCAGATTTCATAAAATGTGACAATTGCTAACATGATTCGGACAGACTTAAGCATAGATACGAGTGAGAAACTCTCATCGTAGTCAACACCTTGAACTTGTCGAAAACCTTTTTGCGACAATTCTAGCTTTGTAGATAGTAACACTACTATCAGCGTCCGTCTTCCTCTTGAAGATCCATTTAATCTCAATGGCTCGCCGATCATTGGGAAAGTCAATCAAAGTCCATACTTTGTTCTCATACATGGATCTCATCTCAGATTTCATGGCCTCAAGCCATTTCGCGGAATCTGGGCTCATCATCGCTTCCTCATAGTTCGTAGGCTCGGCATGGTCAAGTAACATGACCTCCAAAATAGGATTACCGTACCACTCTGGTGCGGATCTCACTCTGGTTTACCTAAGAGGTTCGGTAGTAACTTGATCTGAAGTTACATGATCATCATCATTAGCTTCCTCACTAATTGGTGTAGTAGTCACAGGAACAGATTTCTGTGATGAACTACTTTCCAATAAGGGAGCAGGTACAGTTACCTCATCAAGTTCTACTTTCCTCCCACTCACTTCTTTCGAGGGAAACTCCTTCTCTAGAAAGGATCCATTCTCAGCAACGAATATCTTGCCTTCGGATCTGTGATAGAAGGTGTACCCAACATTTTCTTTTGGGTGACCTATGAAGACGCACTTCTCCAATTTGGGTTTGAGCTTATCAGGTTGAAACTTTTTCACATAAGCATGGCAACCTCAAACTTTAAGAAACGACAACTTAGGTTTCTTGCCAAACCATAGTTCATATGGTGTCGTCTCAACGGATTTAGATGGTGCCCTATTTAATGTGAATGTAGCTGTCTCTAATGCATAACCCCAAAACGATAGTGGTAGATCGGTAAGAGACATCATAGATCGCACTATATCTAATAAAGTATGGTTATGATGTTCGGACACACCATTACACTGTGGTGTTCCAGGTGGCATGAGTAGTGAAACCATTTCACATTGTTTTAACTGAAGGCCAAACTCATAACTCAAATATTTTACTTCTGCGATCATATCGTAGAAACTTTTATTTTTGTTACGATGATTCTCCACATCACTCTGAAATTCTTTGAACTTTTCAAATATTTCAGATTTATGTTTCATCAAGTAGATATACTCATATCTGCTCAAATCATCTGTGAAGATCAGAAAATAATGATACCTGCCACGAGCCTCAATATTCATCGGACCACATACATCAGTATGTATGATATCCAACAAATCTGTTGCTCGCTCCATTGTTCCGGAGAACGGAGTCTTAGTCATCTTGCCCATGAGGCATGGTTCGCAAGCATCAACTGATTCATAATCAAGTGATTCCAAAAACCCATCAGCATGGATTTTCTTCATGCGCTTTACACCAATATGACCTAAAGGCAGTGCCACAAATAAGTTGCACTATCATTATTAACTTTGCATCTTTTGGCTTCAATATTATGAATATGTGTATCACCACGATCGAGATCCAACAAACCATTTTCATTGGTTGTATGACCATAGAAGGTTTTATTCATGTAAACAGAACAACAATTATTCTCTAACTTACATGAATAACCGTATTGCAATAAACATGATCCAATCATATTTATGCTCAACGCAAACACCAAATAACACTTATTTAGGTTCAACACTAATCCCGAAAGTATAGGGAGTGTGCGATGATGATCATATCAATCTTTGAACTGTCGGCGTTCTGGGAACGGGGGTCCCCAGACTTGCCTGCCTGCGGCCTGCGGCGTGGCTCAAAGGGGGGCCCAGCATGGCCCATCTTCACCAACACAGACCCAAGACCCTCGCGAGGGGCCGAGCCTCGCGGGGCGGACAACGCGGAGCTTCCTCAGGCACGGTCTCATCAGGCTAGCTCGCGAGGAGGCGGAGAGATCAAGGCGGGGTACCTCATGAGGTGCCTGTGACGCAAGCCATGACAACCAAGGACGCCAGGCGGGCGCCAGCCGCGCAGTGTCCTCCTTTCCTCTTTGGTGCAAAGGGAGCAAGCGCAGCCGCAGAGTACCGAGGCATTAGGCAAAGGTTGCCATTTTGGTGCAACAAGACAAAGACCAGGAGGACTACAAGAAGGAGGTCATCGTGGAGCCCAAGACGGCGTCACCACCAGAGCTTTGTGCAGGCGAAGACTACTTTTGTCAGGATAGCTAGTACTAGTTGTCCCCCTTCAAATTAGCCCGCCATTGTTGGCTCCCTTCCCTCTCGATATTTGGGAAGAGGACCAGGGCCTCTATAAATAGGACCAGCCACCCACAGGGCAAAGAGAGGAAGAAAGGGAGGAAAAAAGAAAGGGGGAGAGGAAAAAGAGAGAGAGAGTGTTAGGGGGATCGAGATCAACAATCGGAGAGAGAGAGAAGGGTGACTGAACTCCTCCCTGCAGTTCATCGCCCGAGCCAAGAACAGACCCTCACGAGGTTGTTCTACCTTGTATTATTCCTCATCATTAGCCCAAGAGGCAATCCACCACACCACACACTTGAGTTGGGTATTACACCACAACGGTGGCCTGAACTAGTATAAACCCTGTGTCTCTTGTGTTGTTCTTTCCATAGCTTAGATCTTAGCGAGGCGGAGGGGTGCAGGTAGGTAGGAGGCGAAATCTCCACGCACACCCCAGATTTCGAACCTCAAGGGTCTGCCGGAACCCGAAATCCAACTTTGGCGTGCCAGGTAGGGGGTGCGCCGGAATTCATCTTCCACCACCTTGTTCTCCTCCGACCATCGCGCCCATGACTGACACTCGTCGGGCCTGCGCCGAGCGCCGGGCTGCTCTCGCTTCCCTCGTTGCCCAGACGGCTCCTGTCGGCGGGCATCCTCGCCGTTCCCCGTCACCTGCCGTCAACTCCGCCACCGGCCCGGCAGGGGACGAGCAGCAAGCATCGTCTCAGCATCCGTCCGTGCGGCAAGACGGCCGCACCGCAACTCCCTCGCTCACCCCAGCTGGTTCTTCGTCCCGCGCGCTCCGCGCACCCATGGAGGCTCAAGCTGCGCTCATCGCGGCAAATAAGCTCCTCCGCTACCATCCCGTCGACGACGTCTACGAAGAATGGCTCGACCGCGTCGCCGAGCTCGTCCGTGCCGCAGGGGGCTCTCCTGCGTCGTCCGTTCCGCTGCACCGCACCCTGCCCCACGCGGGCGACGAAGCTCCGGCGGCGCCCCAGCCACCTCCTCCTCAAGAAGGAGCCATGGCTCCAAGGCGCGTGGCCCCTGGGCGGAACCCGCTCCGTCAGGTGCCAGCGCGGCAAGAGCAGAGCTGCCAGGAAGTCCCTCGCCCGCAAGAAGCTGCCCGGGCGCTCCCTGCCCCAGCACGTCAAGACCCAGCTGCAGCGCGTGGGGACATGCAAGACCAAGCTCTCCGTCACCCAAGGCCTCCCGTGGCCACAGCAGGCTGCCGTGCCTTCACCATCGAGCTACACAGCGTCGCGTGGCCCGGCAAGTTCAAGCCAGACCTGCCTCCTCATTACGACGGCACGGCTGACCCTACGGAGTTCCTCCAGCTCTACGAGCTGGGCATCGAAGCTGCCAAGGGAGACGAGAAGTTCATGGCGAACTGGTTTCCCATGGCACTCAAGGACGGGGCCCGCACCTGGCTCCTGAACCTGGCACTAGGCACGATCTCCTCCTAGGACTAGATGTGCACCTGCTTTATCGCCAACTTCCAAGGTACTCGCGACCGGCCACCCGCCGTGAGCGACATGCGCCGCATCAAGCAACAACCCGGAGAGACCCTGTAGAAGTACATCCAGCGCTTCAACAACGCATGCATCAAGATTCCCAAGGTGACTGAGGAGGCCATCTTCTCAGCCTTCTCCGACGGCGTGCGCGATGTCAAGATGAAGGAGGAGCTGGCGATGCATGAAGACATGTGCACTTCCTTGGAGCTGTTCAACTTGGCAACCAAGTGCGCCAGGGCTGAGGAAGGGTGTCTCTCCCTCCTCGAGCTGCCTGCCACAGACCCAGAAGAGAAGAAGCCCAAGGCCAAGGATGTGAAGCGCAAGGGGGCTCCCGTGCTCGCGTCAGAACCAGACACCAAGCGGGGCAGAGATCAGCCCGAACCTTCCAAGGGCAGCCGATACTGTGTGTACCACGACCTCCACACCCACAAAACCAACGAATGTCAAGAGCTCCGAGCCGTGCGAGAAGGAAGGATCGGCTGTCGCCCCGACCGCGGTGACCGGGGCTACGGTCGAGGAGGATGAAGGAACGCAGGACGCTGGGAAGACCATGGCCCTCGCCAAAGGTGGCGCGATCAACCTCGCGAGGATCGCTGGCAAGACCCGCCTCGCAAGGGAGACTGGAGGGATCAGCCTCGCGAGGATCGCCCGCAAGGCAACGCAGGCCTCCCTCCGCTGTCGCCGCAGCCAAGGAGAAACGAGCACCGCCACCAAGACGAGGGGGCTGGGGGCTTCCAGGAGCTGCGCGTGATCGCCTGCATCCTGGGCGGGGCTCAGGCCCAGCCTCTCAATGCATCTTCAAACAGTTCGCCCACGAAGTGAATGCAGTCCTCCCCAGGCTTGAAGCCACGCGCCCTCTCAGGTGGTCGGCATGCGCCATCACGTTCAGCTCAGCAGATCAGCTCAAGTGTGCGACTACAGCCGGAGTCCTCCCAATGCTTTGTTCCCCAATCATCAGCAACGTGGTGGTCACCAGGACCCTAATCAATGGCGGGGCAGGGCTCAACGTCCTGTCCGTGGAAACATTCAACAATATCCAAGTGCCCTACAGCTAGCTTCAGCCAACCAAGCCCTTCTCCGGAATCACCGACGGCTCCACGGTCCCGATTGGGCAGGTCCGCCTCCCTGTCACCTTTGGGGCACGCGACAACTACCGCACCAAGCTCATCGACTTCGACGTCGCTCACATTCGCCTGCCGTACAACTCCATCCTTGGGTACCCAGCGCTGGCCAAGTTCATGGCCGTAACTCACCATGGCTACAACGTCCTCAAGATGCCAGGAAGTGGCAGAGTCCTCACGGTGCCCTGTGAAGAGAAGGACGCGGTGTGTTCCCTGGAACGAGCTTTTCAGGCCGCGTCACTGGAAGACCCGGATCGCGGAAGCAGGTGGCTTCCCGAGACTGCCCCCAAGAAGAAGAAGACATTGTCCGGCCCGGCCCCTCAGGAGGCAGGCCCCTCTAGGCCCGTACCTGCCCAGGGGGAACCTCCTTCCATCGCATAGGAAAGCGCGCCCGGCACCCTCCTCAGGCAGGGCTCGGGGGCTCTTCCCTGGAGGGCCACCGACTTGGCTAGGTTCACGAGGGAGGCGCTTGGGCACCACATGGAGGCGTGTTTCGAAGCATGTTTCCCTCAAGAAGGAGTAAGGCAAGGAGAGCCAGACCCTCAGGAGTTCGTCAGCAAGGCCATTCAGGAGCTACAGGAGTCAAGGGTCATAAAAGGCGGCCGCCGTCTACCAGCAGTGGCTCCCCATCCAGGCGAGGATGCTGGGCTGCGTGTCTGCATCGACATACCAGGGCTCAACCGAGTCGCCTCTCTGGAGCGCCTCTGGCCCTCGCGAGTGGGGCGCTGCGGAGGTCCACCCCACAGCTATGTTCGCATGCCTTACGGCTTGCCGAACGCGGCTGCCATGTACCAGCGCCTCATGAGGGGCATCATCGAGGCACAAGAGGCCAGGCGTTTCGCAGCCCTGGCGGAGATGGAGATGGTCCGCGGGGAGCCGCCAGCACCTCCGGAGCCTCCCGAGGCCCCCGGGCCTAGGGCTCGTGAGGATCGGCTTCCGCAGCCCACCGAGTCTGCTACACCAACACCCCTTCATCCTCCATGTCATCAGGTGACATCTTTCAAGTTTCGCTTCCAGCTGGGAGCGCCCCCCAGGGCTGCATTATTCCTAGGCCGTGTGGGTCCGTCCCTGCGGCATGTATCCCTTTTATTTCATGTTGTTAGCTTACCTTGTTGGGGGCGCCCCTCGGGCTGCATGATCCCCAAGTCGCTCGGGCCAGACCCAGCGGCATGTATCTCATTTGCATTTATTTTCGATTATGCGTTATACCCACCATGCTTGATTATTTGGTGCCGCTCCACGGCACCTCTTCTTCTCCATGCCGACCACTTGCACGTTAAAGGGGGCTACCTGAGCATCGCGACTCAGGGCTCTTACTGGCTCTCCAGCCCTCACCCTCTGGCCTTGTCCACGGCATCGCGACCTGGCATACCAGCGATGGCTAAGACCAGCTCGAGGGCCGGGGCCCGAGAACGTAGAGTGCCGGCATCTAACCAAATTTGCAGGGACACATCACAAGATAAGGCCCAGTGCCAGGCGCAACCCGCCTAGAGGTAGGGCCCCGTGAGTTCCGCGCTGGCCCACGGGTGCCCAGATACACCTCGCTAGGCCCTACCGTGCCAGCCACGTGTTAGGGCGGGGCTGTACACGCCCCGGGGGCTCCTCCCGGAGGGGGGCCCCCTCCCACGTACCAGTGGAAGCACCATGCTCCGCGCTGGCTGACCACACTACCGAGGAGCGGCTATGCCCGTACACATACGGAAGCGCTATGCTCCGTGCTGGTGATAAACAACTGAGGGTGGCCCCCAGGCCGCATCAACCTCAGGGAGCCCAGAGCTTAGTGTCTGGCCTCATCGTAACGCCTCCCCTCGGGTGTGCCGCACGAGGGGGCTGGGCACGGGGGCTGCGCCTGGGTCACGCCCAGACGCACGCCGCCCAGCCAGCCCCCCCTCCAGGGCCTGGTTCGTCGCGCGTCTCTCCCCGAGCGGAGCCAAGGTATGAAGGCCATTTGAGCGTCAAGGGGGACTCCTGAGCATCGCGACTCAGGAGCCTAACTAGTCGCGTAGCCCCTCACTCCTTAGTTCCGAAAGGCTAACGGCGGTTGAGGTATGTGCGCGGCCGAGCTCTGTAGACGTAGAACGGTAGATCCACCCACATCACACCTCCCTACTTGTTGTTCATGCGCCAAGGGGGACTCCTGAGCATCGCGACTCAGGAGCCTAACTTGTCACGTAGCCCCTCACTCCTTGGCCCCGTCCTGGTTTCCGGTCGGGACCAACGCTGGGTGAGGTATGCGCGGGGTCAGGCTCTGCCGGCGTAGAACATAAGCAAGTAGGAAGGAAAAGCGCAAATTTCAAGGAATTCAAAAGAAAATATCACAGTCCACACTGTTGTCTCAATGCTAAACGCAAGTTTAAATGCCTCCCCGAGGCATGATACATGTGCAGGAATTAAAGGCAGGACAGGAGCCACAACGGAGTCAACTGTCGGCGGTGGAGCAGCGCGGAGTGGGTGCGCCTCATGGAGCAGTGGGGTCGGCAGCGCCTTGCTTCGGCTTGGTGCTGAAGGCCCGGCACTTCCCCAGCAGAGCCTCCGCGTGACCCTTCACGGCCTCGGCAGCGGCAGCGGCACGCTCGCCGCTTACTGGCTCTAGCAGGGCGTCGAGGTCGACGCCGGGATCGCGAAGGTAGATGTGGGTGAGGACCCGCGTCAGCACTGCAGAAGACAGGACACGCGCCTCGGCCTCAGCCGTGGGGCCAAGGCCAAGGGCGACATCTTCAAGAGCGCGAACCAGGAAGGGAAGCAGCTTGGCGGGGCCGTCCTCGGTGCCAGCCAGCGGGCTCTCCAAGCCGCTGTCCTAAAGCGTCCTCAGCGAGGAGCGAGCCTTCGCCTCCATCTCCGTGAAGGCCACGCGGTCCTCGGCAAGAACCAGGGCCTTGTCGTCCAGCTCGGCCTTCCTCGCCCCCAACTCTTGCTCCGGCGCGCCTAGGCGGTCGCAGCACTTCCTGAGCTTGACCTCCCTTTCCTTGACGGCCGCCTTGCGAGCCTTCACGCCTTCTTCCTGCTCTTGGCGAAGGCGGACCTCTTTCGCGAGCTGGTCCTGCAGGCCCTGCAGCTCGTCCTCCAGCGCCTTGCAGCGACCACGGACATCGACCACCTCCCCCAGGGCTGCATCACGAGCGGCCTTCGCCTCAAGGACGGCCTGCTTCTCCTCATCGCAAGCCGTCGAGGCCTGGACCAGCGCCGCCCGAATCGAAGCATCGGAGCGAACCCATCCTGAAGCCAGCTCCAAGCGCCCGGCCACCAAGCGAGGGTCGGCGCCAAGAAGATCCTGCCGCAGTCGGTCCAGCTCAGCAATAGCACGATCTAGAATGGCAGAAGGAGTCGGAGAGACAGCAGCCAGTGGAGTAGGAGGTGAAGGTGGCTGCGCGGCCACATCATCCTGAGGCGGAGTCTGCTGCGCCCCAACGGCTGTAGTGGCGGCGGCAGGCAAGGACACCTCGGGAGTCACTTAGGCCGTGGGGGCCGAGCTCGCCCTAGCCGGCTCAGCCAGGCCTCGCGAGGACAACCGGGCAGGAGAAGCCCGTGCGTCGCGGTCACCCTCCTTCGCGGGCAGAGGCGCTGCCACGGATGGAACCTCAGGAGCTCCCTTCGGCTTCTTTGCTGCGGGCGCCAGCCTATCCAAAAGATTCGAGCGTCAAGCCTCAGAAGCAGAACAAGAGATAAAGACAAGAATCAAACGCTTATGGGTCGTCGCCAGTGAGCTCGAGCGGCCTCCGGCCAAATTTGAAGCCTGAAAGCCGGCTGGAAGGGTCAACTCGGGAAGCTTGGAAGCGGAAGGTGCGGTCCGCCTTGGGGCCGGGGCAGACCCGCGGGAGATCAGCCCGGTCCTGCCCTTCTTCGGGATCGGGGGCAAGCTCCCGCCGTCCTCCTCGTCGTCATCCTCGTCGTCATTGCTCGGAGAGAGGCGGAGAACGCGGGACCTGCACCGGGGGAGGGGAGCCCTCGACTCTCCGTCAGTTGCCTCGGAGTCAGGCCCTCTTTCCCGCTCCCCTCCTTCCTCCTCTTCGGTGGAGTCATCGGAGGGCACGTCCACCAGTTCCTCGGGAGTCTCCATGGGCACGGGCCCATCCCCGTTGAAGACGGGCATGGACTCCACTACCTGCTCACAGTCGTCGCGGAGGAACAAGGGAGTAGGAGCACCCTCCAACCTCGCCATATCGCCCCCGACCAGAGATTGGAGGACCGCAGCCAGATCTCCGTCGGCCAAGGTCATGGGGCTCGGATGGGGCTTCCACATCAAAAGTGAGTACTGCCAAAGCGGAGCCAGCTGGTGCTCCAGGAATTCCATCAGCAGCGACGCACCGGTCAGCTTCGTTGCCGCCATGTTGGCCGGCCTCAGATCTGCGTCCATCTTCCCCAACACCAGCTTCGCGCAGGGGTCCACGAGCTCCACTCGACCCCAATCGTTGGAGCTCGTGGGCTGCTCCGTGAGCAAGATCAGCCGAGGGTGGATGCGCCCAGCATCCGCCAAGACCCACTTGCTCCTGAAGCCCTCAATCCTTTTCTCGGGGTTCGAGATGGCAATGGCGCCACCGTACGCGATGAAGCTCGCGCACGCGGAAGCAGGACCGCGAGAGGTCCGGAGGTAGAAGTAGTGGCGCAGCAAGGCCACTGAGGGCTGCGCCCCTACATGAGCCTCACAGTAATAGGCAAAGATTGCCAGGAGAAGGACGGAGTTGGGGTGGAGATGCAGAGCCTGTAGCTTGTAATGGCGGAGGACAGAGAAGAAGAACTCGGAGAAGGGAGGCACTAGGCCAGCAGCAATGGCACTTAGGAAGAACGGATAGAAGGTGCTCCCTTGACCCTCAGGGGTGGCGGAGCCGGCCTTGAACACCTTCGCCCCGTCGATGCCCCGCACCGCCGCCATCCGGCGCAACCGGGCGAGGCTCGCCTCCGACACGTTCAGCGAATCCAGGGCAGACGAGTACCAAGCTACGGCCGGGGGCTGACGAGGCGCCATGGCTTCCTAGGTCACGCGGTCGGAGTAGATCTGGAAATTTTGGAGGAAGGAAGGAGAGGCGCAAGAAAGGGGATCTGAGTAGCAACCGGAGAAATCAAAAAGCAAAGCCTAGGCAGATGAGGCTCCTTTATCAACTCGCACGGTTGCTAAGGCGCTCACGTCCAATCAACCGCCACACGGCGCCCAAGGCCACAGGTTGTTAGGGCCCGCGGCGCTTTGCTCTTGCCCTTCCGTCTCCCTGCACGGCCAAGTCCGGGCGCGCCTTGGGCCCGGGGGCTACTGTCAGTGTTCTGGGAATGGGGGTCCCCAGACTTGCCTGCCTGCGGCCTGCGGCGTGGCTCAAAGGGGGGCCCAGCATGGCCCATCTTCACCAACACAGACCCAAGACCCTCGCGAGGGGCCAAGCCTCGCGGGGCAGACGATGCGGAGCTTCCTTAGGCACGGCCTCATCAGGCTGGCTCGCGAGGAGGCGGAGAGATCAAGGCGGGGTACCTCATGAGGTGCCCATGACGGAAGCCATGACGACCAAGGGCGCCAGGCGGGCGCCAGCCGCGCAGTTTCCTCCTTTCCTCTTTGGTGCAAAGGGAGCAAGCATAGCCGCGGATTACTGAGGCATCAGGCAAAGGTTGCCATTTCGGTGCAACAAGACCAAGACCAGGAGGACTGCAAGACGGAGGTCATCATGGAGCCCAAGACGGCGTCACCACCAGAGCTTTGTGCAGGCAAAGACTAGTTTTGTCAGGATAGCTAGTACTATCTGTCCCCCTTCAAATTAGCCCGCCATTGTTGGCTCCCTTCCCGCTCGATATTTGGGAAGAGGACCAGGGCCTCTATAAATAGGACCAGCCACCCACAGGGCAAAGAGAGGAAGAAAGGGAGGAAAAAAGAAAGGGAGAGAGGAAAAGGAGAGAGAGTGTTAGGGGGATCGAGATCAACAATCGGAGAGAGAGAGAGAGAGATAGAAGGGTGACTGAACTCCTCCCTGCAGTTCATCGCCCCAGCCAAGAACAGACCCTCGTGAGGCTGTTCTTCCTTGTATTGTTCCTCATCATCAGCCCAAGAGGCAATCCACCACACCACACACTAGAGTAGGGTATTACACCACAATGGTGGCCCGAACCAGTATAAACCCTGTGTCTCTTGTGTTGTTCTTTCCATAGCTTAGATCTTAGCGAGGTGGAGGGGTGCAGGTAGGTAGGAGGCGAAATCTCCGCGTGCACCCCAGTGTTTGAACATCAAGGGTCTGCCGGAACCCGAAATCCGACAGGAACCACTTCCAACACACATCGTTACTTCACCCTTAACTAGTCTCTGTTCATTCTACAACTCTCGTTTCGAGTTACTACTCTTAGCAATTGAACTAGTATCAAATACTGAGGGGTTGCTATAAACACTAGTAAAGTACACATCAATAACATGTATATCAAATATACCTATGTTCACTTTGCCATCCTTCTTATCCACCAATTACTTGGGGTAGTTCCGCTTCCAGTGACCAGTCCCTTTGAAGTAGAA